>NC_039362.1:1028928-1362969 GCF_003573695.1 Papaver somniferum
CATCCAATCTGATATTTGACATCAAAAACCTCACCTGGACGAGAACATTGGGTATGTATATGGTAATCTTGCAAGCTGAGTTCCATAATAGGTTGCAGAATCCACTCAGGATCCATCCAATCTGATATTTGACATCAAAAACCTCACCTGGATGAGAACATTGGGCTTGTTTATGGTAATATTGCAAGTTGAGTTCCATAATAGGTTGCAGAATCCATTTAGGATCCATCCAATCTAATATTTTGACATCAAAAACGTCACCTGGACGAGAACATTGGGTCTGTATATGGTAATATGGTAAGATGAGTTCCATAATAGTTGCAAAATCCACTCAAGATCCATCCAATATGATATTTGACATCAAAAACCTCACCTGGACGAGAACATTGGGTCTGTATATGGTAATCTTGCAAGCTGAGTTCCATAATAGATTGCAGAATCGTCCAATCTGATATTTAACATTTCAAACCTCACCTGGACGAGAACATTGGGTCTGTATATGGTAATCTTGCAAGCTGAGTTCCATAATAGGTTGTAGAATCCACTCAGGATCCATCCAATCTGATAATTGACACCAAAAACCTCACCTGGACGAGAACATTGGGTATGTATATGGTAATCTTGCAAGATGTGTTCCACAATAGGTTGCAGAATCCACTCATGATCCATCCAATCTGATATTTTGACATCAAAAACCTCACCTGGACGAGAATATTGGGTCTGTATATGGTAATCTTGCAAGCTGAGTTCCATAATAGGTTGCAGAATCATCCAATCTGATATTTGACATTTCAAACCTCACGTGGACGAGAACATTGGGTATGTATATGGTAATCTTGCAATATGAGTGTGCCTCGTTTTGCATCCGATTATGTATTTGACCACAAATTTGATCAACTTGACCACATATTTGACCAACTTGACCAAACTTTACCTAGATCCGTACGCCTTGGACTTAGATATTTTGAGAGAAAAAGAAAATCTCTCCTTAATTATTGTACTCTTCTATCTTGTCCGAAAGTTTTGGCTCTCAAATTTCATTTCCCTCTCACTTTTCCAATCTAATAACTTTTTTTGATATCCATCCCCTCACAAATTTGAAACCCTATTTGATTTCCCTCTCAAATTTCATTTCCCTCCTCTGACTCAATAATTGCAGCTCTCCTCCTGTTTTATTAAAAGAGAGAGACGAAGAACTCAAACTTTTTTTCCCATATTTCATTGTATCTCATTCAATCTCAAGGTGTTTTCTTTGTGCCTTTTAGCTACGAATAGATTTATCAAAATTGTTTATTTTTCTCCTTTAGGGTTTCAGTTTGTTTAATAGATCTGTATGAAGACCACTGGTATGTTTTAGATTTGTACTTTTCCCTTTAAAATTAGGTTTTTACTGGTTGTAATCTCAATAGATTTTAATAATATATATATTTTCAATTATTTTTTTGTTATTGTTGTTGTTGTTGTTGTTTACTGCTTAACATCCATAATGTTTACTGCTTAGCATCCATTTGTAATGTCTTTCAATAGATTTCTGCTTCACATTTAAGGTTTACTGATTTTTAGTGGTTTGCATTATCTTTCAATAGTTTGTTTTAATCTATATTCTTTATGTGTTGATGTTTACTGCTTTACATTCTTTTTTCTCTTGGATGTTGTAATCTCTTTCAATAGGTTACAACCCAAATAAAGTTTATTCAACTGTAATCTCATTCATCATATTTCTGCTCTAGATTTGTGGTTGTTTGGTTGTAATCTATTTCCCTTTTGTTCTGTATGCTGTTTGTTGTTACGGTTCCTATATGGACAGTATTGGTCCTGTAAATCTGTTTAAGCATTTGAATAAATTCATTATTCGACAAAATCAACTTTGTAAAAATGAATTTATTCCAGCCCTTAGAGAGCCTTGTAGGATTAGTATACACCCACATCGATATGAGTTGTATCCTTCGTCTAGGATTCTAGCCATTCCCATGAACACGATGCTGCTGCAGGTTTCCTTTTTAACCACAGGTTTGTTTTGTCAACTATTACGATCTATTCAACAATAAAGTTTCTATAAATGATTTGATTCCAAGTTGTTGAACATGAATTGCAGGATTGGCATACAACCACAAAAGCACTGGAAATTCATTTTTATGCCTAAAGATACAACACCCAGCACAGAGTTCTATTTCCCTCTTGTTCTGTATGCAGTTTGTTGTCACGTTTTCTATATGGACAATATTGGTCATGTAAATCTGTTTAAGCGTTTTCACAAATTCATTAACTTTGTCAAAATGAATTTATTCCATCCCTTAGAGAGCCTTGCAGGATTAGTATACACCTACATCAATATGAGTTTTATCCTTCGTCTAGGATTCTATCCATTCCCATGAACACGATGCTGCTGCAGGTTTACAACAACAAAAGAACAAGATATTCATTTTTATGCCAGAATAAACAACTCACCACAAAGAGTTCTCGTAGAGAAAACATATTACTGTATATCTTAATTTTCTATGAACTCTATGTAGGTGTGTTGTTTATTTTGGCACAAATCAAGCTCGCCTTATTGAGATCGATGCTGCAAACCTGACAAGTAAGCTCTTTAATTCTAGTTGGTGAGTAAACTCTTAACACATTAGAGTTTCCTGCATTACTAATCATTATTATGGTCTCTTTCCCTTGATGAAATTGGTTGATTCTTATTACCCTTCACTTTGTTTTTCCAGGATTTTTTAGAGCATAGCTCGGTCGACCTCGCATGCGTTGCTATATCAAGCATGTTTGTCAATGTTAGTGATCAAAACTATGATTCTTGATTTCTAGTTTATTATAGCTCAGTCTCGAACTAGGATAGAAAAATGTAGTTGAGCTCAAGGACTTCATGGCGATTCATCATACAACGACGAAGATCTACTCAAGGAACCGTGGAACTTCATCAACAAAAAGGTATGTGGAGACTTGAACTTGTCTGTCACTCAAAAGTCTATCTATTTTATCTCCTACTTCTTATGAGACAAAAAGTCGTATGCTATATAGACTGGATCATACACATTTGACATTTCGAGCTGAGTATTCACTAGTTATATCTTTCTCGAAATCGTGTGTTGGTAAAGCGTTTCGCTTTGATCAAGTTTATCTTCACCTAGTGACGAATGTCATGAAAAGTTTCAATTACTTTGAGAATTGCTTTGGCGTGAAACGGTCTGTGAATAACGGCTATATAAAGTCCTCTGAGAATGTCTCAATGATTGGAATGAGAGTTTAGATTACATAACCATGTATTCCTTAATCCAAAGTTTTCGAACTTTGTTGATTGAGAGAAACCAGAGGAATTGGCTTTGCCAAGTCCGCGAACTGACGGAAGTTCTTTTATCAAGAATTTCTGCTGGGATTTTCCAAAAAATCATTTACGTGTTTAGTCCGCGAACTCAGTCCACGAACCTAGTCCGCGAACTGGCTGAAGTCTCTTTGCCGAGATTTTCTGCTGGGTTTGGAAAACTCTGCTGGTTGCCTTATGTCCGCAAACTTGTTTGTGAGCTTAAGTGGTTATGACCTAAAGATGTGCTCTGAACATAAAACTTAAATTACTAAGGAATGTTTTATGTATACCGTGGCTATAAAGTTCATGAGCCGATTCATCGAATCGAATCATCTTTGTTCAATTATGTCTTGTGTAGTTACATAAGATCTCATAACAATTGAACAACTCTCTAACTAGTTCATTTGAGTCAATTGAACTAGTTATGGTGAAGAAGAACTAGGTTAAGATGAAATGCTCATATGGTTAACCTTTTGGGTTACTATGTTGAACCAACATACACGTACACGTTTGGGCACGGTTTTCACAAACCCAGTAAACGTCTACCCAAGTGTGTGTGAAAAGCTAAATTTTTGATCTAACGGTTGAGAAATATTAGCTTGAATTTAAATCAGGTTTTCATCTAACGATGAATATGGATTGCTTTGTAACTAAGGAAAAACCCTGATTTGAAGGCTATATAAATGAGACATCTAGCATCGTGCAAAACTAATCCCCACACGTCTGTGTGATACTAGTGCGTTTGCTAGAGTCGATTGTCATTTAACCTTTGGTTTTCTTCTCTAAAACCAGGTTAACGACTTAAAGACTTCATTGGGATTGTGAAGCCAGACCGATACTACTTTTATCGTAGTTGTCTGATCTGATCTTGCATCTTCTATCGTACGAGTACAATCTTTGATTGGCTTTGAGATCGTGAGAGTTATCTGATAGGAAAGATAAAGAAGTCACAAACATCTTCGTCTCACTTATTGTGATTCCTCGACAAACCGTTTGTGTATTCAAGAAGGATTGTTGAGAGACGATTGATTAATCTAGGATGTTCTTCGGGAATATAAGACCGGATTATCAATTGGTTCCTGTTCACCTTGATTTTATATCTTAAGACGGAACAAAACCTAGGGTTTTTCTGTGGGAGACAGATTGATCCTCTGATAGATTTTTCTGTTTGATACAAATTTGTTTATTATAAAGTTTGCGATTTTGGGTTGCAGCAACTCTTAGTTGTGGGTGAGATCAGCTAAGGGAATCAAGTGTGCAGTATCCTGCTGGGATCAGAGGCGTAGGAGTACAACTGTACCTTGAATTAGTGGGAGACTGATTGGGGTTCAACTGTAGTCCAGTCCGAGTTAGCTTGGAGTAGGCTAGTGTCTGTAGCGGCTTAATACAGTGTGTATTCAATCTGGACTAGGTCCCGAGGTTTTTCTGCATTTGCGGTTTCCTCGTTAACAAAACTTTTGGTGTCTGTGTTATTTCTTTTCCGCACTATATTTTATATAATTGAAATAATACAGGTTGTGCGTTAGAGATCATCAATTGGAAATCCAACCTTTGGTTGTTGATTGATATTGATTGATCCTTGGATATTGGTCTTTGGTACCGTCCAAGTTATTCCTTGTGCTTGATTAAAGACTCGCTATTGTTTTAGCTTGAGTAAATCAAAACAAGTGAGAGATATTGACTCCTTGAGATACTTTAATCTAGATTGAGTCTGAATGTCTAGTTGATTCTCTAGCAAATTATTTCGGAGTTTGTCCATACAGATTGCTAATCGAATTATTGGGTGGTGTTGTTAGACCCCCGCTTTTTAGGATTCATTGATGTGACTTGAAGCTGTGTAAGTGTGGAAAAAATTCATAGTTAACAAGTGCATATCTAGTAATGTATTTTTGCCACCACTTACATAGCCTTGTAGGACCAGTGTACACCAAGATAAGAGATGTGGTAGTTTTGAAGTACCTAGAGATGTGCTCGCATCACCGTTATATGAGACATTGTTGATGTGAAGGTGCAGGTTTCCTTTTCTATCTCAGGTTTGTTTACTTACCTATTTTGATCTATTAAAATATATGTTTTACATGACTCCTGCCAACAGGTGCAACTTACCACCATAGATTTTTCAGAGTGGATACGTATTAGTCGTTAAGTTTGTTGTAAATGAAGGAGATCGATGCAGCTAACCTGACAAATAATATGTTTTTCCTCTCTAATTCCATTGGCGACTAAACTCTTATGATAATTAGTTTCCCTTGTCATTATTTTATCATGACTGAAATACTCACCTACTACCATTCTCTTATTGTTTTCTGAGGACTCATTGATTGGAAGACTTGAAGTTGGAGATGTGTTAGTGTGGAAGTACCATCTGAAGTGAAGAACAAGATAAGAGACTGTTGTCTGTTCCTGCAAGGCTGTTCAAGAGCTGGAATAAATGAAGTTGCTTCAAATGATTTTATTCCGATCTCTTGAACAGGTCTTGTAGGAGAGGTATACAAAAACTAAATAACAAGATATTCATTTTTATGTCAGAACAAACAACTCACCACATCGAATTTTGGTAGAGAAAAAACATATTACTCTATATCTTAATTTTCTGTAAACCAGATGTAGGTGAGTTATTTATTTTGGCATAAATCAAGCTCACCTTATGAAGATTGATGCTTAATACCAGACAAGTAAACATCCTTAATTCCAGTCGGTGAGTAAACTCTTAACCCATTAGAGTTTCTTGCATTACTTATCATTATTATGGTCTCTTTCACTTGATCAAAATTTGGTTGCAGGTTAGGTATACAACAACAAAAGATCCATTTTTATGGCAGAAGAAACAACTCACCACATTGAGTATTTGTAGATACATTACTTTTCCGAATAATCGGTGCATATGCATTGTTTCTCTTGGCACAAATAACGCTTACCTTATGGAGATTGATGATGCAGCAAGCCTGACAAGCAACCTACTTAATTCCAGTTGGTGAGTAAACTCTTACCACACTAAAGTTATGTGCATTACTTATCATTATTATGGTCTCCTCTAAATGAAAAATTTGGTTGATTCATACTACCATTCTCTTTGCTTTTTTAGGATTCATTGATCCAAACACCTGAAGCTGGACAAATGATGAACAAGTGAGACCATGTTGTCCTTGCAAAGCTGTACAAGCGAGGGATTAACTTGTAACCAAAATCAAGATTCTTAAATTAAGGTTTATCCCTGCCCTTGTATTTGCGTTGCAGGACATTGATAGAGAAATATAATTAGAACTGTTGATGTGCAAGAATACCTGGACATGTAGACAAGTTGGAAGATATGAGATAGTGCTGGTCCTGCGAAGCTGTGGAAGTAGGACAACTGAGAAGTAAACATTCTCGTCTATAATTCCTATGGTGAGTAAACTCTTACTACAATTTTCAGACTTTTTCATATGAACCGTGTATGTGAATTGCCAGTTACAATTCTGTCAAATAAATATAAACTTTTGATACTTAGGTTGTCAATGTTCAAATTATTATGAATGAACGGTATTCAACAATGAAAATGTATGAAATCCAGAATGACAATGCACATGTAACTGAATGATTCTTCGTCTCTCCTGCGAACATTGTTCCAATTTGATTGTCACTAATTTTATTGTTTGCAGAATCATGTAAAACGAAATTCCCAAATTACTGAATGAATCTTTCTCTCCTATGAGATCTGTTTCTAATTTTGGTTTCAGTTTCATTTATTGTTTTGTCAGGAAACTAGAATTGATTGCAAGAGCTGGTTAAGGCTACTATGATGTCAATGGTCAACTTCTTTTGACGGATAACAACTTTTTTCAGCCAAGGTATATATAATGCAGAATAACACTTGCTTATATTTAGATACTGCTGAAAAACACAATCCTTCTCATTTGATTATAACCATATAGGGAACCATGTATTTTTTTAGGCTTAAGTAGTTCTTCCAATGTAAAGATGATACTCATATATACTTTACATATGTGAATGATTGAGGAGTATGTATTCCAGAATAATTGAATGAATGAATTCCTTATGCTGCTAGAATGAGAACGTATGTATTGTGGAATGAGATTGAATTCCAAAATAATTGAATGAATGAATTCCTTGTGCTAGAATGAGAATGTATGTACTGCGGAATAAGATTGAATTATGGGTTTCAGATTCAGTATTGCAGGTTTGAAAAATGAATTACAATACAGCTTCAGAAACTAATTGTATTGCAGCTTCAGGAATAGATTGCATTGCATTGCAAGGTCCAATTATAGAAGCTTATTTATACCAGTAAAAAAACGTTTTTTTTTTTGAAAACTATTTTTTTTACCTACGTCAATCAACGTTATAATATTTGTTAGTAATTAGCACACCTGACAAATTCATTACTATTGCAATGAATTGTCAACGTCTTAAAGCCGTTAGTCTATATGTTACAAGCGATAGACACGTGGAAGACGACAAACGTTACAGTCAGCTGTTACGAATCGAATCGTTACAGCAAGTTGTTATATCCAAAATGTTACAATCAATCATCAACGTTTGAAGCCGTTACTTTAGACGTTAGAATAGATTGACACGTGTCGTATGACAGCCGTTACACTGAGCTATCACGGTTGGGAATCGTTACAATAACTGTTAAACTCAATCTGTTACAATAAACTAAACAACGATTAAAATCGTTGCTATATCTGTTACAAGGAAGGACAGGTGGCAATAAGTCAACCGTTACACACAAAGTCCCCGTTATAGTATGTGTTACACCGAGCTGTTACAGACCAACCGTTACGATCTGCACAATAACAGCTATCCGTTACAACAAAATGACATCAGATAAATCTTCTGCTAGATAACCGTTGGTGTATTTATTCCAATAAATGAAACAGTTATTTAATAAATTTTTATTGTAACGAAATCAACCGTTGATAAATTATTGTAACACTAATAATAACGACACTTTTCCAACGTTTTCTTGACGTTAAAATATATAGATACTAACGTTTTTCCGACGTTACAAACTCCCAGATTTCGTGTAGTGTTCACGGGGCAATCTGGTCACAACGGATTATTGGATGAACATGCCGAGATGTGGACATTTAATCGCCGAGGCATTCAATTGTGTGGTTCATTATTTCTCAAAATATGCTAGTTTCACATTCACCCCCAAAACAACCCTATGTGTCGAGCAACTTAAACGAAGGAAATTGGTGATAGCATTGATTAACAACAACCACTTTATAGGCCTCCGGTTAGAAAACGACTGCCCATTGCCTCTGATATCCGGAACCTCTTATTGGCCTGGATTTAACCCCGACATAATATTGGGTTCGTGTGTTACGTATGAGCATAACATGGAGATGTGGAAAGCTTTGAAGAAGTCAGAAGAAATTGTACATGAAGGTCAAATTTTTCTTGAGGATGATTAAATGACACATGTAATGGTACTAAGTATGCTTATGAATCAAATACTATGTTTTTTGAAGTGTGATATTATTTATTGGGTTAACTTTAATATATTTTTGAGTTTACAGATATAAGTACGGTTACAAAGTAGGAATACAGAGACTGCCGAATGTGCCCTGCGAAATCTGCGATGTAACTGAACTCTGGATTCGTCAACTTGGTCAAATTTCACAGGTTGCTGAACTTAAGTTTTTCTATGATTAAGCAAAGTTCTGGTTGTATAGTACAGTTCGTCTACCTTGAAAAAGGTAGCAGGTTCGGTTACTTGTTTAAATTTGACAGGTTGCGGAACTTATGGTTCAAAGCCCTAACGTCATTAACTGCTAATTTTTACATTGACCCAGCAACTAAGTTTGACTCCTACCCCGTTATTACTCACTGAACGGACATTTTTTTTAAAGTAGCAGTTGGGTCTTTATCATCTCACTCACCTAATTCTATAAAAGGAAACATGTCCCTTTCAAAATCTCTATCTCACTCACCTATCGCTTTCAAGTTATTCTCTCATCTTTTTTATTCTCGTTCATCATCTCTTTATTCTCCTTCATCTATCTATTTCAAGCACCAAAAATGGACCCTCCGTTCGATAATGATGAATATGTCTCTATTGTTTGATCGTGGATTACGGTTACGAAGCACGACTAGGATAGAGAGTACTATAAAATTCTTGAACACGACAATAACCAAGATATGTACCTTAACATGGATCAAACTTCCGATGCTTGGTGGAACCATATATATAGAATTTTTGAGGCGTTGGACAGAAATATTCATAGGAGGACACAACAGATCGTGAACAGTAGATTCGAGGAGGTATTTAGCTGTGAAAGATGAGATTAAAGCCATAAAGAGAGAGTAGAGTTTTTCATACATGGAGACGAAACATGATAAAATGATACACAAACCACTCCCAAACTAAATTAACATATTAATGGTACACAAACTACTCTAAAACAAACTTAAGAGTGCAACTTGTGATTTCTACATAAAGAGGAGGATTTTTTCAACTTGTGAACAAAGAAAAATTTCAGTCTACATAGAATATTTCGGAAACCTATGAAAATTTTACCAGCAAACCGACCTATAGAGTTCGGTTACCAGTTGAAATTGTAAGGTAACCTAACTATTCTTTGAAGCCTGAAACCCAAACTAAACATATAAATGATACACAAACCACTCTAAAACAAAGTTAAGAGTGCAGTTTTTGAATTCTGCATAAAGAGGATGAGTCTTTCAACTTGTGGACAAAGCAAAATTTGAGTCTACAGAGAATAGTTCGGCAAGCTATGAAAATGTTGCGAGCAAACCGAACTTTAGAGTTCTTTTATTTGGTGAATTTAAGAGGTAACAGAACTATTCTCTGTAGCCTCAAATTAAAGTAGGCCTTGGATTTCAGCCTACACAGAATAGTTCGGAAACCTATGAAATTATTTTAGGTCACCGAACTCTATGTTCGGTAATTTTTCAGGTTGCCGAAACTAAACTTCGGCTATCTGGTTAGTTTTTGCAGGTCACCAAAAACAAAGTTCGGTAACCTGTATTTTGTCACAGACTACCGAACTATAAGTTCGGTTCTCTGGTTAAAATTTCCAGCTAGCCGAAATATACCCTGTAGCCTTTTGTTTGAAGAGTTTTTGTACTCTACTTACAAAACAAACATAAAATTCAAACACAAACCCAATTAAAACAAATATAAAAGTGTAATACATACCAAACTACGAAATTCCTTAACTAACTATTTACAACACAAACATACGATATTAAAGCATACAAAATCCATAACTAATATGTTTTTTTGAAACTACAACCATACGAAATCACTGATGACCACTACGACGAAACCTTTTACTTCTTCGTTTACCACGAGTGTTAGGTTGAACTTCCTCATCAGTCGGGGATTCATCTCCTCCACCGATTTCTTCCTCCGTGGTACGAATGGTGCGACTTGAACCTTCTCCTTGTTGTAGACCCCTTTTCAATTGCTTAGACCGACTTGGCTCCACCATTCTTTGAGATATAAGACCCTCCTACTGGACGTAGAGGTCGGTTTGTTCCTTAGTCGATGTCGACTCTCCACTACCGATTTTAGTCAGCCATTTCTTCAACAATTTCTTACTCTTCTTCACCTGATTCCAATTTTAACCACAAGTAAATATATTTTCAATTATTTATAACAACTTGAAGTATAAAGAGAAGATATTTTGATACCACATTATCCCATAACTTAATAGATTCTTCTCCACAAATAGGCATATCCTTCTGAGCTCTCTTAGCCTCCCTCTCCTTTGCATTCGCCTTCGCCTTATCAGCACGAGCTTTTTGTTGTCTATTTATTACAAATGGATGACTAATACCTTCATACCACTCCATATAATCTTCGTCACATGCATTTAAATCTTCATCTAAAGGTACACAATCACCTAAAAATAAGTAGTGCTTATTAAGTTCATTCCAATATCCTACCGTAGGAATTGGATCGTGTTTTGAGACAAAATAGTTATCAGTGTTCTTTGTTCCTTGAACCATCAATTGAACTTTTCATTCTCCACGTCGGGTACTATTTGGATACAAGAAAGTTGTCTTAGTATTCTCCGTGGATTATACATTGAGTATCCGTTAGTATACCAAATTGGTCCATAGTAACCCGAGGCCCAAGAGAAATCTCGCATGTCGACTTCATTTACATCCACATCATCGGGTACGCCGTATGGGCGAAATACCACATCGTTCACCGTCATATTATCCAATTTCTCCCTCAACGAAGTCAACTGCTCTTCTTTAGACTTCTTATATGCATCCAAGAACACCCTCTTTCCTGTTGTAGGATCGTCATAGGTATAAGGTTTATTCTCTTTATCCAATTTCAGAGAAGGGAAGTGGTCGTAGATCCAAACCTATGCGAAAAAATGAAAATATTAACCACATAGATGAAAATTAAATTGGAAACACACAATCTTTTCGAATAATTTCTAATTAATAATGTAGAAGATCACCTGAATAAGAGTTAAGTAGCCTCCAATTTGAGTTGTCTTAATCCTCGACCTTTTGTTCAGCTCTGTTTGAAGAAATGAAACCACCCTAGTGGCCCAAGAGTAATTGTTGACCTCATCGAGGTTCTCCAAAATCTGTAGATAATGTGCATTCACCCTATTTCTAGAAGTGTCGGGAAAAATAACAATTCCTAGCTGATATAACCAATAAGCAGTGACATGGTGCTTAAGCGTCTCCTCGTCCATCACCAACTTTCCCTTCTTTACCTTCTGAGCTGCCCATCAAATGCTTCCTTCAACTTTACCAACTTGAATTTCTTCACCATCTTCTTCAGGGCTCATTTTCTTCTTTGGGATTATACTCATCGCCAAATTCAGGCTCCTTCATAGAACGTCCAAACTCACATTATGCATTTCTTGCATCCCATCCTAGACACTTTAGAGTCAATGCTCCAAGAGCTTCATAATGCATCGAGGGGATTTAGCCTTCGCGAAGACATTTACCTTCCACTGGTAGGCCGATGATTCTCATGCAATCATCAGGAATAATTCCCATCTATCCAAATGGAAGATGCATGGTAGCCATCTCTAAATAATGTCTCTCGAGAAATGTAGATACGCCAACATTGTCAAATTACTCATGTGTGTGATTAATGGCATTCCATAGCACACATTCTTTCACCTTCTCCTGAATCCTCACACTCATATTTAAGATCCCATGTGCACGCCTTTTGACGACGAATAAGACGAACTGCATCATTATGATCCTACAAAAAGAACATCACACTATTAGTACTTAACGGAACATATGTCAAAAAAAAAAAACTTGTTTTGTTTATTAAGAATACCTTTGTGGGATAGATCGTCGCAGCCCATGAGTGTTTGTAGCCAAACAATGTTTCCCCTCCATCATTTGGAGTACCATAAGTTGGGCTCTTTGGTGACAAACAAAAATCATCCGGGGGAATGTGTGAATATCTAGGACTAGGCGGCTTCGACTTCTTTTTCTCTTTAGCAGGAATAATTTCTTGCTCTTATTGTTCTTCAGCCTCTTCCTCGGAGTCATCCTCTTATTCCTCTTATTCATCTTCCTCTTGTCCTTCTTCTTCTTCGGACTCTTTCTCTCTTTCTTATTCCGAGTCTTTCTCTCTTCTCCTTCTTTGCCTTGTCCTTGTTCTTCTTCCTCTAAATCTTCAACCTCTTCTCCTTGTTCTTCATCCTCTACATATTCATCCTCTTCATTTCCTTGCTCTTCTTCATCATCTTTTTCTTCTTCAATAGCATGATCAGTATTATCCATCACCTCTTCATTGACATCTTGGATTACATTACAATCATTCGCTTGGTTGACTTCCGGTAACAATCTCCCTCCATGTTTATCATTTTTGGTACCACGCTTTCGGAAATCCAAATGTATTCTACCACGAGGGGTTGGAGTTCTCAAGTCTTCATATAGGTGTGGATTATATTTTTTCCTTTTTCCTAATGAATGAAAACCAAAGTATTAGCCAAGCCAATATTGTCAATCAGATAAAATAGGACTAAAGAGGTAAACCAAACACATCATTTAGTGTCAACAAACAAAAGTTCGGTTACCTGGTATAAATTGCAAGGTAACCGAACTATATATTAATTACCAAAATTCGGTTACCAAATTTTTTTTTGCGAGGTTACCGAAGTATATATTTTGTTGTTACCAGACTAAAGTTCGGTTACCTGATATAAATGCGAGGTAACCGAAATATATATTATCAAAGTTCGGTTACAAAAAAATTTATCGACAAAACCGAACTCAGTTTTTTCTTAAAAACAATGAGTTTGGTTCCGAAATTAATTTTTTTGAGAGCTTACTGAACTACATAGTTCGGTTACCATACATTAGCCTACTTCACCGAAGTGTTCTTATTTCTAGAGTTTCGGTTACCAAATCTAGGGTTAGACCAAAATTCTCCTAGCCAAAATGTTTACTGTAACTACCATTTACAGTGGGTTTTGATGATTTCTAATCAATTTCTTCAACAAAAAACTAATTAAAAGGAATGGGTATGAAGAAAATTACCCGCGAATTTGCATTTTACTCGAATCAAACTTTTTTTTCCCTGTTGGATGCTTGATCTGGTCTCTCAACTTTGCTTCAAGTACCAATTTGAATTTCATATGGGAGATTCGCTATATGTGCGAGTCCCATACTCAATCCTGGAATTCTTGGAGTCTGCTTGGAGCGCATTGTTTATAAACAATTGATTAGTCGACGATGAAATTTTTTCGAATCGACGATTAACGACGATGTCTACAAAGAAGAAGAAAAGAAGATAAAAAGAAGAGGAAGGGTTTTGTTTAATTTTGAAACTAAAATTAATCAGTTGGGTTAGTTAGGTTTTTATTTAGTGGGTTAGACTAAAGGGTAGTGGTTAGATTAATGGGTTATTAGGATTAGTTATAATCTTAATTAGGATGGGGGCAGGTTAGTCTTCTCTAATCTTTAGCACACCCCTTAAAAATATAGGGTAGATGTTCCTGTCACTTAATGTTCCCCCACCAAAATTGGGTGGTGCCCAAAAAACCGTTCATTCTTATGACAAAGGGAAAACAAGCCCATCAACACACGTATTGTTTCAAGCCCATTACCTGCACCAGGATACAGTACAACTTGAACCAGACTCGCAAGTCTCATCAAGCTTCTAGCTAGTTGAAATGCATTCTGAACCCATAAAAGGGAGGTTCTCCGGCATTAACACCGTCAGATATCAACAAACTAAAAATCTAACAAGTTCCAAGTTGCACTTAATTAGTTCTTGATTTTCTGTGTACGGGCAAAATAATTAATATGGAGTCAACTGCTCAATTAGCCTTTCCAGCAGAATTCAAAACTGAGGTTTGAGGCTACTGCTGGTGATGTAATTCCATGTATTTTGGGATGCTGCAAGAGCTTAGATCAAGTCCATCAAAGATTCAATTACCCAAGAAGATACTGTGGAGCAGGAGGAAGAAGATGTTACTAACTAACTCGAGAGGGCATGCACTTTGGATTTTCAGCATATGGCCATGTGAAACTGCATGACTGGTTAAAGAATATACAAAGTTGTTATGCGTGTGTATGTGTCTGTGAGCTTCGCACGTAGCTTCGACGTTGAAAGAATGTTGACCGAGCGTCTTGAGGGTGGGCTACCGGTACATAATTCACGCACATAACAGCGTTGAATTCTTTAAGCAAATCATGCATAATCAATGCCAGAATGCATCCACGTGAGCACTTCTCCTCTCTTATTCCTTTTTGTTTAAAAACCTCTGCACACTAATTCTCTTCTCACTCACTTACACATAGTTCAATTTTCTTGTGTATTTTTTTTCTCCATTTTATTGCCATTAATCAAGCCGATCTCTCTTCTAAATCTGTTTGTTGTGACAAGTTTTTTTAATTAACGGGAAAGAGACAGACTGCAGAAATTAAGATGGGAAGAATTCCGGGAAAGACAACGTGAAAAGGGGACAATGGACACCTGAAGAAGACAACAAACTCTCTGCATACATTGCGCAGCATGGTACTCGCAATTGGCGCCTCATCCCTAAAAATGCTGGTATATAGAGAACCCACTCTTATTTTATAACATCTATTTTTGTTTGCTTACATCCCTCATTTTTACCTGAACAACTTGGTTTTGTATAATAACAGGTCTGCAGAGATGTGGTAAGAGTTGTCGTTTGAGATGGACAAACTATCTCCGTCCCGATCTCAAACACGGTGAATTCTCTGAATCCGAAGAGCAAACCATTGTGAAGCTTCATTCTGTTGTTGGAAACAGGTAAAAAAAACACATACATACATCTTATTGGCTTCAAAATCCTTCCATTTTCCGGTATTGTTATCTAATTTTTTTTGGAGCTCAGGTGGTCACTCATTGCAGCACAACTGCCTGGCCGGACTGACAATGATATAAAGAATCACTGGAACACTAAGTTGAAGAAGAAGCTGTCCGGAATGGGAATTGATCCGGTTACACACAAACCATTCTCCCATCTAATGGCTGAGATTGCAACCACATTAGCCCCACCGCAGGTAGCTCACTTGACTGAAGCTGCTCTCGGCTGCTTTAAAGACGAGATGCTTCACCTTCTCTCGAAGAAACGCGTCGATTTCCAGTTCCAACATTCAGGAATTTCTCCACCTAGATACGACTCACTCGTGCATCCTAATGCAAATCACCCTGCATCGACAGCTTACACCAACATTGCGGGAAAACCGGATGACAGAATCGACGAAACCATACAGAAAATAAAGATGAGTGTTTCAAGAGCAATGCAGCAAGAACACGAGAAACCTTTAAGTCGACCTTGGCCAATGATAACGTCCACTGAAGAGACATCTGATGACGGATTTATGGATGGTTTCCCCGGCTCCGCATCTGGATTTCAGTATGGCCCTTCATCATATGGGAATGAAGGGGATATTAGTTCACCATGGAACCAGAGTATTTGCACGGGAAGCAATTGCACCGGTGGAGATCAACAAAATGGGCTTCATGACAAAGGTAAAGATGGGGATGTCGACATGGACAGGGAACAACCAATTTTAACACAATTTAATAATCTTACCAAAATATCTCTACCAAATTAACTTCATTTCCACCCACACAACAACCAATTATAATAAAGTTGTATTAGTCCATGTAAACAAACACAGTACCATGACATGTAGATCGTAAAACAAACACCTAATACATTAAAACTTTATTCATAATACTACTTAGAAAACTAGCTAAGAAATTTAAAACAAACTAAAGGAACCAAACAACATAAGCATATGCATCATATCATCATATATAACTAACTGAATTACTCTTCGATGGTGAAACTCGAAACAGGGAAAGATCGATAAAGACCAGTGGGTGTCTTGAACGTAATCTTGCTCCCGGACTTCTTATCGTCTTTGTCATCCCCAGAAACGGTTAGCTCATTAACCGTAATCCACATCAAGAGTTCTTTAGTTTTGATCCCAGTGACTTTCTTAAACTTCTTGTTTTCAGCATAACCAGTAACTTCAGATGCATAAGAAACTAGCCTATCTAGATTCTCAAACTTGTATTCAAGTTTGTACTTTCTTTTGAACCAGAAGTAACCCGTCTCTGGTACGAAACCACATTCATCAATGTCATGTAATGGTAATAAACCATTTGGTAACTCATGTAGTTTTAGAAATTCTTTCACTTTCTCTTTGCATATTTCAGCTCCATAGTGAACTCCAGCTTTTGGTTTCATCTCTTCAATCACCTTTAAGGTTGCTGCTGTTGCGATTTTCTCTTCACTCACCATTAGGGTTGGTGTTGGTGGTGTTGCAATTTTCTCTTCACTCACCACTGAGGTTGGTGATGTTGCGGCTGTTGTTGCCGCTTTCTCTTGAGTCACTATTGAGCTTGGTGTTGGCGATGTTGCAGTTGTTGCCATTTTTCTCTTGATCACTCTTGACTAGCTATCTCTTAATGTTTTTTCTTGGGTAGTGTTTTCTTTCTTGCTAATGCTAGTTATGAAGAAAGTTATGCACAATGGGAGGGTTTATATAGTTGAGAGACTAGTACTTGGTCCTTGTTTTTAAACCACGGAAATGTCCTGTAATAAAGTGGATGACTATTACACCAACACCAACAAATTTCTTAACCAGCTAAAAAGGTTATCATAAATGAATTTTACTGATAGATAATTTACGCAAGTTACTGAACTTGGCAATCTGAGTAGATTGCTGGTCCCATGAGCAGCCAAACTATTTCGTTTTGGTTAACTGAAGCTCTTGCCTTGTCAGGGATGAGTGCAACATACAGTGAGGAGATGCAAAATTTACCATGCCAAATTATAGAAGAGCAGGCACAAATTTAACGCTACAACCCATCTCTCGTGATAGTGTTGTCTTATTTTTGTTCACATATACATCTTGTACGGCCAACGTCGACAATGCAGGTGATGAATATTATTGTTTCAGCTTTAAACGTTTAAATGATGCAGTTGAGATCGTTGGGGGGTTCAATTGTACAAATAGAAAACGTGATGGTGTGGGTTGTAAAATGCTAGCTTCCAGATGAAGCAAATGTAGTTGAAGTTATAGTTATGTACCGTACGGACTAGATCTAGATGTTGGTTAGCAAAGACATTTACTAGCTAGTGTTCTACTTTTAAAATGCAATCCAACCATTTCTCAACCACATGATATTGACCTTCTCCTCCTCCATTGTCACGTCAATTTTACTGCAGTTTATGTCTAGATAAACAAACTCTCTTAAAGGTTGGTCACTTAGTCTTGAAGAAATGTTTTTTCTTCTACGTATGTGCTGTTGTTGTTAGTCTAGACTCTAGAGGGCCACTTAATAAGGTTTCCAAAGCCATTAATTCATGAAGCTAACAGCCTAAGACCATGAAATACGAGTTGTCACTTGGCAATTTATGTATAGGTCTTGGAGTCGTATTCAACTTTTATCAAAAATTTAAAGCTGGAAAAAAAATAATCTTGGGAGTTGGTTTGAAAAATGTAGTCAATGTGAGTAGCTAGCTTAATTTGTTTTTTTGATCCTTCAGCTCTAATTCTTTTTAGTCAGGAACAAAAATGGTACATAGCATTAGCTAGTTTCTCCGGTGTTTTGTTACTGTAGCAGCCAATAGATTTATCACTTGTCAATTTAGTGGTCTTGGGGTCGTCTTCAACTTCTGTCAAAAATTAAAGCCGGCGAAAGATCTGTCGGAGTTGGCTGGAATGAAGATTATTCAATGCGTGATATAATGTAGCTTGCTGTGGATCTTGATCCTTGAGCTTTAACTTTCTTTACTCACGTCACGCACAAGTCTACAAATGAAATGAATTCTAGACTCTTGCTATGCCAGTTCGAGATGCCAGGGAGCAACGGTGCAGCAGCTAAGCTGTTTACCAGGTCGGGTTAAAACCAATAAAGTGTTAAACCTTATTTCTTAGATCCACATTTACCCCTATAAAAAGGCTAAATTTACATCAAATACATTTGCCTCCGGCACTGCCGGGGTCCTCCAGGCTTCATATGGTAAATTGTGATAGCGTGTCTAGTGGTACTCATCTTGCAGGTTTGAGGGTGGTCAGGCTCAGAAGGGTGACCATGTTTACTGTACTGGCTTTGCTAGGGGTATTTTTCTCAAATGACATGGCTGAGATTTGAGTTGGTTTTATATGGTTTTCATTGTGGGGATTAGGAATAACTGAATAATATTAGTGTCAGCGTTCATCCTTCATTGTTGGACAGGGAACCCCTCAGTACGGGGGGATTTATTTGGCTTCATTTTCCTAATTACGCCAAACATTTCAGCACCAGAAGGCATTCTTATAATTGGCTAATTTTTAGAGTCAGATATGCATCAGCCGAATGCCAAGATTGGTATACCTATTTACCCACATAATCATTGCCTTCACAAGATTACATCTTATCATTATACATCAATAGTTTATGTTTACTTTCACACGGAAACATAAACAGAAGACCTCTCTAAAATCTAATCTGATCACCGATTAGCTTTGGAAGAAAAAGAAGAAAAATCAACCAACCGGCAAAGACTCAAGTTTTAGATTTCTTTCCCCACCCTACTATATGTATCATTTATACGAAAGGGACAACTCTTCGACAATCCCATATCCTATATAGAGTACGTATACAATGAAGGGTGACAGCAAGCCCGACTAACAAATGGATCAACTGCACAAGTAAGACAGTAACATTTTAATGCTCAACTTCATATAAACCTACCCCTACATCTCGCCCACATTATGGCTCGATGTGGGTGGGTATTACTGTACTATACAGTGAACCAAATAAAAGAAGCAGTATAACTTACCTTGATTCTTCCGGTATTTTTTCTGCTTTCCAGACGATATCTTTTAATCCAGTTGAAAAGCTCTCGTAGAACTGTCATTTATTCCAACAACCATATTTTTTTAAAATGCCATTGACCTTAAAGACCAAATTGAAGTTTTCAATGTACAAATTTAGCTACATGCCTGTTTAAATTCCAGTGTATCACCACCAGTCTTTCGAAGCTCCACCATGTGTAGAGATGGAGCCACCTCAAAAACCTGGATGTTAGGTGATTAAAGAAACTCCAGGAGTGAAAAGGGGATAGGTAGTAGAGAATCACAAAAAACAATGATAAGCCAACTTCATTTCTTGGTGTGGTTTTGAGTTTAATCTCTAAATGCTAGTGCGAGTAGCCATACTTCTTCTATCAGTGCCACGGCATACTGCAGATTTAGGCTTATAGTAGTGTATTCTTTAAAAGTAGGCATGCTTTGTCCAACCAATTAAAATGGATGCATATCCTAAACATAGTTGGTATGTACCTCTGTAGCAACAGAAAGATGGCCTTTTCGTCCTGTTTTATCACCTTGCAACTTCATCTACAATGGGTTCAGAACAAATAAGAAACTAACATCAGTCCCTACTGTTGCCAGACTTAACACAAAAATGAAGAAGAACAATTTGTAAAAAAAACCTTGAGAAGTGTAAGAATATACCTTATAATTTTGTTTGCGAACATTAAAACCAAGAGGTTTAGCCGTTTGTTCAATCTTACACATTATCTCATTAGCAGGACACTGAGAAGTAAAATGCGTTTCTCTCTTTATAGAATTCTGTATACACAATTACTATGGAAGATTAAAATAAGAACACCCAGATTTTTTTTTTTTTTATGAGAACTGAATAATGAACACAATAAGTAAGAATTTGCCTGCCAAGTAATTTATCTTTTGTAGTTTGTAAAACGTACCGTTCGGTGGTTCTCGAACAAATTGCCCAGGTTTAGACCTTGAGACTTGGAAATAAGTTCGAATGCATTCATCGATACAGGTTTTTCTCTTCTCTCTGTTACCAAATGCTCCTGTTAGGTGAGAACAAGAGATACAAGTAAGCTAGAAATTTGTAAATACTGTTATGTGTTAACCAAACAGGGTAGAGAAAAACACCAAACCCTGCTAATAACTAAGCATTTACGGGTAGTCCTGATAAACATATATTTCGACAGAGGCATTGATTACCTCGGAATCATTAAAAACTGCATCAATGTCAGAAAGGCTTATATCCTCCTCGTCCTGCTTAAAATTTGGTGGCTTATACCCTTTCTTAAACCACTCAGTTTCTAAAATTTGTGGAATTGTAATCCTCTGTAATGAAAATAAGTGATGTTAAATATGGAAATGTTTTTACTCAAAAGTGAGAAAAGGTTGACACTTACAGTAGCAGGATCAGGATCAAGGATACGCTTAATAAGTTTCTTCGAACTTGATGAAAACCATCCAGGAAATGAAAATTCAGCTCTGTAGATCTGCAGGTTTTTGAGATATACAAGATAAAGAAAGTGTTATTCACTTCTTTGTTCAGTATTCTAGAGTGCGAGAAAGCACGAGAATCATATCGGTGATTATGGATCATGCACCTACTTTTCGGTATAAAGCCATGATATTTGAGTCATCAAAAGGAAAGTAACCAGCCATTAAAACAAATAAAATGATTCCACAAGACCATACATCGGAAGTTGAACCATGATAGCCTTTGTCTTTAAGCACCTAATCATCATGATACCAAATTAATAGAAAATATATAGGAATTTATCAAGAGATCAATGAAGTAGAACTGTAGAAGTTCAAGAAAAAGAAATGTGTGAGTCTTAAAAACATGGTATGATAGATACCTCAGGCGCAACATAATTTGGAGTTCCACAGGCTGTGTGGCAGAGACCATCCTACAGTAATTAATATATCAATTAGAATGGCATCTTAGTGCACTACACTAAGTGTGCTTGATATAGCAGACTGAATTTATCACAAACAAGCAAAACCACGATGGAGCGAAAGAGATAAAATTTAGGATGCAAGATTCCTTGAGTAATTATAGAGACGGTGAAGCCCAAACGACGAAGGTGTGAAACAATTCATAAAACTCTTAACTAGATTAAGAGACAACGTTGTCAAAGAGTTTGTATTAAAAACAACTAATTCCATACTTGGCCAAGTAGAAGGATCACATAGAACTCTAACAAAGCAACAAGGACCACAGCCAATGTCTTCGGCATCTAGACATCTTAAAGTTTGGCCAAGCCTCGGCATCTTTAGATGCTTAAACCTTGCAAATTTCTCAAACTAAATGCAATGCAAACTTCTAATACCAAATTATATGTATCCAAGGGTTAAAATAAATCCAACCTCAATTCATACAACAGCAAGTTTCAAGACAAACTCATCAAGCAACACTCAGCGTTTCAATTAAAGATAAGAGTGAATTGACGCCAATTTGAGCAAATGTTGTCCTTAAATCTTGCACGACTGATAAATTCGGTCACAGCGGATTTGGTTTCCTAAATAAATTGATGTAAATCCAAATACTTAATTACCTGTGATTCTTGTGAAAATGTGCTTAATCCGAAATCTGTAACTTTAAGAACACCATGTGTATCCAAAAGCAAATTTTCAGGCTGCACTATAAAAGAAAGGATCAATAAATAATTTCACAAGCATATAACCAGTATGTATTCATCTACATATCAAAAGTAGAGGATTGGGAAGTTAACCTTCAAATCTCTGTGGTAAACACCTCTACTGTGGCAATAATCCACAGCATTGATCAGTTGTTGGAAATAACTTCTTGCTTCATCCTCCTTTAATTTTCCACGGTGAGCCTAATTAATCAACTCAGAATCGATCAAACATCTCAAAGAGCAAACACATCTCAAAATCAAATGTGATACACATGTATGTTAACAATACGCACAAAGATACGTATTCAACTTACAATTTTGTCGAAGAGTTCACGACCATCAACATATTCAAGCACAATGTATACTTTTGTCTTGCTTGCCATAACCTATATGCATACATACTTACAAGTGCAATTAGTGCTGATAAAGAAAGATCTTTGTCAACGATGATACCTCATGAAGCTGTATAACATTAGGGTGCTTAATCATCTTCATTGTCGAAATTTCTCTTTTAATCTTCAAAATGAAATCAATCACACAAATCAAGAGCTGAAAATTTCTACAGACGAGTAATTGAACAAATGAATGTAATTAAAAACCCAGAAAATGAATAACAAGAAATTAATAAATTTTTGTACCATTTGGATCATTTCATGACGGAGGACTTTATTCTTGTCAAGGATTTTAATGGCAACGCAATCACCATTTTCAACATTCTTAGCGAATTTCACCTTTGCAAAACTACCTTCGCCCAATGTTCTTCCCATTGCATATTTTCCAACCCTAGTGCGTGGGGTTCCGCTTCCACCATTGCTGCTGCCGCCGCCGCTCATCTTTTAGTTTTGCAAAATCTCTCTGGTTTTTCTTGGATTTCTAGTGCGAATTACTATCGGAGAGAAATGTACGGCGACTATGGCCGATGAAAAACGCGATGATATACATCTCTCTCTGGAGAAGTTTGGTTTGTTATTTTCTCTCCGGAGTAATTGTGATTAGTCATCAGCCGAAATTATAGGGTCTTCGTTTTTCTCGCCACTTTCTTCTTCCGGGTCGCCAATTTTTAGTTTCTAGTTCAGCCCACCAACTGGGCTAGGGTTTGAAATTTTGAAATTATTCTTTTATAGGAAACTTTAATCATACGAAATAAATCAAGAGCAACACAAAAGTAAGTCATTTTTTTTTCATTTTACATGATAAAAAGAAAATATCAAAAATAATAAAATAAGCTATAATAAAATTTAAAATATCCAATTAAAAAATAAAAACGAATTACCGTTAAAAATCTAAATATTTTTTGGGTTGGGATGGGAGACAATAGTATTTGACAAATAATTTCTTCTTTTTTTTTTCGTTTTTAGCATTCCACCAACTATTTACATTTTCATGCATTGCGTATAGACACCGACAATGTGCCAAGTTGTTTGCGCTAAGTTTTGGGCATAGACTAAAATTTTACATCAATAAAAGAGTTAACATCATCTTTTTCTAGAATTACAGACTGTCTCTTTTTTACTTAGGGTATCTGTTATATCTCCTAGAACAGTCGCAGTGACATTAGTTGCATCACCTTTAATAAGATTATGTTAAAAAGAAACCTTTCGTCTGTCGCATATGTAATTTTCAAGCAATAGACTCTACCAGTAATTAAGAACTAGATTTTGTGTGATTGCTAGCTCCTGCTACTCCACTGTTAGGGAAAATGCAGCATCCACATTGATCTTGATGGACTGAGGTTCTGGAGAAGTCAAACTATGATTTCGAGAAGCTTGAGCATTAATACTCCTTTCTTCAACAAGTTCATCATCCACGGATTAAAATCTTAAAGCGCATTATTGATGAATAAATTCTCTGACAAATTTACTTTAGAAAAAATCATATCTTTTCTCATTTTCGAAGAAGATTCTAAACAATGCATATCCTGGTCATAAACTTGTGATCTAAATTATATATCTTTCATCCAGTCTGTTAACATCTCATTTTAATTGTCCACAAGAGAGATTACCTTAAGTTCTATCTAAGACCAATTT
This sequence comes from Papaver somniferum, assembly GCF_003573695.1. NCBI lineage: Eukaryota > Viridiplantae > Streptophyta > Magnoliopsida > Ranunculales > Papaveraceae > Papaver > Papaver somniferum. The sequence goes on from NC_039362.1 coordinate 1,053,183, forward strand.
TGTTCTAAGGTTATTGGACAATCAAAAAGTAAATGAGTAGTAAATTCTTCCTCCTGGCAACAAAAAGTGCATGCAATTTCAATATTGTAAACTCATTAGTGACAAAAAAAATGTTTTACTCATCACGTGACATCCCTTAGCTCTGTAGAATGGATGGTCTAAGTACTTTTTTTTTGGTCAATCTACATATTTCGATTCATTTTAAAAAATATATTGATTACATGATCGCTTACAAGAATAACAAAAACATAAAATACAAGACGATTAAACCCCTAATACAATTAAAGATAACAATTACAAGTATATCACTAAGAGAAAGAGCGATAAACCGTAAAGATACCCAATTTTTGTTTATGTAGTAGGAAAAAATGATGGTATTATCCGGAATCAATCCTGACCATTTAATATGATTTTCTTCTTCTTTGATAAGAGATGCTCCTGAAAGAAAGGAGTATTTTGCCCGTAATCTTGTATACCCAAACGAACCCGGATGCCCTAAATCTCTTATGTTGAAAATAGATTCAAAGCGATACCGTGTTGAATGATTGATGTTTTTGAACCGAGAATAGCAACCCACGATCTATCCATGAAGATTTGAAAAAATCGCCCGCAAAGCGAAGAGACAATCGTCCAAAATGACGAAGAAAAAAAAGACATCAAAACAATAAAAAACATGTTTTATTTGATCAACTAAAGACTAAAACTTAAAATAGAAATGAAATCTTGCTCAAATATGGTCCAAAAGGACCAAATCTGAGCAAGAAGTTGATGAAAGGCTATGTTTTTTTTTCTTCTTTTGGAAAGAGAAAAGAGAGATGGGAGGAAGGATTGGATGATCTAAGTGATTGATGATTCCCTTGAATATTTGATGGTGCCTAAAAAATCATTTAAAAAAAACGTTCAAGTTTATGCTTTAACATGAAACCAAGCTAGCACGGTGGTTCAGAGCTTGCACCTGGGCTCCATGAGCGTTTTAAGTTCGAGTACGAGTCAGATTCGTGGAGTCTCATCAACTTTTGACATGTTAAATAGTTTTGGATTGTGATTAAATCAAAAAAAGTGTTCAACTTCGGGTCCTATCTAAAGTGTCAAATCGTGGATCATTCAATCTTTCTGAATTCAATAGGAAATTAGAAGAAACAAGGAATCATATGAATCATGAGTTGACTCGGCGATTTACCTTAGAAAAGCCGAGACACGGTTAAGAAAACCAGGAGTCAGACGAATCGTGAGTTGACTATGCGATCCAACTTTGAAAAATCCGAGTCGTTATCAAGATGATGCACAACTAAATTAGTAAACATTGTTGGATGATGAGTCTCAAATATTAAAGATAAAAGAACAATCTCCTGTGATAAGTTTTACAAGAAGTTTTCCTCTTCACTCAGTGTAATGTGATTCGTGCTCGACATAAGAATGCCAGTAACACATGAGTACGGCTCTTACGATATCTTGACTGTCTATCTCCAAACCATAGAAAGAGTTTTCAGAACTACTGAAATCTATATTTAGGGTAGGGACACATTCCTAGTTCGTGTACCATAGATATCTGAGTTTCTGGAATATAGGTAGGTATGCATGTCCAATACACGTACCACGGTGTTCTGAATTCGTGAATGGGGAGAGGTACGCGTACCTCAAGAGCATGAGTTCGTGAATAGCCTTTGGTACAGATACCCGGTACGCGTACCCTCGTATACCTACCAACTGCGAATTAACACACTATTACGTAAATACGCTTAGCATTGTTACGACTCTCGTAGACACCTCTAAGACATCTTTCATCACTAAAACACTTTGTCTATGTGCATCATGATTCAAGTCTTAAGTGTTTAAATGAACACGATATTCATTATTAGTTCTCATGACGTATTTTCTAATAACTATCATTATACAGGTGCCCTTACCCGGACCATAATGCATATTCTTTTAATAAATTTCAGTATAAACATCTCACATACTTACTTGAACTCCTAACAGGAGTTTCATATAAACGCATAAAGTGTTTGCTTGAATCTCAGGTTATCCTAGATTGAATTCTAAGCACACTTAGTCTTGAAAGAGACTCAAACAACTAGAAATTAAATTCCTTACAATTATATTTCCTAGTTGTTTGCGCATAATGCAGGATATTGGCCTAGAGATAATATTGCACAATCATTGTGAATCATGTCAGAGAGGGCTGGCCGAGTGAATATTGCACAATCATTGTGCAATACGCCCGAGTGAATATCTCACAATATCCAGAATCAGTATGAGTACCGATTTGTTGTATTGTCGTACCTTTATCCATAGTTAACTTTTTGACCTTTATTTTCTCGTACCTTTATCCATGGACACTTGAAATCATAGTTAATACTATCAGTCACTTGAAAGTGACTTGAAATCTAGCAAGTCAATGAGAAATTAAACAATCTACAATTTACGAATACTAATTAATATGATTCAAAAGATCAAGTAGAAAATTATTATCTTTTTCATTAGTATCATCGTTCTTATGAACCCTAAATTCAATTTACCTACAAACCCAATGTTGGACGATATTCAAACCCCCAATTTCATTGATAACAATTACATTAAATCCCTTGATACCATCTCAACAAGCACACCTTTCAATTTCATAGTTGCTACGGCTATTTCTCAATTGATAAATCTCAATTAAACCCCAATTTAGTTTCATCCATAGTTCCTCAAATTCCCTTGTTGCTGCTGTTGAAGGGCAAAACCGCCATAACAACTATCGGCAGTGTTTGTGCATCCAGTTTTGCTGATAAACATGAACGATCATCCCTCCTACAGCCAGTAGGGATGAACATGGTTTCGGTTTTCCGCTGGAACCGGACCAAACCAGACCAATTAGAAAGAAACCAAACCGAACCATTTCCTAGTGGATTGGTTACGGTGTAGAAAGTGGAAAACGGATAGTGTTGGTTTTGGTTTGGTTTGACCTCTAAAACCGAACCAGAAACCATTGAAAAACCGATTAATTTTTAAACTTAATTTCTACCGTTGATTTACAAGTATTAGATTCTACCCATTGACTTAGAGGATAAATAGAAACCCTAAATCTAATATTTCATTATGATACTCTCCCTCTTTCTCTTTCTCCTTCTCTCAGCCGTCTCCCTTCTCCACCCCCAACTACAGCCGCTGCTACTCGACTTTTTTCTTCCCGTCTTCCGTCTTTTTTATTTGTCAATAACTAAATTAAGATATATGATATATCTTCTTTTGATCTCTAGAATTGGAGTAAGCTTTAACTATTTTTGATATTTTTTTTATTTTTTTTTTTGTCTGTAAATTTGTGTAAACCAGTACTATCGGCAACTATGATTTTTATATCTGTAAATTTGTGTTTTTTTTTTGGGTTTTACATAAGTATTGGTTAACCAAAAACCACTGGGACAAACCGAAATCAACTGGAACCATTTGGAAACCGAACCAATGGTTAATGGATTGGTTTGGTTTAGATTTTTAAAACTAATAGTATTGGTTTCGGTTTTGGTTTGACTAGAAACCGAACCAAAACCGACCATGAACAGCCTTACCTACAGGATATACACCGACGGCTATACCTGGTGGGACTGATAAATCCATCTGCGTTGAGTCTCAATATGAAAAACACATATTTAAAATCAAGCACATATCAGTAACTTAAAGCTATATTAGATGATTTTACTTTGGGAAGAAAGGATAATAAACCCATGAATTCAAATGCAAAGGTTATGCAACCAATTTTGTGAATTATCTATAAAGTTCAAAAGTTGATTTTTCCACTTTTATCTTTGTTATGTTGTGCATATTTCACAAAAGGGTGTGCAGTCGGGCCCACATTTTATCTTTGTTACATTAGATATTGCTATAGAACACATATAATATCTAAATATCACAAAAGATTATTTTAAAAAATATAAAATAAATGTGCCAGGCACAGCACTGCCTCGAACGCGAAGCAACTTAATCTCTAGCACAACACACTGGGCCTACCTCTTAATGGGTTGAGTTGTGTCGGCCCGTATGACAGCTCTATTTACAAGCCCACCAGCGAGAACAAATGTTTTTTTTTGAAGGAAAAAAAAACAACAGGTAGCTCTTTGCCTTGCACAAAATTAGTTTAAAAGACCAAAATCAACAATTTCAGGGTGAAAAAGATATGTAAAATTTGATACTGTTTAAATAGACGAGAATGTAAATATAGCCAGAATGTGAACAGATGAAGTGAACAGTTTCATCAGAATTTCATCGGAATGTAAAAATAGCGAGGATGTGAACAGTTTCATCCTACTCATTTTCAAATATTCTTATTTTCAATTTACATCAGGATGCATTCAGTTTTATCCTAGTTCTTTTTTAAGTTTAAGCCATTTTTAATTTACATCGGGATGCATTCAGCTTTATCCTCGCTCTTTTTTAAATTTAATCCAGGATGAATCCAATTTCATTTTTGCTATTTTTTTGATGTCCGTTTCACCCATACTAGTTTTTACTCGTCCATTAGAACACCGTATTTTAAAAATATTTGAACAAATGAACCATTTTCCGCTCACCCTACTACAAGAAAAATACAGACCAGACCTTCTTATTTACTTTCAACTCCGTCCATAAACACCGTTAAATCTATGGTGGTATTCCCACCTTCCGGGAGAGAGCGCCTACTCGTTAGAATACAAGTATATTTAGTTCTTCCTTCTATTCCTAGTCGTGTTGCTACAATGTCACCGATTTCTGAAAACATTGTTCATACCATCGTACCATCATTACCCCCTAGATCGCGATGCTTAATTGACCAAAAAAAAAAAAAAAGACCAATCCACCGGACACCACGTGACAGGACATTTACCATCCACTTCTCTCCTGGACAGGATTTTCTTGTTTTGGGGAAATACTTGGAGTTTCAGGTGACCCTCTACTGAACGATACTGGAACATGTCCTTGGTTAGTGGATGGGGCATTTGTTGGCGGCCACCAGCCACGATTTCGCATCTGCTTTTCTGTGTTAGAAGTTGAACCGGATTGATTGGTATTCAACGGTATCTGTTGCTCCTTTCTTTTCCAACTAGCTTGATTGGATTTTGATGGTTCACCACTCCAACGTTGTGCCACATAAGACGGACCACTTGAAGAGTCATTAGCAGCGGGAGAGGGTTGAAAGCGGCTACGAGTGTTGTAGCTGTCGTAAGAAGACACTCGTTGCGTAAAAGTTTTTCCTCTGTTAGGATAAGATCTGCGGCCCTTCCCATTGTTCAGTCCACCGCCCGCAGTAGACGGCTGGATATTAGTATCTGGACATGATGTCTTTTGAATTGTTTTCCCCCTTCCAGCACTGAAACCAGTGCCAGCTCCTCTTCATGCCTCATTATCATTCAGTTCAGGCACAGACCTCTTAGCATTGGTTACTTGTTTACATTCGCTCTGGATAATCTGCGATCTGTTTCCAGTCAGATAACAATCGAACACATTGTTAATAATCTTTGAAATCAGATGTCCAAGTCCCAACACAAAAATAAAGGATCGAATAACCATACCACAACTGGATGGCCATAACAAAGTTACCTGTCTCGAGGAGGCTCCCAGCCTTCGTATTCATGCCACAATGGTTGCTTCACGATATCAGCCTCGGTTATTGCCTACAGAATTTTATAGGACGTTAAACCAAAACTAGCAACACAAACATTGCTCAGCTAAAATGACAAGCTTAAAAACACACCTTTTCGGGAAGTTCAACTTTCTCAACCAACCGGGGAGTGTGCAGATGGTTGTCAGGCAACTCATAGTGTACACACCTGCATTAAGTTAGATTAGGCACCTAAAGTCAAAACTAACTACAGATATTTATTAAGTTGCATCTTCAGAACTTACATTACGCCGGCCTCCTCATCAATAAAGTTAGCCAATTCGCCGCTACATCCGAAAACATAGCCGTTTAATCCAGCACTGTGAGAGACAGAAAAGCAATGCTTTATGTGAGCATTCAGACACCAAAGAGAATTAATCATGTTCTGTGCTAGAAAGAACAATAATGGAAACTCGAGGATTTTCTTAATCCAACGTCGTTTGCTTTCAATTAATTACCTCAGTTGAACGTTAATAGGAACTTTAGTAAACGCGCTTTTACACAACAAAATATTTGGAACCAAATCGTGAAATTGGCCAATAAACATCAGATCCACCGTCTCAGAATTCCTCCTCGACTCTTCCTCCTTAGATATTGAAATAACAGTCACAACCAAGCATATGATAAATAATAAATCAACTTAACAGGAAGACAAATTGAATCATTATGCATTACCTTAAGTCCCTTCTCAACTTTCTTGGTTTCCAGGAGCAGTCTTCCTTCATTTATGAAAGGAAGCTTGGCAGTTCCCTTCAATATCAGCCAACCATATAGTTAGATACACTTACTAGGATAGCAAATTGGATTGAATGATGACAAATAAAGGATCTAGTCACAACCTGCCACGAGTACCGCTTCCCATCAGCGTCAACCTCGAAATCTGATCATGAAATGTTAATATGTTAATTAAATCGTCAATACCCTTCAATCAAAACCATAAAAACAGATCCTAATTACCCGCTGGATAGAAGTCGAGTACATTGGATTCTTCCGAAGTCATTAGACTCCAATAAGGTGCAGGAAGTGCACTTACACTACACAGGTAACTTTGGACAAGTTAATTGTGAAAGAGACTTCTTATTTTAATCCAAGCGCCTCCCAGAAGATAGTACCAGATGAGAGTTGTTTACCTTCTTGGTGGAAGCACAGCCATCAACTGATCAAATGGCTTGAATGGAGCACCCATCTGAAACTTTATGTATGTGCTCCCAAGACCTTTGAAATCCGAAGCGAACGGACCATAATGGTAAGGATAATACCTGTTAAGTACCAAAATTTAATATTCACTCGACAAAACAAAAAACTCAACTAGCAAAGGAACAACTAAAATTACCAGGTCCAGGAAGGAACTCCAGAGAAGTAGTATTCCAAAACCCAACATAATCCTTCAGTGTACTTTTTGACCTGCGTATAAGAATGTATCAATCTCCTAAAAAGGAAAGCAACCCTTGGTCTCAATGAAATTCCACCATATTACACGAATTAGATTTACGTGTGAACATTAAATTAATACATTCATGATTGAGTTGAAATAAAATAAAAAATTGTGACTCAATGATGACGGCATGCAAGTTCTTGCCGAGTACTCTCAATATCATCCACCAGAAACTTCTCCTTATAGTAGCGTTGTTTCCACCCGGGAAGACCCAATTTGACCTGCAGTATATCCAACCTAAGATGAAGATCCGCCTTCACAGCAGCTAACCAATTCAAGAGAAGTGAGGGCAAATCCAGAAAACACAAACCTTGTCATTTGATACAAGTCCTTGTTTATATAGGTCATTCTGCTTCTGCATGTAGTCTTTAACTTTTTTATGAAGTTCTTTTGTGTTTTCCAACACCTATGTAAAAAAAAGCAACAACCAGATCTTCAACAAAAAGAGAAGCTGACAACTAGATTTCGGATACACCAAAAGAACTGTACAGTGTACACACTGTGAGATCCTAGTCATTAACATACATCGGTATCTTCACAAGGCATTGATGAATGCACCTCTGGCTCCTTCTCTAGACGCAACTCTCTAAGAGGTCCACTTAAAGAGGAGGAATCCTGCATTAAGTTAATGCAAAACAGTGCCATTAGATCGCAAAATAACCTAAGCTCGTTCCGGCAACAGCAAGAAAGAAGAAGAAATACCCTAAATATTTGAGTTCTCACCTCAGCAGCTTGCTCATTAGCCATCTTACGTATGAAGCTTCTTATGGTGCGCTCCTTCAAATCTGCTCTCTTTTTGAAAATGCGATCCTCGTATGTACCAACTGCCAGAATAAACTTCTCTACCCTCTTAAGCTTCATGTAAGAAGATTTTTTTTCTTTCACCTGCTCACATAAATCAAAAACACGAGTTTAATTGTGCACTTTATAAGATCTCAAAATGTAACGGTTTCGTGATGAGATCTGTTATTACTTTTTGCATATCGACGAGGTAGCCTCCAAGGCTCTTGAACTTGTCTTTATAAACAAATATTAGTAAATCGATAGCACCCTGTCCAGACAAAGTAAGCATGAAATTTTAGCATTTAACTGACAAAAAAGACGTTTTAGATTGACAAGTGAATCCACTGACAAACCTCGTTGATATTTAATGACGGTATATGTGGTAGGAAGTCGTTTCCAGCAAAGAAACACATCAAAATGAAGTCGTCTATTATTTTTTCTATATCAATTGCAAATGGAGGGTCGGAAATTCTCAAATCCAGCTCTAAGAACTCCCTTAATGTCCAAATTTGAAGGAACTGGTAAAAAGTAAACAATAACAATCAAAAGATAGTCAAAAGATGAGCCAGAAACTTATGTTTAAAGGACAGTGAGGATTTCTTTTTTACCTGGTAAGATTTTTTTACTAAAGACTGCATCCTATGGGTTGGCCTCTGTACGTGAGTGACCTCCTGAAATTATAAAGTGAAAGAAAGAAACTCGTTATGACTAGTTGACTGTCTGAGGACACTCAGTTTGGCCTCTACTGAAGATGCTGGGCGTGAAAGCACAGTTTACCTCTCTAAGAATTGCAAAGTGAGGCTCATGGCTTGCTAAAGCAAGCATGATTAGATCAGCATCCTGGAACAAAACAAAAGTATTTAACCCTGAATATAAGCAATCCAAAACATGATACCACCAAAGCAAACACATTTTTCTCAAGGAGTTGAATTGTATTTTCTCGTACCAATCCGTATAAGCAATGTCTTGTGTTCGGCTCATACCCCCGGAGATTCCTCTGAAGGCGGATGAAATTCATTACCTTATGTTCCCCTTCACCAGGCACATTGGCATCTGATATTATTACCTTCACATGAAATCAAGATTAAGTTGGTTAATGTTTTATAAATGTCTACTCTTCCACGTAAAAGCAGCACAACTATGTCATAGATTGATAATCATCGGTAGAATGATAAGAAACAAAAACCTTAACATGCTTCCACCCTGGATCGTTGTTGAGGCGTGAACGTACATAAAACTGTAAAGCCTTGGACAATCTTTCCATAAATTCTGTTCCTGGGGTAATAATGTTAGAATCTGAAACTTCCGACTGGAGTTTGGGCAGCACACTTCGGCCTTCCTCTTCAAATTCTTCTCTAATCATCTCCTCATGCGCTTCCTATATACAAGTACAACAACAAGAACAACTGTACTTGTGAGAGTATACTGAGCATCACCTGCAAGTAACTAGGATACTAGTCCAATATTTGTTGTCATAACTCATGATAGAAAACTGAAAACGTACAGCCATCTCTGCATCTTTTGCAGTTCGAAAGCGTCTAGATCGTTGTTGGTTCATCTTAGCTCTTGGAGCTACTCCATCTACGAACAATGTAATACACCCATCAAGAAAACTCCATTTCAAACGAAACTTTCGCTGAGGTCAGTAGATGAGTCTCCCCTGTGCGGACCGTTTTTCTAAACAAAAAATTAACGATAAAGAGCAAAAAACCGGTGCATTGAGTAATGGAGGGAAATGATTATACCGATGGCTAGATAGAGAAGCTTTCTGGGCCGCACTATTTGAAATAGGCGATCGATGTAATCAAATATGGTTTGGAACACCTCGTCAAAAGTACTTGGCGGTGCAACCTGCACCAACCGTGACCACAAGTTCATTCAACATACACCCAGTAAATGAAATTAATGAATACTAAAATGAAGCATAACCCATAATAAAAAATCAAAGAAGATGAACATGCAAACGGTCAGCTAAAACTTAAACTCAAACTGAGTATATGACTCGAAATTTGCGACTATATACTAGAAAGTACTAGTAGTATATATACTTGATCGTCTTCTGGATGAAAACAAGGATGAATAATCCCATTCATGTCTAAATAAAGATTATCAAACTCGATCCCGTTTGGGTTTGGATCGCTGGTGTTGATTACTTCATTTCCAGTTGCTCTGGCTTCTTTTGCATTTACAACTACATTTGGATACCTGTGTACCAACCACCGGTAAAATGATGGAACTCCCATCTCTTTCGCACGACACACACAGATGTTTTTGTCACCCACCATATATTCTAGGAAGCAAAAGAGAAGAACAGAGAAAACAGCACTCTACTGCTATGGAAGAGATGAAGGAATATCAAGAGTTTAGGATTAGGTATTTTGAATTGACGGAGGAAGAAAGAAGATGTAGAGTTATACGTCAATTCCCAATAAATGCGCGTGCTGGATTTCATACTGCTGCTTTATAGTTTGACTAGTCAAGATGGGTCAAGATAGATATGAAGAACATGCAATCTAGCATAAAGACACGTGCACACTGCCGTCTCAGTTTCATGTTTTACCCATCATGCAATGACCATTGTTGGAACTGAGATTTCACCAGTGGGCCGGTGGAACCCAAACCAGTGAAGGCAATCGTACGATCCCTATTGAGATCAGTGTATCGCTGGTCAGCAAATTGAGCCATTCCGGTACGGGAATTCTGATGACTTAGGGTCTGTGCGGAAGTTTGGAAATGGGATAACCTATTGTAGAATAGGTTATCTTCATTTAACTTATGATAATTTTGAGAATGATTAGTTTTAGTGATGTTTGGCGAAAGTTCTATCATATCTTGGGTCAATTTAAATGTAATCCGTTATAGGGATGGCATGGTTTATTAGAGGGGCGGTATTCTAATAGGACAAAAAGGGTCATTACATGATCATTCAAGGTGTCCCTTATAAAAAAATTACTGGAAATGACAAATTAATCCTCATAATTGATAACCTAGTTTAGTGATGATAATCAAGTTTCGTGTTAATGATTAATTACATTTATATTAACTCAAAATCAAAACCAAAATCAGATTTTTAAAGTTTTAAAAAAAAGTTTAAAGGAGAAGGTCAATCTCAACCAATTGAAGAAATTAACCAACAAAATGAAGAACCAGACCTGAGACCGGGTATACTTCTAAATTAGTCCCAACTAGCTTTTTGTTGCTCAAAGTTATCTAAAGGACGTAAAAAATTCAATTTTTTTACATTTTCAGAGCTAATTAGGGTTGGAATTGTGCTCATAACCAACCGTAAATCGAAGTTACGGTTCGTAAAAGATGAACTACCAACAGTAACTGGTTAAATTTGAAGAAAACCCAATCGTAAAACCAATTACTGTTGGTAATTAAATGCTCTATACGAACCGTAACTCAGTTACGGTTGGTAACCAAATGCTCGATACCAACCGTAACTGAAGAAAATTCTCAGATATAAGAACATACGGTTGGTAATTAAACTATTACCCACCGTAACAACATCAAAATATCCAGTTATTGTTCGTAATTGAGTTAAAATCAAGCATAACTCACATAAACCCATAAATTTCAATTTCAATTTTCATCTAAAACCCTAATTTTCGATAGAAATTAAACTTAAATCGAACAAAATAAACCAAATTGTAACTGGGTTTTCAAAACCTACCTCATATAAGTCATTACACTACACTTGATTAATTTTCGAATCGTCGATTAATCGAAGACGATGAAATTTTGAGTTTTAATGGAGGTTACGGTTGATGGGAGCAGGAGAAGAGGATAAGAAAGAAAACAAATTTTCAATTTAGCTTTAATTTAGGTTAAAAAATGGGGAGGGTAATCTAGTTAATTTACACCCCCTATAGACATCCCCTAACCAACTTGAGGGGCATTACTATCACACTGCCGTCCCTCTAATAAAACCATGCCGCCCCTATAACAGGTTACATTTAAATTGTATTTGTTTGACACCCTGCCCAGTAGTAGTTTAATATAAATAATGTTTGTTTCAAACTCCTAAATTTAAATGTGCAATATAAAATCAACATACGACATTTTAATATAAAAACATCTTAAAATATAAATATTTGGCATATGGATATGGTTTGGGATTTTGGCTTTCACTATTTTAGGTGAGGTTAAGGATGTTGTATGTTTTTTTAAGCGTTTGAAATATTGTTTAGCTAGTAGTGATGTTGGTAGTGCTCTAACCAGTTTTATTTTTCATAGATTCGATACTGCTATCCAAAAAGCTGTTGGATCCAGCTTGTTGCTAGGTTACCAACTAGAGCTTTGTACGACTCCGTATAACTGGATATACCATCTTTTTAATTAAATACAATATGATATAAAGAGAAAACAAAAATCATAAAAAATAAAAATTTGATAAAAAATAAAAATATCCTAAAATGTAAATATTAAAACAAGAATTGGATAGAAATTAATAAAAAAAAACTAAATAGTACGACGATGTCGTCGATAATTATTCCACGTTGCATGAGCAATTGAATTACGAATCTCTAACGCTAAATGTCGTTCTTTATTTCTTCCGAGTTTAGCACCTTCGTTATTGTATTCTGGTAACCCAGGTTTAGTTTCTGGTACAATGACAACATGCTCATCGTCAAGAAACAAATCATTCATACTCCCTGCGAACGTGGTAATGGATGATGCAACATGCTATCACAATTTTCACTTGTGATTCGTATGGATATCGAGGTTGCGCTTGCAAAATAATGAATCGCCTTTTAAATATTCCAATACACGTTCATCTACATTCCGTAATTATGAGTGTCGAGGATTAAATAATTCTTTGACATCTTTTGGACGATTTGTCCATACTCTTTAAAGTGATAACGAACGCTTTGATATGGAGTAATAAAACTTGGTGTAAGGGAGAAACTTGCATCTCCAAGATAATATTTTTCTACATAAACAAAATTTTAAGATTATATTACCCCAATCGTAGAGGCAAAAGAAATATTTTATGATATATATCATACCTTCTGATACTATTAATTATCTGATTTTGTTAAGGCCGAGTACAATACACGCCTGTCATGAGCAGAACGTTCCCAACCCGCAAGAACATAATAAAATTGCAAATCGAATGCGCATACTACTAAAACGTTTTGAGAAATAAATCATTTTTTATTCCGAGAAACAAGTTGTTCTTCCTCACTAACCATTGCCGGTACGTGAGTTTCGTTTATTGCTCCAACACAATTCTAGGTTGAACGCATACAATTAATTGGTTCATTATATGTAAATATAAGTATATACTTATAAGAATGATAAAAATAAATAATTTGAAGTAATAAATAACAATAAAATTTGTGTACCTTAAAATATGGATAAAATCTTTAATTTTCTCTTTATCTCATCGGGAGTACAAGGCCCTGATGGTTACAAAAAATGTTCTGCAAGTTAAACAATAGCATCCAAAACAGTTTTAAAGTGTCCACTGATTGTCTCACCGAAATGTTGAAAACGTTCTTGGAGTATTCTATTGCGTTCATTATGACCAATGGCCAGCATAAATATTGCCACCTTCTCCTCAACTCTAACACCCTTGCTATATATGGTGAAGCAACTGTTTTTGCTGTAATAATTCACATAATAGCAAAAGACATGCTTTTCCATTCGAAAACTGTTTTGACATCGCGCATCATGTCCATTTAAAATTTCATCTACGTGAGCTGAGCCACTAAGAATTGAGTGATATTATCCACAAAGTATCGATAATAACATGCTATCAATGATGTTGTAGCTGTTGTGACAGCTACTATGGTATCCTCGTTATCTTCGGAACTAGCCATAGATAAAGTATGTTATTTACTAAACAATGAAAACCAAATAAATGAAAAACTAAAACTTCATGTAAATTTTAAATAAATAAACATAACAAAGTTTCACAATTAATAAATAATTAAAATACAATATCATTGTCGACTAAAATTTGGAACTAAAAATAAAAGGATAAAACTCAAAATATCCGCCTACTTAATTGATAATCAAAGCATATAAACCCAGACTAAACTCAAATTATCAACCTAATCACTCTAACACTTTAACAGTAATTGCAGAAGTTAAGCTTTGACAATAACCAATGTCGTCTCTTATCCCCACTCAACGCTATGAAAATCTTTGCTTTCTTCTTATCTTCCAATAACTCTAAACCTTGCATGATCGAAGTCTGGTATTTTCTCAAGTGTAGCAACTACACTTTTCTCTGTAGAAGAGTTTTTGTCTTCCTCTGGATTGGTCGCTATATTGTTAACAATACTTGCCATAAAATTAATTGCTTCCACCATTCCTTCTCCGGTACTCGTTTTTGTATTTCTAAATGAACGGGAACTAGATCCTATTGAAGTTCTCAGTTTTTTTGGCATTTCAGATATATTACCATCACTAACATTGTCATTTCCATGCGTATTCTCGTTCTGGTCTTCAGCATTCTAATTCTCGTATTGAGTATTATCATCTCGGTCATCATCGACCCCGTGATTTTTCTTGATTCTTATCATCCCTAAACCTGATATGCATTTCGGTCGCCTTACCGTCAGCAAATATCATAGCTAGTTCATTATATTGTGAAAGAGATCTTGTCCTCCATTGTTTGCATTCTGGATGTTTCTACCAGTTCAATTTATAATTTAGTTACTGAGAAACATAAAGATTATATAATAAAACTTGATAAAATAGATTGAAAAGACGAGGGTACCCAAATACACCACAATCTTTTAAATATCCACCTATAAGTCCTCTTGCCGAAAGTGACCGTTTGTGGACAAAGTCGAGACAATACAACAAATCGGTACTCATACTTTGTATGATTGTCCATGGATATGAGATCCAGATAATACGACAATCAAAGTGTGATACTTGATAATAGGTTTGGACTTAACCAAACTCTACAGGATTACTATCAAGTATGTACGGAGTAAACGTTTGCGTATTTTACTTTTAATTATAATAAACAATTATACTTGTGGAAATAGAAAAGTAAAAGACAAAGCAAGATTTTGTTAATAGGGAAACTGCAAATGCAGAAAAACCTAGGGACCTAGTCTAGAATTGAATACCCTCATAATTAAGACGTTATACAAAATATAAACCAACTTCGTACAGTTGAGATCAAGCAACAACTCCTAATTCACTTAGTTCACTCAGTATCCCTGTGTTTCCGACTTCGATGAGTGCACGCAATCATATTCCAAACAACAAAGGAACAACAAATCTGTTTGGTAACAACTCTTTCGATTCTTTCAAGATAAAGATATCTCAAGTCATACGCAAAGCCTCTTCCGTTTAATCTAATAAACTTCTTTGCGTGGTGAGATCAATCTGTTCAATAACTATAAAAGTAGTCAAGTTTAGATTCGCAATCAATCGATATAGATTCCAACAAGAAACTATAAAGTGATGCCGATCTCACACAACTAATCAATTGAATATATCCGATTCTAGTTGGATCCTAACCGATCAATGTTTTTGCACACCCAAAGATAAGAGAACCAAATAAGAAATCTTCTTTGTATTCAAATATTCTTTAATCTTCAATAAATGCACAACACCACTTGAATATCTTGTGATCAATCACACACAGAACAAAATCTGTTAACAATGGATTGTCACAAGTTGTCTTTAGATCTACAAACAGTTCTAAAGATACCGTCGGTACTTCGATCTAGTTTGAGTGAATCTTATATCAGAAAAGAAGATTCCCAAAACAAACTAGGTGTAGTCAAAGTTTCAACAACCATTAGTCAATCAAATTAATCAAAAACTAATAACACTGCAATTATCTAGTTTCCCACCAACGGTACTCGTAGAGCTTCTTGATCCCACAGAAGTCTTTAAATGAGCGGTCGTAAGAGATTTCGCCTAATTAGGGTACTTTCCTCTCCGATTAGATGGCTCCACCAGAAACAACAAAAAAATGAAGTTTGTCTGGATCTTAGGATAGTTTGCTAGAAATGCAAACTTAGGTATTTATAGACCAAGGATGTTTGGACACCAAAGAATTTCCAAAACCGAAAATATTCTCAAGATATGCAATAAATAGCAAAATTCGGGTTTCCTAATTCCCATAAATGCGTGTCCAAAATTTCCGAAATCTCCCAATAGAAGATCTCCAATTAGTAAATGCACATTACTAATTTTTATTCTCTAGATACATGCATTTAATTGCTGGTAATTAATTAAAGCATATAAAACCAAAAATCTTAATTAAAAGATTCTCAATTTATTTCGGCACATGATCTCCTTGAATACTAAGGAATATCTTTGAAAAATAAATGATAAGAGTTACTGAACTTATTAAAAGTATGTTGACATCTTTTCACCGTAAATCCTTATTCATATTTACACAGATTTGCATTCTTGGAATTGGTTATACCACACTTCCAAACAAGTTTAGAATTGGTTCACCTATATTCCAAGATCACTATGTGATTGACCAAATATAAAATCACATTCATGGGTTCAATCGGTTATACATTTATATGGAAATAATTGTGATCATCCATACAAGTTACCAGGACCGCTTAAATCAGTTTCCAGGATCAGTTACATCAATTACCAGGATCGGTTACCATATACTCATGGTATTGCTTGTTATCGGTCACACCAGTTACCAGGATCGATTACACCAATTACCAGGATCGATTACATCAATTACAAGGATCGATTACATACACACTATGTGATCGGTCACACCAATTACTAGGATCGGTCACACCAATTACAAATATCGATCATACCATCTCATGGTGATAACTTAGGAACGGTTACACAAATTAATAAAAACTAGTCATGCCAAATCATAAGTCAAGCATTGTGATTATTTATACCAAAATACATAACAAAATTAAGATAGGTTCTACCATCTCACACATATTGGTAATTCAAAGACTTGCAATGAATAGCCGTACCAATAAGCCTCGCGATTTCCCTTTCGATTCATAAAACAAGTTCATGAATGTACTTCCTTTGAAAAAAATATAAAACATTGTTTCCTAGGATGAAATCTTCACCATAACCCATTCACATAATCAGAACAGTATATACAAGACTATGGCGATGTCATATCTACGAAGTTCAAAAGATAAGTGTTACTTCGTATTCTAATTTTATGATCATACAATCATGACCATGTCACATCGTTATAGTATCATACAATATGTACAGTATATACAGCTTCGCAGTTATGTTTTCAATATAACACGACTTGAAAGATACGTTAGGAATGAAACAGTTCAAGTCAATATTACTAACCTCAAGAGGAAGGATGATGTTGTCGTTGTAGTTCGCTTCTTCTTCTTCTTCACTTTCTTCGGGTCTTTGGAGTAATACTTGTATGTCTCAATATTCTTAGACTTTCTAGTCTAACCTAAACGAAGTTGGCTCTAGTATACAACCAAGCACTTTAGATGAGTTTTGAGTCACTAAAATATGACAACCAAACTTGACATACCAACATGATAGGTGTTGTAAAATACCTAAATTTATATGTATTTTTTATGCTTTCTTTGTGAGTTTCTTGTAAATTATGTATCTTATAATTGATTTTGGGTTTATCAGGTGCAATGGATTCATTATGAGCAAAAGAATGAGAAATCAATCACTTTGAGCAAGGAGCGGAATTTGGTCATTTTACAGACGAGCGATACCCGAAGCCCAGTCATAGATAAGGGACAACCCGCTGGAGTCTAGTGAGAATTTCTAAAATAACCCATGGGTGTTAATAACCGCCCATCCTATTAGACCTAGTTGGGTCGAATTCTGTTGTTTCAGACAACATTTCTTTCATTTCTTCTTGAGCTGCAAATGAATCGGAGGGAATAGTAGTGGATTGGTGATAATGACCAGTGAAGAATTATAAATCTAGGTAAGTTTGGTGGATGTGTTCAGTTTACAAGAGTAGGGGTTCGAGTGCAGAAGACATGAAAGAAATTAGGCTGGAGATTAATTAGGTCTGTATTTGATACTGAATGAATGTTTTTAAGATGATGAAATGGAGGAGATTAGGCGGTGGTTGAAGGGATTGTGACGAATTGGAAGCTGGGTTGGAGTTCAATTGGTGATTACTTCAAGAATGAAACTGGAATTGAAGGTCAGAGGAAATTCAAGGGTTTTAGGTTGATTTCAGGTTGGGTTCGTGAATTGAAGCTGGTGAAGCTGCTACAACTGTCTGCCATAGAGAATGATTACAAGATGGAGGAGAAAGTGGTATTGTGACCTGAGATGCAGATGATGTTGCAGAGGTGGGTTTGCGGACTGAAGGTGTTAGTAAAGTGAATCTGAGCTGCAACTGAAGATGGGTCTGATGCTGTTATTAAGGTTACACCTGTTTAGGGGACTTGCATTTGAGCAGAATGGTGTTGAGTTGTTGGTTCTGGTTCTGTTACTGTGATGATATGGGTTTGCTGGCTGTGATACAGGGAAGAAATGTCGCAGAATGAAGACAATGAAGCTGCAGTTCAGTGAGGATTATGGAATCGGTGGCTCGAGTTTGGCTAGAGGCAGAGAAGGTTATAATGAACTTGCAGGAAGAAATCCATGTTGTTTCTAAACTGACAAGAGGTTACAGTAGAAGACTATGGTGGTAAGATGTAAAGAATGGGCCTGCAGACATATCTTAGATGAATGTTAGGACAGGGATTTGATGCATTGCCGGAAGGAAATGGAATTCCGAAGCAGATGGAGAATTTGAGGGTTTGGTGGAGCTGTTGCTGCTTCATTACAGTCAATGGAGTTGAGGACCCGAACCAAGGAAGTTACAGCTGAGCTGAAAATGACAGTGGAGCTTGACTTGGTGGAAATGGAATTACAGCTGAAGCAAAGTAGGTGCAGTGGATGTGAAACTGTGAGATGTATGGAATTGCAGGAATAGAAGGGTGGTCTTGCTGTTGTATGCAGCTGAAGAGAAGGATGAATTGCAGCTGTTGCAGAAGCGGATTGAATGAATGAATAGATGCATGTTAGGAGCTAAAACTGACCAGGATGGAGAGTTGAGACAGAGCTGGACGTGTATGGTGCTATAACAGACTAAGTTGGCTTGTGAGTTCCACGGAACTGACAGGCATATCATGTTGTTGGGCCTGAAACTGAGTTGTCCTGGGCTGTGAATTGGGCTTACCTTGGCGTGGAAACTAAATTGGTCTCAGCCGGATGCAATAATGGGGTGACCTCCTGGAAGTTAAAATAATATAAAAAGCAATCTCTCTGGACACATAGAGACAATCTCTTGCTCTACTTTTGTTCTAGAGTTTTACAACATGAAAGCTTTTTTTTTTCTTCTTGTTATGAACTTCATGAACATGAGCTAGATTATTATTGGTTATGGATTAGTTGAATTTCACATAACATGCATCCTTGTTTGATATATTAATTTTGTCTCAATATTATCGTTTATGATTCACCATTAATATTGTTACATGATTTGAATGCTTGTTTAATCGAGTCGCGAATCGATTGAGTTTCCTTTCATCTTTATTGCTATATTAGAGTTTATTATACGCAAAAGTGATAAATTTCTGATTGCAAGTAGCATAATTATGAGTATTGCTTGTGGTGATACATCCTAGTAGTCACAATTGAATTATAACCTTTGTTAAATCGGATTAGTGCTTTTACACGTTCGATTGCATTGGCCTAATTTCATAAATCTTATTGCTCCTTGGGAATTAAACTTGATTAGTACTTTTACACGTTAGGTTGTTCTCTTAGGTAGAATTCATATTCGCATCTTTTAATGTGTTTGTTGATGACTAGAGGAAATTAGCGGGATATTCTTGCGATATAGATATCTTATGACTTTTGATAAAGTAGAGATTAAATATCAATTCTTATTATTATGACAAGAACATGTTTGTGATTGAAAACGAGATCCTTAACCATTACCTTCACATATTTCTGATTTGCTTGCTTTATTGCTTTGTTTTATCTTTTGTTTAATTTACTTTACATAAATCAGAAAACCTCCCTTGTTCTATTTAGGAAACCAAAACATTTTGACAATCAAGACCTCTCTGTGGGAATGATCCTTTCTTGCCCTTGCTATATTATATATTTTGAGTAGTGAGAAAGTAATTTATTTTTGACGCATACGACAGCGATCACAACGCTTGGTGAGTTCAACCGAGCTATGCTTTAACAATCTCCCTATTTTTCAATCTTAGTAACAAAACTCTTAATAAATATGGATAAACAAACTACAAGAATTCATTCTTCATACGCTTGACTCCAAGTTTCAACATCACAATAACCTGCATATATTCAATCAATAAATGCCGCTGTTGACATTAGAATAACAAAGCTTATACTCCCCCTAAAGGAAAGCTAGGTAGATATTCAATCCGAACATTTGTGTTATTCCCCTTTTTGTTGTCAGAATACTACAACAACAATATGATATGTTTCTCCCCCTTAGTCAATGCTTTACTCTTTTGTTAGATATAACGTTTAAGCACAAATGTATTTTCATTAGTGATTACAAATCACTTGTTTACTCTATATATTTCTCCCCCTTTTTGTCACAAAATGACAAAGGTACGAGAAAATAAAGGACGAACCGAAAGGATCTTACAAATCCAAAAGACTTGCATAACCTATAAGAGTTAAGCACGAAGGTTTCACATACCATTTTAAATAAGCAATATCAAAACCGAAGTTACAAGTAATTTAGTTTTAATATGTTATTCAAGGAAACAATTGTCCGAAGCAATTTTCCTTAATAGTTTAACAGTTCGGTTAAGAAACTTAATTCTCTTAAACCGATTGTAAACATACAATCGCTTATTTGGATAAAACCAAAATAAAGTTCAGAATTAGCTTTATTTTTCTCCTCAGGTTCTAATTATCAGACAATAACTTAGACCTTTCCTTTTAGACAAGACAAACACTGGGTTAGTTAACTAGTTTTTCTTGTCGAGGCATTTGGTTAGACTTGAATAACTGAATCCTCCAATTTGATAAGTCTAACTAAGATCAAAATTAACTTAGTTTCTCTTATCCGGAATCGATTTGGACTAAACAAATGATCCCGTATTTTGTCAAGCCATAAACAATACATACAAACCAAAATAAATTGACTTTCACAATTATTTTCTTAACCGGAAGCAATTGAAAAAAAACATCGACATTATGGTACCGTGATAGACATATTTTCGTGTCTGATTTGTCTCGATTCTATATATTGTTAGTGCTCAATTATTGTACTTATTGTGGTTTTTATGTGTTTGTAGGTATTTTTGGGAAATAAACATTTCTGGAAAAATCAGTCGGAAAAGTTAATAAAGGCACCCGGAGGACACTTGTTATTCGGACTCTCATTTTGGATAAGGGGCACCTCAATTACTAAGGGGTACAACCCTGCTATCAGCATCTCCTCAATGGATTAGGGGCACCATCATCTTCATGGTTTAAGAATCCAGTTTTGGCGGGAAAATAGATTGGACATCTGCGTATTTCTCTGGAGCAAATTTAGACGTGTTCTTGGTGGATTTTCTCATGGGTTTGGATTCTTTTGGACCTTTTTAGTAAAACAGGATTGGTATGTCTTAAAATATCGTAAAAGAAGGGAAGGAAAAGAATATTTTGCTAAAACAGGGAAAGGAAATATCGGTATTTTAGATTTGTTTTGGACAAGATTTTCTCGAGATTCTTTTGGATATTTTCACGACTTTTGGATTAATATGGAGTGGTTGCAAGAAAACAGGTATGGTAAGAGTTTTATGCTCGAGGAAACAAGACGATTTTCATTGATTCCCGTCAACACATAGTGAAACATTCTCGAGATTTCTAGGCTTGGAAGAAGGAAAGTACGTTGAGATTTAGGCAATATCTAAGCCGTAGAAATGATTTGGTCCAATTTAGAGAAGATTTGGAAGCTACAGGTGCGCAGAAGATAAATCAAAGGAATAAGAAAATTGTCGTAACTTTCAGAGAAGAAAACAGATAGTTCGAATATATATCTCGAAATAACATCACTTGTTGGGTATATATATCCTGGATATGAGTCGTATAGAGGGGACTGATGCAGTTTTTACAAGTGATAAGTATATGATATCGTTCACTCGGACTTTTTAAAGATTCGGTTTTTAGACTTAAAAATGGTAATTTTTATAAAACTCTAAAATAATGGAAATGCTAAAAATGATTTTTGTATTCAATTAAAGGAGTCTAGGATGTCAAGATTCCATCACTACAACGCATACTAAATGATTGTAACTATTCTCTATAACACTCTCTAACAATTACACAAGACAATTTATGACAAATGATACGTCTCGGAAAATAAATCTTTTCAAACTTATATTTTTCTCAAAAAATTAACAATCTTCTTTACTATAAGATGCTAATCTCTAATAAAGAATATATAAGTCACTATGTAAACATTATAGGGCAATGAAGAAAATCATTATCGTGACAAATCGAGAATAAAGATCAAGAGAATCGTTATAGAAAATAATCAAAACATAGTAGCACACATAGTAGGACTTCCTCTCTAATCCTAGATAAAAATTTAGCTACTCATGGAGAAAGTAAAGAAAAAAAAGAAATAAACCATCGTATTTATTTGAATAGAAATGCTTACAAGACATAGACGATCGGTGCCAAGCAATGTGACCAAAAAATACTCGTCTTAATTTTAATTACAATGGATTTATTCACTTCTTTTTCTTAGTTACCAAACACCAAACAGTGGACAAAACAATGGAAAATAAAAAGTTTACAAATGATGAAACATGAGCAGCTCTCAAACTCCCGTAAGTGGACCCGAAACAAAGATGTCCATGACGAACACTAACCCCTTTGTATATGCAGGCTCCTAGTCTTCATATGTGATCTCCCCATTTAGTGCTAATATATTCCCTTCCTTGTATAATCAGTTTGCCACCTCCTCTTTACTCACATGCAACCATTTTGACTTTCCTAAAAATTGGCATATGATCCAAGCAAACAAGGGAAGTATCCTTTCATGCAGATTCCATTAGTATTTGATGTCGACATTTTCCACCATTCCATTTCAAGTACAGTTGTGCACCTGCGCCCCACGCTTTGCTACGGACTATTGGAGCAAAATTGCTTGATTGTGGAATTCAATTAATTGATGTGTCTATTTTTGCATGCAAAAACGTGTCTACTTGCAAGATGACACAAGTTCTCCAGCAAATATCGAAACAATATGTAGTTTCCACTAGTGTTCTACTCATGCTACCATGGTCCCGACATTAAGTGCATGAGACTCTTTGCGTTCTTGGACCCATTGAGTATTAATTTAGAACTTTGGGCCCTCCTATTACATGTTGACCGGTTAACTGTATTTGACTTCCATGTGTCTTGAGATAAGTTTCCAGGCCCATTAGCTTCCAATTTTTGTCCATTTTAGGAAAAACACCGTATTCCCGTCCGTTGGGTTTTATTTGTAAAAATCTGCAAAACTAAACAAAAACCATCAAATGGTACAAAATAGAGAATTGATAATTATAAATTAAGATGTAAAAATATCGTGTTTACACACTCATCAGGGACATAAGCCTTGGGTAGTTTCAGAGAAGTTTGAGGTTGCAGAGACGATTTCACAATTCACAGTCGAGTTGCAGAGAAGAGGAAGAGGAAGAACAAAGAACAACACTTAGGGAAAGTCGCAGATTCCGTTACCTGTTCTTTCAAATCCAATCACTTTAACAATTTCCCAACAATTATTTTCAGTTCCCAACAGTTCTGTTAGAGTTTTTGTGTAATAGTAGCTTCTGTAACAATTATATCTGTTACAAACACACTGCTTTATACCTCTTCGTCTTTGTGAACACCTTTTGATCAATGAAATCAGCTTGAGCATATTTGGAACATAAGGAGCTAAAAACCCCTTGCTGAGGCGACGGAGGAAGGTATTTTTCTAGTTTTTGTGTGGTAATTTTCTATTTAGTTAACTATTGCAACTCTTTTTATGATTATTTGCCTTGATGAGAAAAAATGATTTATTGATTTTTGTTAAACAATTGTCATTTCTTTTGATAGAGCATGTTTTCCTAGGGTTTGATGTTCTATGCTTTCGATAAACAGTTGTTATTTCTAAAAATCTAATTATTGGAATATATTAGAATCACTTGAACGTATGAGTTGCATGATTATTATTAATTGAATCACATAAAATTGGAAAATAGTGGAATCCTAAGTCTCAGTATCTCTACAATCTTGATAACAACTTTGAATTGAGTTTTCTTATTTTTAGTTTTATTTGAGTCTGAAATCGAAAATCTTCAAAAGTCCCAACTGACCTTTTTCTACAACTATAAAAAATTTCATCAATTTTTGGCACCGCCGACGCGGACTTGTCTTTAGGTTGAGGTTTTATATTTTTATTTTTATTTTCTTTGAATTTACTTTGAGTATTTTTTCTTTTGTTGTGCAGGTTTTGCTTGAAAGGAAAGGTGAAAAGTTGGACTTCCATAAAAAGAAAGGCCGAAGATTTTATTATTAAGGACTTTTATTTTTGGTAGTTTTTATTTATTTTTGGACTTGTAATTTTCTTTTTGTGTTTATTTTTAGTATTTTATTTATAAAAAAAAAACACTTCACACACCAATTGCATCTTCGTCAGCTAAACCCGTGCCTTGGGTCTTGTAGGAGTTACCAGCTGAAAGTCCACAAACCTTAGCCTCGTACCTTTGGGTATATTTAGTTGTAGGTAACCCAAGCTTACCTAAATTAGTTAGTCCAGCATTTGCATGTGCACATATTTTTGCTGAACTTTTGTATGCCAGAACGTAGGAGAGACGCTCTAGGAGGGCTTATGCGTGAAAAACCTAGAAGTGATATTTTAGAGTCCTATATTTGAACGTCCTGATTTTAGTGAGGAAAAGATCCCTAGTACTTCGATAGTTCAAGCAATGACAACTATAAGAGATTACATGTACCCAACTAGGTCCGCCCGACCATCGTGCATAAGATTACCAACCTCTTCGTCTAGTTATGAGTTGAAACCTAGTACTATTCAGATGATCCTTGTATTCTTAGGGAAAGATGATGAGAACCCATACTTTCATGTAAGGGACTTTGAGGAAATTTGTGGAACAGTTAAGATTAAAGCCTTTAGTGACTAAATTTTAAAACTTAGATTGTTTCCTCTTTCCTTAAGAGATAAAGCTAAATCTTGGCTAAATGATTTACCATCTGATTCCATAACAACATGGGATGAACTCACTTCTGTGTTCTTCCATAAGTTTTACCCAAAACATAAAACCTCATCTATTAGGAAGAAAATTAGTGCCAGTACGAAGCAAGAAGGAGAGTCTCTTTATAGGTTTTTAGAAAGATTCAATGATCTCTTGACACTCATTGGTTTGAAAAAATGAAATTAGTGCAATTTTTTTTTGACGGGTTAGACTACTCGACCAAATCCTTGGTTGAGTCATTATGTGCTGGAGGGTTCTTAAATAAAACTGTTGATCAAATATATTCCGTTTTAGAAGAGATAGCTGACAAATCCCAACAGTGGGAATCATGTGTAGAGCCCACTAAAAGACTTTTGGTAAATAGAAATAGCACCAATATGGTAGACTCAAGCTTTGAGTCAGATGCCAAGTTTGTTTCCTTATCTAGATGGTTAAAAGCTTTAGAATTAAGTCAGACTAAACATAAGTCTTTTATTGAAACTGATGATAGGCTTAGAACCTCTCAAGTATCTAGTTGTGGAATAGAGCCCAATAACTCATTTTGGGAAGGACAAATTTGGGAAGAGCAAGACCGTGCTCTTTATAACAACTCTAGATTTGAGAATCGTCAAAAATTTGACCCATATTCAGAGACATATAACCCCGGTTGGAAAAAGCATCCTAATTTTTCATGGTCTTAGGGTCAGAATCAAGGTCAGATTAGTAATTCTCAGGCATCCCCAGGTTTTAGGTATACTAAAAATCTTTCGGGTTCAGCCCAATCTAAAAACCCTTATGAGAATAAAATATCTAGCTTAGAGGAAACTCTTATTATGTTAGCAAACAACCATGAAATGTTATAAAACTATCACTCTAGATTTCAACAAGAAAACAGGCAGAGTTTACAAAATAATGCTCAGACTCTATCTAAGTTGGAACATCAAGTATGTCAAATAGCTAAGATTCTAAGTGAAAGAGAGAATGGAAGGTTCCCTAGTCAGCCTAACCCAAATCCCAAAGGAATGAATGCAATTAGAAACTTTAGGAGTGGTAGAGTAGTAGACAATCAGGTAACCATGCCCGATAGTGAACATACTATAGCTCACCCCTCAAGACCACCAGTAGCTTAGGAGACTGATAAAGTTCCTGATGATGCCAATTCGGTTCTTGAGAGGTATGATTTTGTGCTTAGAGCCCCATTTTCTGAGAGGTATGATTCTGTGCCTAGAGACCCATTTCCCCAACTACTAGTACCAACCAAAAAGGAATCCCATTTTAAATACATACTGGAAGTTTTTAAGCAAATTACCACAAACCTTCCTTTATTATATTCAATTAGGCAACTTCCTGCTTACACTAAGTTCCTTAAGGATATGTGTACAAGAAAGAGAAAGCTAAATGTCCCTAAGAAAGCCTTCTTAGCTACTCATTTAAGTTTGATTATCCAGAATACCACTTCTCCTAAATACAAAGACCCAGGTTCCCCTACCATTTCTTGCATAGGTAACTACCGTGTAGAAAAAGCTTTACTTGACTTAGGAGCTAGTGTGAACTTACTTCCGTACCATGTGTACCTCGATCTAGGGCATGGAGAAATGAATCCTACCAAGATAACACTTCAGTTAGCTGATAGGTCTGTGAAAATTCCTCGAGGAGTTATAGAAGATGTACTAATTGAGGTCGAAAAGTTTATATATCCAGTGGATTTTATTATCCTATATACTCAACGTGTCTCGGACCCAGAAAACCAGATACCTGTGATTTTAGGTCGCCCATTCTTAGCTACATCCAATGAAATCGTAAACTGTCGAAATGGTATCATGAATTTGTCTTTTGGTAATATGAAAATTGAGCTTAATATTTTCAATATTTGTAAGCAACCCTCTGAGTTAGATGACTCGTCCTTTGAGGAGGTAAACATGATAGGAACCTTGATTCAGGAGTCATTACCAAATAATTTGCTAGATGATCCATTAGAGAAATGCATAGCCCACTTTGGGTTTGACTTTGATAACGATAGTGTGATTAATGAGGTGAATGCTTTGCTAGATGCCCTCACTTTGATGGATACTAGTAATGGATGGAGGCCTAATTTCGAACCGCTACCAGTTTCTAAATCTACCTTAATTCCTTCTTTACAAGAGCCCCCTAAGTTGGACCTTAAACCATTACCAGGTATCCTGAAATATGTGTTTTTAGGCCCATATGAAACTTTACATGTGATTCTTGCTTCCGACTTGGATAGTGATCAGGAAAGTAGGCTAGTCACTGTACTTCAGGACAATAAGGAAGATTTAGGATGGACCATAGCAGACATTAAGGGTATAATTCCTACTGTTTGTATGCATCAGATTCGTTTAAAAGATGATGCTAAACCCTCTATGGAGATGCAACGTCGACTGAACCCTAATATGAAAAAAATAGTTCGAACTGAAGTTCTTAAGTTGTTAGATGCGAGTATTATCTACCCCATTTCAGATAGTAATTGGGTCAGTCCCGTTCGGTCTGTTCCCAAGAATCAGGTATCACTGCAGTCCAGAATGATAACAATGAATTAATCCCAACCGAGTGACCACGAGATGGCGTGTCTGTATTGACTATAGAAATTGAACAAGTTCACAAGAAAGGATCACTTTCCTCTTCCTTTTATCGACCAAATGCTAGAGAGATTAGTTGTACATAGTCATTATTGCTTCTTAGATGGCTACCCTGGCTATAATTAGATCGTTATTTCCCAAGAGGACCAAGAGAAAACTACTTTTACCTGTCCCTTTGGTACCTTTGCGTATAGACGCATGCCTTTCGGGTTGTGTAATGCACATGCTACTTTCCAGCGGTGTATGATGATCATATTTTCTAACATGGTAGAACGTTTATTAGAGGTCTTTATGGATGACTTTTCAGTGTTTGGTTCATCTTTTGACGAGTGCTTGCATCATTTGACACTAGTGTTGACTATGTGTAAGGAAAATAATTTAGTGCTTAATTGGGAAAAATGCCATTTCATGGTTAAATCAGGAATTGTGTTAGGTCATATCGTATCTTCAAAGGGTATAGAGGTAGACAAAGCCAAAGTTGACCTTATTAAAACTTTACAGGTCCCAAAAACCATAAAACAGATTAGGTCATGCTTAGGGCATGCAGGATTCTATCGTCGATTCATTAAGGACTTTAGCTTAATTTCTAGACCTCTTTGCAATTTACTTGCGAAAGATGTTAAGTTTGTCTTTGATGATGCTTGTTTAGAGTCTTTTGAGAAGCTTAAGACGTTACTCACTACCTCCCCCATAGTCTAGGCACCTAACTGAAACCTACCCTTTGAAATTATGTGTGATGCGTCAGATATGCCATAGGTGTTTTGTTAGGTCAGAGAGAAAAAAAATTCCTTCATGTGATTTACTATGCTAGCAAAACTCTAAATGATGACCAACTGAACTATACAACCACCGAGAAGGAATTGTTAGCCATCGTTTTTTCCTTGGATAAGTTTAGATCATACCTATTGGGTTATGTTAAAGAATTTCTCGGTCAAACTCGTATGCGTTGCTATCTCAAGCATGTTTGTCAATGTTAGTAATCAAAAATATAAGTCTTGATTTCTAGCTTATTTATAGATGTCTCGGACTAGGACATAGATAGTTTAGTTGATCTTAGATCTCTCGGCGTTCATCATTTGAAGACGAAGAACTACTAAGGGGAGCTTGTGTAACTTCATCAAACAAAAGATGTGTGGAAACTTAAACTCATCTATCACTTGGAAAGTCTATTTCTTCTCTATCTCATATATTGAGACATAAGTCGTGTTACGATATAGTTTTCTATTATACACATTTGAGATTTCGATCTGAGTTAATCTCGCTTATATATTTCTCTAAATATGTGTTGCCAAGCTTTCGCTTTAGCCGTGTTCATCTTACATTCTTGAAGAAAGTCCGAGTAAGATCATATGAAAATTGTCGAGTTACATCTAACATGGTTTGTGTGATACAATCATTTGATATTTTCTTGGAATGTTTCATTATGATAATTTCAATAACTTGAAAATCGCTTTGACGAAAAATAGTTTGTGAACAACAACTATATAACGTCCTCTAAGAAAGTTTCAATGATTGAAACTAAGAGTTGATGAGATAACCATCCTTGGATATAAGCATATATAGTGTGTTCGCACATTAGTGTATAAATCCATAAACCGGGAACCAAATGTACGCATATGTGTGTATACAAAATTGGTGAAGGGGACAAGATAAGTATGCGTACCCGTACGCATACTAGTAGAAGTTTTCGAACCGAAAATAACTACTGGGTTTAGGAATTAAAAACTCCTAAACTAGTCACCTTAAGTATGCATACCCGTACGCATACTAGAGGGAGTTTTGGAACCGAAAATATGAGTATGGGAATTACAAACTCCTAAACTGGTCACCTTAAGTGTTCTTACCCGTACGCATACTTGTAGAAGTTTTCCAACCGAAAATTTCTGTTGAGTTTGCAAACTTGACAAACTCAAATCCGGTTGCTTAAAGTACACATAACCGTACGCATACTTAAGCTGGTTATTTTGTTAAATCGGTCAGTTCATGAACTTAAACATTTAAATCTTAAGGAATGCAATCTTTGGAAACCGTGGCTATAATGTTCATGATTGATTCAAGTGAATCAAACCGATTTGATTTTGATTGTATCTTCTATGGAATTGAACAACTCCTTAACTAGTTTCATTTGAGTCATTTGAACTAGTTATGGATAAGATGAATAAGGTTAATATGAGAGTAACCATGTGGATAACCTCGGTTAACTATTTGAAGAGCCAACATGAGAGTACATGTTTGGGTACGGTTTATAAACCTAAATGAGGGTACATTTCATTTGTGTATAACAAGCTAAGTTCGATCTAACGGTTGAAAGATATTAGCTTGGTTGAATCAGGTTTTTCATCTAACGGTTATTATTGAATGCTTTGTTACCAAGGTAACTTGGATTGCAAACCCTGATTTAAAACTATATAAAGGACAAATCTAATAACTGGGAAACCTAATCCCCACACTTCATGTGTGATACTAGTTGTATAGCTAGAATCGATTCTCCTTTAAACTTAGGTTTCTTCTCGAGACCCCATAGGTTAACGACTTGAAGACTTTATTGGGATTGTGAAGCCAAGCCGATACTACTTCTCTTGTAGTTGTGTGATCTGATCTTGTTGTTTCTATCGTACGAGTACAATTGTAAAATTTGCTTGAGATTTATTTCTCCGATATGCAAGGTAGAAAAGTAGTCACAAATAAACTTTTGCTAATCAGTTGTGATTCCACAATATCTAGTTTCGCCATCATACGATTTAGATTATTGTGAAGTGATTGATAACACTAGGCTGTTCTTCGGGAATATAAGTCTTGTTTATCAATTGGTTCTTGTTCACCTTGATTTATCAAAATACGGAACAAAAACTCTTGGGTATTTCTGTGGGAGACAAATTTATTCAATCATATAGACTTTTCTGTGTGAGACAGATTTGTTTATCAAGTCTTTGACTTTGAGTCGTAGCAACTCTTAGTTGTGGGTGAGATCAGCTAAGGGAATCAAGTGTGTAGTATCCTGCTGGGATCATAGACGTAAGGAGCGCAAGTGTACCTTGAATTAGTGTGAGATTGATTAGGGTTCAACTACAGTCCAGTCAGAAACTAATTGGTAGTAGGCTAGTGTCTGTAGCGGCTTAATACAGTGTGGTGTTCAAAATGGTCTAGGTCCTGTTTTTTTTTTTTGCATTTGCGGTTTTCTCGTTGACAAAATTCTGGTGTCTGTGTTATTTCTTTTCCGCATTATATTTTGTTATATAATTGAAATATCACAGGTTGTGCGTTAAGATAAATCAATTAGAATATCCAACCTTTAGTTGTTGATTTACCTTGATTGACACTTGAACATTGGTTTTTGATACCGTTCAAGTTTACTCCTCTATATTCAATCGGGCTCGCAGATTTCTATTTTGATTGCGGATTGAATTAAAGAGTTAGAGATATTATACTCTTTGATATACTTTACTCTAGATTGAGTCGGACTGTTTAGTTGATTATCTAGAAAGTGTATTGGAGTATGTCCTCTCATATTGCCAAACGAATTGTTGGGTGTGGTTGTTAGACCCCCGCATTTTCAATTGGTATCAAAGCAGGCAAACACATTAATGACCTTATAAGTCTGTGTTTGTAGCGATCTTATATGGACAAAGGTGCTATCTCTATAAACGTACCACTAGTCTTCGATGGCTCTAATTACTTATGGTGGGAAATAGCTATGCGAGCTTTTCTTCAATCGCGTGATTTTCAATCATGGATTTATGTTGTTAATGGCTATGATGCTCATGTTATTGTAGTGGGAAACGTGACCGTGCCTAAAAACATTGGTGCATATGACGCTGCTGAGATGATTGCTGCAAAGAAAAACTCGGACGGTTTGATTTCCATCATACATGCCATTACCCCAGATCTTCAGCATCATGTGACTACATGCACTAGGTCTAAAGATGCTTGGGATATCTTAGAAACCGTATTTGAAGGTAATACCATTGTGAAGTAAGCTAGGATTAAAAACCTTAATTCCGATTGGGAAAACCTTCGTATGGCAGATGAAGATTCATTTGATGAGTTTAATCACAAAGTGTCTGAAAATGTTAATGCATCTTTTGCATTGGGTAAGACTATTCCTGAAAAGGACATTGTGATGAAAATTCTCAGTTCGCTGCCATCTAGATACGATTCTAAGAAGCATGCCATCATTGAGGGAAATAACCTTAATACGCTCTCCAGGAATACATTGGTTGGAAAGCTAAAGATATTTGATAATGAGCATACGTACATCCAAAACCGAAAAGAATGTTGCTTTTAAAGCACTAAAGAACACTAAATTACTTGATAAAAGTAAAAGTGTTTGTGTCTCTGAAGATGATCTTTCTAAGGATGAATCATCAGATGAAGATCTTGATAAGTCAGTCTCTTTGATCACAAGACAGTTTAGAGATCTTCTATTGAAGAGAAGGAAACGGTTTTCCAGAGACAAACCTAGGTCACCAGTTAAACCTCATAATCGCATTCCTCCTAAAAACAGGGATGCTGACAATGCTGATGACGAGAATATGCCTCAGTGCTTTAAGTGTAAGGGTTTCGGTCATTTTGCAAATGAGTGTCCAAACCGTAGAAAATACACAGGTAACAAAGGTCTTGCTGCAAATCTTGATGAAATGTCGGATCACTATGATTCTGATGAAGACGGAAAATCAAGTGTTGCACTTCTTTGTGAAAATATTGATTTTGATAATTGTAGCAATACATACATCAATCTCGATATTCTTTCAGAAGAAGACTCAACCAATCAGGAAGAAAAAATTGACCTCTCTGTTGGAAACTCTCTGTTTGATTTTTCAGGTTCCACATTGTGTCTTGCTGCTTGCACATCCCAGGCGTCTGAATCAGCATATGCGTTGACATGCTCCTATTGTTCTCTCAAGGTTCATGAACTTTCAAAGTGTTTCAATCACAAACACAAGATGAGATATGTCAATAAACTTCAACGAAGAGAAAATCGCCTGGCAGACAAGCTTAAACTTGTTCAAAAAACCGCTGAGGTATGTAAGATTTTATCTTCTTCAAAGAAGTTGATTTCCAAAGATAGGTCAAGACCATTAGAAAAGAAAGTATAGTCTAAACATCTTGATAGAAAGGGTTCTATGGATTCCCTTCAAAAGGAACATGGTGGACAGATTGTTGTTCACCACAGCACAACTTGATTATGTTGTTTAGTGTTTCTTGTCTCATGTGCCTGTTCAAAAGAGACAAGATTGTGCACTCCTCGGGCTTTAAGAAGAGTTTGTTTTCCTCTTTTCTTAGTTTTTTTGGAATTCCCTGTCATTCAATAAAGGAGGGTTATTCTCGACAATTCTACTCTCTTTAGGGTTGTGATTGTGCGTGCGTGCGTGAACCTGTGTGGATAAAGGTTCCGTAACCCTACATTGCTTTTTCCTTCTCTGAAAATCTTTTCATCTTAAGATTGCATGTTGAGTTTATATTGTGATTTCCTATCACAAACCCATACACGTATGGATACTCTAAGCATGAAATCTTCTGATGTAAAAGATGTTAATATGATTGTTAAGCCATCAGTCATGAAGGAAAAAAAGAAATCTCCGTTTCCTCCAACTTTGAAAAGAAAAAGAAGGAATGTGGGGAAGCCAAGAGATGTTCCTTCAAATTCTCAGAAGTTTTCTGGTATTCTTGAAGAGTTGAAGGGAACAAGGAAGGAGATTCAGCAAATAAAGGCTCTTGTTATGAGAACTCTTGAAATTCAGAAGGCCCTGATTCGACATCATCATCCTAGAAGGTTTGTTGGAATTGACTCCTTTATCCAAGAACCTTATGTTCCCATGGTTGTTGACGACAAGGAGTTCGGGGACGAT
The DNA here is from genome assembly GCF_003573695.1 of Papaver somniferum. Taxonomy (NCBI): domain Eukaryota; kingdom Viridiplantae; phylum Streptophyta; class Magnoliopsida; order Ranunculales; family Papaveraceae; genus Papaver; species Papaver somniferum. Next base: position 1,086,635 of record NC_039362.1, read on the forward strand.
AAAGAATTCTTCAGAGGTCTCAATGTCTAGTAAATCTTCTTATGAGAATTTTTATTCTTGTTTTTGTTTTGAAGAATAACTAGGATTCGGAATAGCCATTATTGTGATTACACATAGCTAGTTCCGAACGTTTTCATCTTCAATGTTTTTGAATTTATTAATTTAAATTCTAAGCTATTTGGAAGATGATGTTTGAAATTTTAATCTTTATGGTTTTATATATTGCAAATTATTGTGGGATATGTGTGTTTGCGTCCGTGAACTATGATTGTCCCATACTTGTTCAAAAGTTATCTTTATTATGTTGATATAAATGTATTGATAAAAAAAAATAGAATGAAATTTTGGCTTACAAAAGCTAAAATCCTTTTTGTCATTGTTTTGATAAAAGAAAGGATAAAACTTTTGTTTCACAAGGATTAAAGTCTGTTATATGTCATTATGCAAATAGTGATGGAAGATACAATGAATCCTTGTATATTCCGCGGTATTGGTCGATCTCCGATCCACATCTTTGTGTATGTAATGTGTTGCTCCATAAGTTTGCTTATGATTGAGCATAATCAACTGAATTGATCATTTCCATGATTTGTTTAGTTGTGTTGCTTCGCAAGTTCACTTATGTTGAGCATGACCGATTGAATTGATCACTTTCTTGTGATTAATTTAATTGTGCATTTCGATTGGATTAATCATGAATTCTTTTATGGATAATTCAATTGAATACTTTGGATTCAAATTCATGTTTTCATGTGATTTGATTTTTTTTAAAGAAACCCTTCTTTTATTGTGAAAGAAAGGTATCCTTTGTTGTTCTTTCGGGAATGACATTTTATGGGGGAGAGTTCTTTTGAACTTGTGCTTAATCGCCATATCTTTGTGGGGAGTGCGACTGTGGAATATTTTAGGGGTTAACTTGTATCTTTATAAACTACTTGATGAATGCATTTAGCTTCGGCTTTATGATTGCATCTAAATTTGTTGGTATGTTAATACACCTTTGGTCTTGAAGTATCTCCGGGGAAATTTCATTAGGATCCCACTAATTTTCGTACCTTTACCAATTTTATTGAGAAAGGGGGGGAATTAATATGTAGTTCATACTACAAATACATATGGTTTACAGATCATTATGTAAGGGGGAGTGGTGACTAAGGGAGAGCGATACATATCACCATAGTATGGTTGTCAAAGTTGTGATACAATTGAACTTTGATGCTTTGTAATAATACTATGACACTGTATAACAATGATTGAGAGCATTTGTTTTCTCATTGTTATAGCTACGGATCATCAACAACGATGATACTAAACTTACAACCTTTGGAATCATTGGAGTACTTGGAAGTGACGAAGATTTCGATTCTGTTGAAGATGCCAAGGAGATCAAGCATGTGTATGAAAAGCTTGAAGTTTTATTTATTTTGTAATCTATATGTATTGATAGTTTTGTCATTAAAATTGACAAAGAGGGAGATTTTTAGAACATTGGTCGGTCTAACTCGCATGCATTACTATCTCAAGCATGTTTGTCAATGTTAGTGATCAAAACTATAAGTCTTGATTTCTAGCCTATTTATAGATGTCTCGGACTAGGAGATAGATAGTGTAGTTGAGGTTAGATCTCTCGGCGTTCATCATTTGAAGATGAAGAACTACTAAGGGAAGCTTGTGGAACTACATCAACAAAAGGTATGTGGAGACTTAAACTCATCTATCGCTTGGAAAGTCTATTTCTTCTCTATCTCCTATATTGAGACATAAGTCGTGTTACCATATAGTTTTCTATTATACACATTTGAGATTTAGAGCTGAGTTTATCTCGCTTATATATTTCTCGATATATGTGTTGGCAAGCTTTCGCTTTAGCCATGTTCATCTTACATTCATGACGAAAGTCCGAATAATATCATATGAAAATTGCCGAGTTACATCTAACATGGTTTGTGTGATACAATCAATTGATGTTGCCTTGGAATGTTTCATTATGATAATTTCAATAACTTGAAAATCGCTTTGACGAAAAATAGTTTGTGAACAACAACTATATAACGTCCTCTAAGAAAGTTTCAATGATTGAAATTAATATTTGATGAGATAACCATCCTTGGATATAAGAATGTATAGTGTGTTCACATATTAGTGTATAAATCTATAAACCGGGAACCAAATGTTTGTATATGTGTGTATACAAAATCGGTGAATGGGACAAGATAAGTATGCGTACCCGTACGCATACTGGTATAAGTTTTTGAAACGAAAAGAACTGCTGGGTTTAGGAATTATAAACTCCGAAACTAGTCACCTTAAGTATGCATACCCGTACGCATACTAGAGGGAGTTTTGGAACCGAAAATATCTGCTGAGTTTGGGAATTACAAACACCTAAACTGGTCACCTTAAGTGTTCTTACCCGTATGCATACTTGCAGAAGTAATCCAACCGAAAATTTCTGTTGAGTTTGGAAACTTTACAAACTCAAATCTGGTTGCTTAAGTACGCACAACCGTACGCATACTTAAGCTGGTTATTTTGTTAAATAGGTCAGTTCATGAACTTAAACATTTAAATCTTAAGGAATGCAATCTTTGCAAACCGTGGCTATAATGTTCATGATTGATTCAAGTGAATCAAACCGATTTGATTTCGATTGTATCTTCTATGCAATTGAACAACTTCTTAACTAGTTTCATTTGAGTCATTTGAACTAGTTATGGATAAGATGAATAAGGTTAATATGAGAGTAACCATGTGGCTAACCTCGGTTAACTATTTGATGAGCCAACATGAGAGTACATGTTTGGGTACGGTTCATAAACCTAAATGAGGGTACATTTCATTTGTGTATAACAAGTTAAGTTCGATCTAACGGTTAAAAGATATTAGCTTGGTTGAATCAGGTTTTTCATCTAACGGTGATTATTGAATGCTTTGTTACCAAGGTAACTTGGATTGCAAACCCTGATTTGAAAATTATATAAAGGATAAATCTAACAACTGGGAAACCTAATCCCCACACCTCATGTGTGATACTAGTTGTATAGCTAGAACTGATTCTCCTTTAACCTTAGGTTTCTTCTCGATACCCCTTAGGTTAACGACTTGAAGACTTCATTGGGATTGTGAAGCCAGACCGATACTACTTCTCTTGTAGTTGTGTGATCTGATCTTGATGCTTCTATCGTACGAGTACAATTGTAAAATTGGCTTGAGATTTATTTCTCCGATAGGTAAGATAGAAAAGTAGTCACAAACAAACTTCGCCTCATCGGTTGTGAATCAACAATATCTAGTTTCGCCATCATACGATTTAGATTATTGTGAGGTGATTGATAACACTAGGATGTTCTTCGGGAATATAAGTCCGGTTTATCAATTGGTTCATGTTCACCTTGATTTATCGAAAGACAGAACAAAAACTCTTGGGTATTTCTGTGGGAGACATATTTATTCAATACTATAGACTTTTCCGTGTGAGACAGATTTTTTTATCAAGTCTTCGACTTTGGGTCGTAGAAACTCTTGGTTGTGGGTGAGATCATATAAGGGAATCAAGTTTGTAATATCATGCTGGGATCAGAGACGTAAGAAGCGCAACTGTACCTTGAATCAGTGTGAGATTGATTAGGCTTCAACTACAGTCCAGTCCGAAGTTAATTGATAGTAGGCTAGTGTATGTAGCGGATTAATATAGTGTGGTGTTCAAACTGGACTAGGTCCTGAGGTTTTTTTTTCATTTGCGGTTTTCTCGTTAATAAAATTTTGTTGTCTGTGTTATTTCGTTTCCGCATTATATTTTGTTATATAATTGAAATATCACAGGTTGTGCGTTAAGATCAATCAATTAGAATATCCAACCTTTGGTTGTTGATTTACATTGATTGGCACTTGAACATTGGTTTTTGATACCGTTCAAGTTTACTCCTCTATATTCAATCGGGCTCGCAGATTTCTATTTGCTGATTGCGAATTGAATTAAAGAGTTAGAGATATTATACTCTTTGATATACTTTACTCTAGATTGAGTCGGACTGTCTAGTTGATTATCTAGAAAGTTTATTGGAGTAAGTCCTCTAATATTGCCAAATGAATTGTTGAGTGTGGTTGTTAGACCCCCGCATTTTCAGGTTCTAAGTTCATAATTTTTACTGATCATGTTGTTTTGAAATTTCTTTTGTCTAAGAAGGATTCCAAACCTTGATTGATTAAATGGATCGCTTTGTTACAAGAATTCAAGTTAGATATTAGAGACAAAAAGGGTGCTGAAAATGTAGTAGCAGGTCACTTGTCTAGTCTAGTTGTGGATTCCCCTGACGATTTCACTCATGTTAGGGATAGCTTTCCTGATGAACAATTGTTCTTTATTTCCCAATCACCTTGGTATGCAGATATATAGTAAATTATCTTATTACTTGTCGAATGCCTCGACATTGGGGTAAACAAGATCGTTTTAGGTTTTTAGCAGAGGTCAAGCATTTCTTTTGGGACGATCCTTATCTATTTAAGTATTGTCCAGACCAGATTAGTAGGAGATGTGTACCTGAGAATGACCAGTCTAGTATTATCTCCTTTTGTCATGAACATGCATGTGAGAGTCACTTAATTACTAAGAAGACTGTTGCTAAGATATTGCAGTGTGGATTTTACTTGCCTTCATTGTTTAAGGACTCCCATAGTCATTATGTTTCTTGTGAGCGCTGCCAGAAGTTAGGGACCATTTCCCATAGAGATATGATGCCTTTGAACCCTATTTTAGTGATTGAGGTCTTTGATGTGTGGGGCATTGATTTTATGGGTCCATTTCCTAATTCTTTGGGTTATCTTTACATACTTGTCGCTGTAGACTATGTCTCTAAATGGGACTAGGCGGTTCCGTGTAAAAAAAATGACCACAAGGTCGTACTCCAGTTTTTGAAAGTCATTTTCTCCAGGTCAAAAAGTTCTTCTGTATGATACTCATTTGCATCTGTTCCCCGGGAAATTGCGCTCTCGGTGGACCGGTCCTTTTGTGGTCCGTACTGTTTTTCCTCATAGCGCTGTTGAAATTGAAACACTGGATGGTAGTAGTTCTTCTAAGGTTAACGGTCAGAGATTGAAGCCCTTTTTAGAACCTTTGCCTATAGGTGATATTGAGGAAGTCCATCTGGAGAAACCTATTTACCTTGATTGACCATCGAGGTATTTGGTATTTTATGTTGTATTTTATTTTTGTTATTTGTTTCTAGGTTTTTATTTTTCTCATTCTCTGAGGAAGGATTGTTACGCTTCATCCAGGTACTATCTTTTTGACTCCTCTCTTTACAGATTCCTCGTGTTACTTATACTTTTGGTACTGTTCTTTAATTTGAAACATTGAGGACAATGTTAGATTTAAGCTTGGGGGCCGGTGGGGAAGAAACTTTTTGTTAGTTGCAATAAATAAACTCCAGAGCCTAGAAATTTATGCCTATTAAGGATGACACTAACCAATCTATGTGGATGGAAGCATCTTGATTGTAGGAGTTGAGGAACCAATCTGAGTGGATGGAAACATCTACATAGAGTCTATTCATAAAAGCACAGAGCTCAGGTGTTAGAAATAACATGATAGTTTCACCGTATATCAGAATCATCTTATTACTTCTGTTTTTATTTTTTGCACAATTTTTATGTTGATGTCTGCTGGGTTTAAATAGAGTGATTGAGTTACTTTACAAAAAAAAATAAAAAATTGAGACCAGACCAACAGGAATAAATTCAATAAAATCGACCATTGGTTCCCTTGTATATGCCAGCTGAGTTGATCTAGAATTAGGATTACCGACCACTGGTTCCCTTGTATATGCCAGATGTGTTTATATTAGTCCAGACCAGTATCTCAATACATTAGGTCATAGGATTCATCTTGGCATTGACGTCCATTTGCAACCATCTATTTCTATTTCCATCTTCTTAATTTATTCATGTGATTTGTTTGATTCCGGATATTGATGTCCATAGTGCGACTATCTGAGTAGAGCTTTGTCACTTATATATGAATTTTAGTATGCTTGAGCGCAAACTCGTGTACAACAATTGGAATTTCTCATCAGGGTAATTCTACCTGTAGTCAATGAGAGTATGCCAACCAAGGAGGTTCTTTAGTGCTATTCCAAGGTTTTGCATAGATAGATAGGGTTTAGAGTAAATGTTTTGTGGATATATCTCTTGTAAACCCTCCCGAGACTATAACTCGGCCACTAGGGCCACAGAGGGGTTTAAAGGCTTGTTGAACACGCTAAGTGCAATCGTGATGCCTGCGACAGTGAGTTAGAATTTATTTTCAAGATTACATTTACTCGAGGACGAGCAAATAATAAGTTTGGGGGTATTTGATAGACACATTTTTGTGTCTGATTTGTCTCGTTTCTATATATTGTTAGTGCTCAATTATTGTACTTATTGTGGTTTTTATGTGTTTGTAGGTATTTTTGGCAATAAACATTTCTGGAAAAATCGGATCGAAAAGTTGATAAAGGCACCCGGAGGACATTTTCTATTCAGACTCTCATTTTGGATAAGGGGCACCTCAAGTACTAAGGGATACCACCCTGATATCAGTATCCCCTCAGTGTATAAGAGGCACCATCATCTTCACGGTTTAAGAAACCAGTTTTGGCAGGAAAACAGACTGGACATCTGCGTATTTCTCTGGAGAAAATTTGGACGTGTTCTTGGTGGATTTTCTCATGGGTTTGGATTCTTTTGGGCCTGCTTTAGTAAAACAGGATTGGTATGTCTTAAAATATCGTAAAAGAAGGGAAGGAAAAGAAGATTTCGCTAAAACAAGGAAAGGAAATATCAGTATTTTGGTTTTGTTTTGGCCCGATATTTTCTCGAGATTCTTTTGGATATTTTCACGACTTTTGGACTAATATGGAGTGGTTCCAAGAAAACAGGTATGGTAAGAGTTTTATGTTCGAGGAAACAAGACGATTTTCATTGATTCCCGATAACACATAGTGAAACATTCTCGGGATTTCTAGGCTTGGAAGAAGGGAAGTACGTGGAGATTTTGGCAATATCTAAGTTGTAGAAATGATTTGGTCCAATTTAGAGAAGATTTGGAAGCTACAGGTGCACATAAGATAATCCAAAGGAAGAAGAAAATTGTCATAACTTGCAGAGAAGAAAACGGATAGTTCGAATATATTTATCGAAATAACATCACTTGTTGGGTATATTTAGCCTAGATATGAGACATAGAGAGGGGACGTAAGCCTTGGGTTAGTTTCAGTGAAGTTTGAGGTTGTAGAGACGATTTCACAATTCGCAGTCGAGTTGCAGAGAAGAGAAGAAGAAGAACATAGAACAACACTTAGGGAAAGTTGCAGATTATGTTACCTGTTCTTTCAAATCCAATCACTTTGTAACAATTTCCCAACAATTATTTTCAGTTCGCAACAGTTCTATTAGAGTTTCAATGTAACCGTGGCTTCTGTAACAATTATATCTGTTACAAACACACTGCTTTATACCTTTTCGTCTTTGTGAACACCTTTTGATCAATGAAATCAACTTTTGAGCATATTTGGAACATGAGGAGATAAAAACCCCTTTGTTTAGGCGATAGAGGAAGCTATTTTTCCAGCATTTGTGTGGTAATTTTTTATTTAATTAATTATTGCAACTCTTTTTATGATTATTTGCCTTGATGAGAAAAAATGATTTATTGATTTTTGTTAAACAATTGTGATTTCTTTTGATATAGCATGCTTGCCTAGGGTTTGATGTTGTGTGCTTTCGTTAAACATTTGTTATTTCTAAAAATATAATTATTGCAATATATTAGAATCACTTGAACGTATGAGGTGCATGATTATATTAATTAAATCACATAAAACTGGAAAATAATGGAATCCTAAGTCTCAGTATCTCTACAATCTTGATAACAACTTTGAATTGAGTTTTCTTATTTGTAGTTTTATTTAAGTCTGAAATGAAAAATCTTCACAAGTCTCAACGAACCTTTTTCTACAACTATAAAAAATCTGATCACACCGCAATTGCACTGAATTTCGTTAAGCAAAAACGCTTGATACCCAACAGTACAGAAGATACCAAACAATAAGCCAAATAAATTGATACAGTTTTTCTTAAACGGAAACAATTGAATCATACACACACATACATCCATACACAATAATGGAACATATTAATTGTACAGAATTTTGTTAAGCAAAAGCAAAATATATGCAATATGAACATGCTTTTCTTAAACAAGAAAACGATTAACTAACAATTTCGTTACCTCAGATTCCGTAACCTCTTCTCCCAAGAAATATATATATATATATATATATATATATGTATATATATATATATTATTAAGCGCAAGTTCAAGTTAGAACTCTCCCCTAATATGTTGCGATCCTCTCGCAAGAACAAAAGAACAACAACAAAAGAAACCTTTACCAGAGAAAGGTTGAAACGGTTTCAACTCATGCGTGCCAATGACAAAAGTTGAAAACCCGAAACGCATATGTTTATGCTAAACACAACTCATGTAAACATAAATTGATTCAACATATTATTACTTTTCACATATGAGTTTCAATCGGAACACCTTATGATCCTTTGATAAATCCTACCAACATGGGCTAGAACTTAGTCCTCCTAAATCAAAAAGCCACACAAACCATAAGGACTACATCATATGGGATCGAATATTAAGGTTATGAAAACCGAAATCAGACATCCCATAAACAGAATACACATAGAAAAAATAAAAACATTCATTCACAGGCTATGTAAACAGTAACTATCACAAGAAAAATTATAATGAAATAATTTTATTCATAAATAATGATAGTTTAATTCAAAAATAGACCTTATACAATATACAATAATTGAAGCATATCAAAAGATTGAAGTCTATTTTTCTGATAAGAATCTAATGTTATACTTTATTTCATAAGCAATTTAATCCTTCATATCACTAGAGGACGGAAGGTTATAACTTTCAGAATTGATCTTGTGAATTTCTTCAAGAAGATAACCTTGTTGCTTGACTAGAATTCTTGCAGTTGAAAAGTTTTCGTGAAGGACTCTGCAAAAACATGTACTTCTGTCTTTGATTGAACACCGAATTGTGTCAATATTTCAGCATATTCTCTCTTTCCTTCTTTCTAAGACAATCTATCTTTTTGATCTTCCTCTTAGGCTTGTTGGCATCAGGAAATGGTGCTGATTTATTCTTAAAGAAATCTTTCAGATCAAGAACCTTTGCAAGAGAAGACATCGGATCCTGACTCATTGTTCGGAAAAGGAATGATCAGAGAATGAGAAAGATCCTTTTATATTTTTCATACTACCGAAAATATAGTATTTCTATAAATATAAAAATCTTTAATATTTTCAATTACTAGATTTTATTCCCATAATCTACACATAATGTGCCTTGATTTTTGCTTCCTCACACACACAATCGGCACACAGGGTGATGATGCAATTCTAATACCGATTAGGTGGCATTAGTATGAGATTTTCTCTCATCATGGGATTTAGAACAGACAGAGTGTTCTTGATCTAGTATCGTATGGTTTAAAATTCTTTTCTTGTTACCTCGAATTAACGAAGTTTCTTGAGATTGGTTGGAGTGGCATACACACTTCTTAGCTGTTCTTGTTCTTGAGATAGTTTCACACTTTGTCTTATTTTTCCCTTTACCATTAGATGATTTTCCAACATCGGAAGACATATCCATTTTTAAAATGGTTAAATCACTAGTGGAGGAAGAGGGAATCAAATTAATAAATAATGCAATATATGATGTTTCCTCTTCTTCAGAATCATATGAATCAGAGGTCTCGTCTAGAGTTACAGCTAATGCCTTGCTTCCGGTGTCAGCTAAGATTAGGTCAATCTTTAGCCATGTGACCACAACCTTTACACTTGAAGCACTTAGGCTGATATTCATCATCTTCTTCTTGATCGCTTTTGTTATTGATAGGAACTCGATCATGGGGTCGAGAAGATCGATGAACATCTTTTATAAATATATTATTTATCTTCTTTAAGATATCTCGAAACTTTCTAGTGATTAGTGATAATGACTGTTCAATATCATCATCAGAATCTTCTGCAATAAGTTCATCAGAATCATCCGACAATCTATTTTTCTCCATATGAGCTTTTGGAAAATTTTCATATTTGAAAGCGATAACAGACAATGATTCATGATCAAAGATATTTAACTTTCCAACAATTGTGTTTCGCGAGAGAGTTGAAAGATCATTTGCTTCTATGATTGCATGCTTCTTAGATTCGTATCTAAATGGCAATGACCTGAATATTTTGCACATTATATCCTTTTCAGAAGTCTTTCAAAGAGAGAAAGAAGCATTTAATATCTCAAAGAGTTTAATATGAAACTCTTCAAAAGTATCATTGTCATCCGTTCAAAGGTTTTCCCAATCAGATGTGAGAGTTTGAAATCTAGCTTCCTTTTCTGATGAGTTTCCTTCGAATACGATCTGGAGATTATTCCAAGCTTCTTGTGAAGTTTGGCATGTGGGTACATGATGTTGTAGATCGAGGCTTACAACATGTATAATAGCATCCAAACCATCTGAATTCTGCTTTGCAAAAGCCTTTTCTTCGCCTGAAAAATCCACTAAGCGTTTAAACTCAGTTTCCGAACCTTCTATTTTCGGGCGATTATAACAATTAACGACTAACAGCTAAGTATTAAAGTCTCGATATTGAAGAAAAGATCTCATAGCATACTTCCACCATAAATAGTTTGTTCCGTCAAATGTTGGCGGTACGTTAACTGAAATCGGTTCATGTGAACTTAAATTCATTTCTTATAGGTTGGATCGCACCAAACACAGATTGTTAGATCTTTTCGTGTTTTCCTGTACTGATACCAATTGAAAAGACAAGGGTACCCAAATACACCACAATATTTTAAATATCCACCTATAAGTTCTCTTACCGAAAGTGACCGTCTGTGGACAAATTTGAGACAATACAACAAATTTGTACTCACACATTGTATGATTGTCCATGGATACGAGATCGAGACGATACGACAACCAAAGTGTAATACTTGATAATAGGTTCGGACTTAACCAAAATCTATAATATAAATATCAAGTATGTACGGAGTTAACATTTTTGTATTTTACTTTTAATTATAATAAAACAATTATAATTGCGGAAATAGAAAAGTAAAAGACACATCAAGATTTTGTTAAAGAGGAAACTGCAAATGCAGAAAAACCCCGGAACCTAGTCAGAATTGAATACTCTCAAAATTAAGCCGTTATACAAAATCTAAACCAACTTCGTATAATTGATACCAAGCAACGACCCCTACTTCGATGAGTGCACGCATTGGAACAATTCCTTTGGATCGTATTCCAAACAGTAAAGGAACAACAAATCTGTTTGGTAACAACTCTTTCGATTCTTTCAAGATAAAAATATCTCAAGTCATACGCAAAGGCTCTTCCGTTTAATCTAATAAACTCCTTTGCCTGGTTAGATCAATCTAATCCAATAACTACAAAAGTAGTCAAGTTTAGATTCACAATCAATCGATATAGATTCCAACAAGAAACTATAAAGTGATGCCGATCTCACGCAACTAATCAATCGAGAATTAATAACACTGCAATTATCTAGTTTCCCACCAACGCTACTCGTAGAGCTTCTTGATCCCACAAAAGTATTTAAACGAGCGGTCGTAAGAGATTTCGCCTAATTAGAGTACTTTCCTCTCCGATTAGACGGCTCCACCAGGAAAAAAAAAGAAGTTTGCCTGGCTCTTAGGATAGTTTGCTAGAAATGAAAAATTAGGTATTTATAGACCAAGGATGTTTGGACACCAAGGAATTTCCTAAACCGAAAATATTCTCAAGATATGCAATGAATAGCAAAACTCAGTTTTCCTAATTCCAATAAATGCTTGTCCAAAATTTCTGAAATCTCTCAATAGAAAATCTTCAATTAGTAAATGCATATTATTAATTTTTATTCTCAAGATATATGCATTTAATTGCTGGTAATTAAAGCATACAAAACCAAAAACCTTAATTAAAAGATTCTCAATTTATTTCGGCACAGGATCTCCTTGAGTACCAAGGAATATCTTTGAACAATAAATGATAAGAGTTACTGAACATGTTCAAAGTATGTTGACATCTTTTCACCGTAAATACTTATTCATATTTACACGGATTTACATTCTTGGAATCGGTTATACCACACTTCCAAACAAGTTTATAATTGGTTCACATATATTCCAAGACCACTATGTGATTGATCAAATATCAAATCACATTCATGGGTTCAATCGGTGCTACGAATCACTAGGTTCGGTTATACCTTAATATAGAAATACTTGTGATCAGTCACACAAGTTACCAGGACCGGTTGCATCAATTACTAGGATCCGTTACGTCAATTACCAGGATCGGTTGACATATACTCATGGTATTGCTTGTGATCGGTCACACCGGTTACTAGGACCGGTTACACCAATTAACAATATCGGTTACACCAATTACAAGGATCTATTACATACGCACTCTGTGATCAGTAACACCATTAATTACTAGGATCGGTCACCCCAATTACAAATATTGATCATACTATCTCATGGTGATTCGTTAGGATCGGCTACACTAATTAATAAAAACTAGTCATACCGAATCATAAGTCAGGCATTGTGATTAGCTATACATGGATACATAATAAAGTTAAGATCGGTTCTACCATCTCACACACATTGGTAATCCAAAGATTTACAATGAATAGTCGTACCAATAAGCCTAGCGATTTCCCTTTCGATTCACAAAACAAGTTCTTGAATGTACTTCTTTTAAACAAATGTAAAACATTGTTTTGTAGGATGAAATCTTCACCGTAACCCATTGACATAATCATAACAGTATATACAAGATTATGTCGATGTCATATCTACGAAGTTCAAAAGATAAGCGTTATACTTTGTAGTCTAATTTTCTAATACTATAATCATACAATCATGACAATGTCACATCACTATAGTATGATACAATATGTAAAATATATACATCTTCGCAGTTCTGTTTTCGATATAACACAACTTGAAAGATACGTTAGGAATGAAACTGTTCAAGTCAATATTACTAACCTCAAGAGGAAGGATGATGTTGTTATTGTAGTTAGCTTCTTCTTTAAAGTGTTTGGGAACCGACGCTATTACCAAGGTTAGTGGTGATAGTGGTTAAGTTGCTCTCTTACAGTAACGCTTACTGATTTGGTTTGCAATTGTTTTCAATCTCTTACAATCACATTTCCATACTGTAATACTGTTGCATCCGTGGAACTTTCTTATTTTATGTTTTCCATTATGCAGATTTCATTATTTTTTATATGTTTGAAGACATAAGTGCTAGACTGTATATGAAAAAAATGCGCTTGTGTTACGTTATTTGTTTAGCTGAATTTCATGGAATTTTAATTTGCTTCTTAAATATGGCTAGATATTTGGCGCTGATGGAAAGGGATATATACGCGCAATGGGTGCTGGTGTTTCTAAATCTCAGTTTCTTGCTGCTGAGTTTATGAAGGCCAGGTTGCAGAAAGAAAAGCACAATGTGTTGAAAGAGAAACAGAAAAGCGAAGCTTTAAAAACATAGTTGGATGCTGAAACATAGAAAAAAACACACTGGAGTACATGATCAGATCTCTAATAGCTCTTACCAGCAGGTGACTTCTAATAGCTCTTAGTAATATGTAGTTAGATGCATACAATGTTGCTATCATGATTTCTTAAACTAACTTGGTCGTGTTTGTTAAATATACAGGATATTGGCATGCCAGTGATGCCCTCGTCGTTTGGTCTTTTCTTTCTGAAGAACTTAAGGAAAAAGTCGGTTGCAGTTGCATATGTCGATACTAAGGTGCTGATTGATGATGATTACGACTGCATGCTACAAGGAATCATTGAGCCAAATGCAATGTTGTGCGACAGAGATGATGATGTACTTGGGGATGTTCCTATTGGTACTTTTATTAGGTGGCCAAAGGCCTATGTGACTCCCATAGCAGAGCTATCAAGTTAGAGTGGCAGTGACAGTGGATTGATTACTTTTTTGAGTTTTAGCATGTAACTTGGAGTTGTTAGGATATGTCTTCTAATTCATGTTGGAATATTCCATTTTTTTATAAAAAATAATTAATAAAGTTTATTAATAAATTCAATGTTTTAACCTCTATTTTGTTTTTTTAATGTGGATGAATTTCTGACACACCAAATATAATTATGAACGGATTTCATATTTCTGAATGAATTTCATATTCAGAAAATCTGAATGCCAATATCTGAATCGTTATCCAGAATAATAACAAGACTTCTTGTTAGAATTAAAATTTCTATTTAATAAAAATACCTCGAATTATAACAAGTGTGAACTATTATTTTATTTAACACACATCTTCCGTGGTTTTTAAATGGCATATTTCAACCGTTATTATATTTTACATATAGTAACCGTGATTTTTTTTATGATAATAATCAACCGTTATTATATGTTACATACGATAACCGTGGTATTTAATAATAGATTATGTACGTGATTCTAAATCAAAAAATTTAGTCGTCGTACTTAATGACATTATCCATTTGTCATTTATAAAAGATCACACAAGATAAATAACGGTTCGAATGACAGATGAAAACTGTGATAATTCATGTTTTATAACAGACTTTGATCGTCATTTATAACCCCTTCTGGGCTAGTGTCAACATAATCACGTCGGAAGCTGTTTACGTGCAGCGACAATTTGTGTAGCGGCTGATTTTCTTTCGATCGCTAATATTCTCTATCTGCTATTTCCCCGCATCAAAATCTTTGTTAGTCACCGGAGTTATATTAGAAGCTATACAAGTCCACAAATTGATTTTGTTTTCGTCGCTAGATTTCAAGACAAATTCATCGATATGCACGATCAGAATTACATAGGTCGGATTCCAAAAGAAATATCCATTCAACTTTAAATTTTTATTTTCAGATTCCAAAAAAATGATTTATCTGGCGGTAGAATTGGATATATACTTAGAGACACACAAGTCTTTGCAAATCAAATCCATTCTCGTTTTCTTTCGGCATATATATGCATACTAGAAAAAATTGAAACTGTGCATTTAATTTGATACAGATATACTCTCTCCGATTCAACTTAAGTATATGAATAGATACGTTCAAAGGAATATTCAGAAATAAACGCAGAATATTCTAAAGTACGTTAAAATTTTAATTTAAAAAAAAAAGAAAAAAGAATTTCTTGTGCACAGTTTTTTAAAAAAACCAGTGAAGTCCTGTAAAAACAATTAGAAAGAACTACTAAAAATCCACTTCATCGTCAGATTGGTTTTCATTATGGCATACATTAGCTTCAAACTCAATATTTTCGTCATTACCAGAATTATAATCAGAATACACATCATCATCGTCTTCTTCTTCTGACATGTTGGTATTTGGTGCAACATAATCGACAATTTCAATTGGAACGTCGCTCCTATCCCAAACAAAATTGTCATCATCATCCTGATTTGGTTCATTGCTCAAATCTCTGATTGATTCGGATGAAAATCTTTCTTGAAATGCCTCACTAGGGGTGGTAGTGTTTTCTATAAAATTTCCCTCCTGTGTAATAAGCTTTTCTGGTACATTATAAGTGCCACGAGGTTGTGTCTTTATGATAACGTGCCAATGGGGATCCTCTTCATCCTTCAAATAGAAAACCTGTTGTGCTTGGTGTGCTAACATGAATGGTTCATCTGCCCAAGAACTTCTATTAACATTAACACAAGTAAACCCATACTGATCATGTCTGCATCCTAACCTACTTACATCCGCCACTCGCAGTTGAAAAGAAGAACCCGGTATCCATAGGCATACTGCACCTCGATAATTTCAGTCACCCTTCCATAAAAATCAGCATCTTCAGCTCCACTGTCAACACATACTCCACTATTTTGTGTCTTTCTTCGCCGCTCCCACTTAAATGTATGAAATCTATATCCATTGATGATGTAAGACACAGCTTCGCCCATTTCTACTTCCAATGGGACGACCACTTTGTTTGAAAACAGATAGCTCTTCGGTAGATTCTTGGCTACCGTCTTCGTTTCGGTCCAGTTGATTGAATCTCGTTTCCACGCTTTCAAAATGCCGTGAAATAATAAGAATCAGACTTTCTTCCATCAGTTGACCTTCTGCCATACAGCCTGCGGAACAAGCTTTATTCCGTACATAAGCCTTTAACGTACGCAAATACCTAGGACAACAAAAAACAGATGCACAATGAATAACTTAACAAAAAAGATGTGACACACAACCATAAGTACCTCTAAATTGGGTACATCCAACGATACTGAACCGGACCACCAAGCTTTGCTTGTTTTATGAGATGAATGGGCAAATGCATCATCACGACGAAGAAGGATGGGGGGAAAATCTTTTCTAATTTACACAAAGTGATTGCTATCCTTTCTTGTAGCTCATCCAGATCTTCCATCTGCAAAACCCTAGTACACCAACACCCTAAAGAACATGCACAGCTCAGTGATCGCTTCACACACATCGTCAGGCAATAGTCCCCGTATTGCAACTGGCAACAATTGTTCCATGATAACATGGCAATCATGACTTTTCAGACCCATAAGCTTTCGCTCTTTAATATTGACACAACGAGAAATGTTTGACGAATACCCATCAGGAAGCTTTATCTCCTTCAATCTTCCACAGAATATATCCCTCTCTTGCCTCGACATAATAACATAAGAGGCAGGCGGCTTCTTGTACTTACCTCCTTGTTCTGTTAGGTGTAATTCCGTTGTTATTCCCATTTCTTGTAAATCTAGTCTGGCTTTGGTATTGTCTATTGTTTTTCCCTCCACATCCATTATTGTCCCCAACACAGTATCATAAACATTCTTCTCAACATGCATTACATCGATATTATGAAACAGTAAAATTGTGCGAACATATGGTAACTCTTGAAAAATTGGAATCATCTTCCAATTAAAGATCAGATTTTGCTGTTTACTAGCATTAGCACCAAACTCAACTTGTTCGAACTGAGCCAACTGCATCCCCCGTCATTTGCCTAGGTGGCCCCCGTTTCTGTTTTTGTCCATTAAAAGCTTTCTTCAAGTTGCGCCAGTTGTGGCCAGGAGGCAAGAAACGTCGATGGTACATGTAACACCACTTACCTACAGATAACGTTTCAAGAAATATTATATATATTCTCAGTGCATGAACAAGATAAAATGAAGTGCGGAACATAAAGATCTGAACTACTTCTACTTCACAGTCAAGATTTGGATTAAATAAGAATCCCAACAACCATAGAAACAAGTATCATTCTAAACTCGTGAATTCAACTACTACTAATGCAAGCCTCACATTGCGCGGATCTGATGAAAATGTCGGGTGTTGACGATCAGAATCTTTCCAATTCTCCGAATCAGAGGGATGTCTCATAGTTTCATCATCATCATCGACAAGGGGTGTTTTATGATATGTCATGTGTGGAGCAGTCTTTGAACACACATATAATCTCTGAAGTCTTGGAATCAAGTGGAAGTACCTTAGTGTTTTTTCAGCAATCTTGCCTTTTCGTTTTGCAATACCCTCCTCGTTGTCTACAATCGTCTGGTCAGAAGCCAGACATTTCGGGCATTCATTTAGTTGTGCATTCTCTGAAATTCCCTCCCACTTCAACTTCAGCTCTAGTACCCGAGAAATTGTTATTGCACTGAGTACATGGACACCGAATTTTTTCGACCCCTGGTTTTATGTGTTGAAATGCAAAATTCAGGAATTCTTCCACTCCAGCCTTGTACCTAGTCCCTCTCCTGGGCATTCCCATCCAACTCTTGTCCATGATCCTATCTATTAACATAAATATGAACAAATTAAACAGAATTTAAACAAGGTTAAAACAGATCTTCAGAGAAATCGAAATCAAATACTTGAGAAATCAGTTGAAATCGAAATCAAATACTAATCAAAAGCAGAATAAATACGTGAAAGGGAAAGTATAAAAACTTACACTTCACCGATGCACAAAACCCACACTAATTTTCACTCTAACATACCCATGATTTCCTTCTCTCAGCTGTTGTAAACACGACACCCACTTTAATCTTCACTCTAACATGCCGGGATTTTCTTCTCTCGGTTCTTCTGTTCTAACGGAGATACCACAGTGTACCGACTACTGAAGAATGAGAAAGAGGTGATATATCGGATTTGGTAAATTAGATAAGGGTAGTCTGATCATTTTCACAATCTGGAATATTTATTTTACTTATTCTTGATAAGGGTGGTCTGGTCATTTTAACAATCCCCATAATATTTATTGTGCTTATTTCCAGTAAGGGTAATACGGTCATTTTCACAATCTAGATTATTTACTTTATTCATTTCCGATAAAGGTAGTATGGTCATTTTCACAATTTGGAATATCTACTTTACTTATTTCTGATAAGGGTAGTCTGGTCATTTTAACAATCCCCATAATATTTATTGCACTTATTTTCAGTAAGGTAATATGGTCATTTTCACAATCTGGAATATTTAATTTACTCATTTCCGATAAGTCTAGTCACGGTTTGGAATATTCACTTTACTTATTTCTGATAAGGATAGTCTGGTTATTTTAACAATCCCCATAATATTTATTGCACTTATTTCCAATAAGGGTAATATGGTCATTTTCACAATCTGGATTATTTACTTTATTCATTTCCGATAAAGCTAGTCTGGTCATTTTCACGGTTTGGAATATTCACTTTACTTATTTCTGATAAGGGTAGTCTGGTTATTTTAACAATCCCCATAATATTTATTGCACTTATTTCCAGTAAGGGTAATATGGTCATTTTCACAATATGGAATATTTACTTTATTTGGTGAATAATGCTTCGAGGAAAAAAAAAAAAGTGAACCCAACAGACTGCGTTTCGTTTGATCCACTCATACGGATTAAGAAAAGATCTTGACGGTTGAGATTGTATTTTGGATGCTCATACGGATTGAGAAGCCTGTGTGTATCTCTTTGTGCTAATACAAACTCATGTATTGGGTTTAATTATGAACTTTCGACACGAAAAAAAATTCAAAAAAAATATTAATAAATTTAGGACATTGTTATCGACATTCTGATTTAAAAAAATCCAAAAAATACATAAGAATGAATCGGGAAAATGAAGAATTAATTCGATAATTGGTGTGTTTGTTTGTGCTTTCTCTTTGTGCTTCTGGTTTGAATTTCAACTAGTTACATAGGTCATGAAGTAATTTCGACTAGTCATACAGGTCATGAAATAACTTCAAACTTAGCCGGATACATCATCGAAATCGACAAATATGAACCAAGAAGCTCTGAGAGGGTTCTGACTTCAAACTTAGCATGATACATCATCAAAATCGATAAATATGAAGCTCAATGTCGATTCGAACTTCAAACTTGGAATAATGACATATAATCTATGAACCAAGCTCTGAGAGGGTTCCGACTTCAAACTTAACATGATACATCATCGAAATTGATGAATATGAAGCTTAGTTTCGATTCGAACTTCAAATGTGGTATAACGACATACAAATTATGAACCAAGAAGCTCCGAGAGGGTTCTGAATTCAAACTTAGCATGATACATCATCAAAATCGATATATATGAAGCTTAATGTCGATTCGAACTTCAAACTTGGAACACTAGTGGAAAATGGGGTTTCTAGGACCCACATCAGAGACCCTCAATAACAGTAGTTGGACCGTTGACCAAAGATATCCGTCTCTGATATAATAAAAACACGGAGAAATTCCGAGATGACTAGTAGCCGTCTTTGAATAATTACTATTTTTCCCTAAAATTGCTGCCGATCCCGCGACCCATGGAAACCGATTTAGGTGTAATAATTTTTTATTATTTGATAGATCGTATAAATACATTTTTCTCTCTCCCATTTCTCATCTCAGTTTCTCTTTCTTCTTCTCTCTCTCGGTCTCCTCCTCATATGCGATCTTATCCATCTTCTTCATCCTCACCACCAAATCGAGACTGAAAAAAACCCTCAAAAGAAATCAATTAAATCGTTGCTCTTAAACATAGCCCCTTTCCTCGTCAGGAAGAAATCCATCTATTGTTCTTGAAGCATCTTCTTCTTTTCATCTTTGCGGTTAAGGAGAAAACTGAAGCTAGAAAGATCGTGACGAGATGTTGAAATTGAAAGAAGAGGAGTTGGAGATTAAAGGGAAAGAACAGCTGAAACTTAAATTGAGTTGAAGAAATTGCAGAAGTTGAAGGAATTTAATCCTACTGTGGTATAGCTTTCTTCATCTCTGGTTTTTAAATTTAGGGTTCATAAATTTTTGATAACGGGTTTCCATATCTTGATCTTGATTTGCTGAATCAGAGTTTCTGATTAGGGGTTATGATTTTTAGATAAAGGGTTTTCGTTTATTGATCATGAATTGTTGAAACAGAAGTTTTGATTTAGGGTTTGAGTTTTGAGTTTTGATCTTGATATTTGATTTCTTCTAGACTTAGGGTTTGGCTAATTGATAAATTCTGGATTAAGGGTTTCAATTTCTTGATGTTAGATTTCTGAATCTGGGTATAATTTTGATTTGGGGATTTTTTTTTGTAGGTGCGGTGTCTTCGACTGGTTCAATCTCTGAGAGAGAAAGAAGCAGAAGAACCCAGAGATGAAGAAACCATCATCATCTTATGTTTTATGGTGCAAAGGTCAATGGGCTGAGGTTAAAAAAGAGAACCCAGATGCAGAATTCAAAGAAGTTTCAAACATTTTAGGATCCAAATGGAAGAATGTAACTAAAGAAGATAAAAAACTATATGAAGAGAAAAAATCTGATAGAGAAGCTTACTTGCAGATTGTTGGCAAAGAAAAGCGCGAGAACGAGGCTATGAAGCTACTCGAAGAGGATCAGAAGCAGAAAACTGCAATGGAATTGCTTGAACAGTACTTGCAGTTCAAGTAAAAAGGTGCAGCATAAGCCAAGGATGGCAAGAAAAATAAGTAAGCAATGTGAACACTTGATTACGCATTTTGCGAGAATTTTCGATATCGAGTTGAATTGTTTTTAACTCTTGTTGTTTGTAAGATTTGTAGGAAGGATCGGAATCAATTGAAGCCGAAAAGGCCATTGACAACATTCATAAGCAGGAAGCTTTACTGATGCTTAAGAAGAATGAGAAAACTGAAAACATAATCAAGGTTTGTTTGTTCATCCATTCGACGAAATTTGTGAATTGTTGTGGAATTGGAGTCTAATGCAGTGTGTAACTGCAGAAATCGAAAGTGAACCAACAGAAGAAAAAGAAGCTTAAGGGTGAAACCATTGCAGTAGACCCTGATAAACCAAAGAGGAATGCTTCCTCATTCATTCAATTCAGGCAAAA
The DNA here is from genome assembly GCF_003573695.1 of Papaver somniferum. NCBI lineage: Eukaryota > Viridiplantae > Streptophyta > Magnoliopsida > Ranunculales > Papaveraceae > Papaver > Papaver somniferum. Next base: position 1,108,083 of record NC_039362.1, read on the forward strand.
TTTCGTTTGTCGAACTTGCGAGTTTCGTCTTAGATGTTGTTATATGTGAATTGGGGTTTTGTAATGGTTTTGATTTTGGCAATGCAGCAAATAGGCAAGGAAGAACTTGATCCATGACAGGAAAGGCATCAGCAATGTGACTATCAATGCATTGATTTTTTTAAAATCTCATAGAAGTTTTACCCATGAGAAAGAAAGGTGACTGATCTTTCTAACTTGGACAGTCCTAATTTACGCGTATAAGCCAATTATGTTTTGCAAAATAATGTTGAAATGGATTCTTGTTTTTTCTCATTGTGTCGACTGTTTATTTGCTGCACAGTAACTGGACTGAAAATTGAGCTCATATTGGAGGTCAACTGTTTATTATATGTCAACCCAGTTTTTAGTTCAAACTGGAGGTCTTTAACCTCAGATTTACTAAAATATTTTAGTCATACACCAAATAAGTAATCTTGGTTAGTCTGCAGAAAAATTAGTGACAGGGGAAAATCTAAGACTCGTACCAAAATACTGATGTCACCATGTTCCAAGAATTGCAAATTACAGAGTTACTTTCATTTTTGTCTTCTTATCAGAACCTTGCACCTGAATTGTGCAGTTAACATCAAGGAGAATACTAGGAGGTGGGAATATTGGAAATGCTTGTGCTGCTCCCTTGGGTATGATCCACAACTATAGAGCTGAGATGATTAAACTATAACATGTGGCTTATTTAAAAGATAATCTTCCTTTACTTTAATTATACTCCCATCTGGTTTGAATTAATAAGACCTTATGCTGGTATATATGCTACTTGTGAGTGAAAGTATACAAGTTATTTTTGATCTGTGAAATATGAAGGTAGATAGTAATAAATGACCTCACTTATAATATTTTACCTCACAACTTAACTTAACCAGTTAATAAGCTGATTGCATAACATTTTCGAGGTTTTTTTATTATTATTCGTAATTCCTACAACTGTCATGTAGCTCATTTGGACATAACTTGTCTTGTAGCTCATCTGGTAATGTTGCTTTCTAATACATAGGACCATCCATTGATCCAAATCTTCCATGGTGATTACTATGGAAGTTTAGTTCTAAAACCTTGACTTACTTACATTGTACATGTTTTATTTTGATGTTTTTGTTTCATGTTAATCATGAAAGTATCATTAGAATGGTAATGCAAGTTTTAAATCTTTTTTGCTATAGCTTTGAGTAGTGTGCTGGTTATTTAGATTATAACACAGACTTTTGGGTAAAGGAAAGAATGGATATACAGTTCTTCTTTTGTTTGACGTATTTCTCAGGTTACTCCACTGTCCATTGTTAGGGTTCTTAGAATGAAATTTATTTTCCAAGAATATTACTCATTATTACTATTTTTCTGTGATGTACTGAGATTCGTCATGGAAAATGGTGACAAGGGTTGCGAGGTTGTTTTCTCAACTGCAGAGTAAGATGTCATGTGCTTCTTTGAGAGTAATTTGTTCATCTTTGCAGCCTGTACGTATTATTCAGGACTGTTCACCTTTGCAGCTTGTATTATTCAGGACTGTTATCTATCCCTTCTGAATTATTGTGTTTTGATATGTAGGTTCTATTGATATCCTGGTTACTTTGGAGCTTACACCATAGTGAGAGGCATGGTATTCTCAAGGCATGTTTTATATGTTTCTTTTGGTTTGGAATTAGCTGCAGCTTTAAAATTTCGATTCTTGCCTATCACACATTGTCGGAACGTCGTCTATTAGTTGAGCATGTCGTTAGAACTTACTAGCTAGCTTGGACATGTGTTGTTATGAACTAAGAATTTCATTCTTATGTGTAATTTAAACCCAATGAATGAAAGAATGGAAGTTGAATTCTCAATTGGAGTTTAAATTTGAGTTAAATTTGAATTTCAATTTGACTTCGACTTGACTTTGCTGTGACTTTGACTTCCATTTGATTTGACTTTGACTTGGAATTGAGTTCAATTTGACTTGACTTGACTTTGATGCAGTCAGATTTTTCAGATTTAGCCATTCTGGCATTTCAGCAAATCCGAATCTATATTTTTTTTTATATTATAATTTAAATCTGAGACCCACGGTTAAGGGTCTGTACCTCGTTACCCTTAAAATACGTCGTTATTTTGAGACCCACGGCTTAAGGTCGTACGAGACAGCGACGCTTTATCAGAGACCCCAACAGAGACGGTTGGAAGTAGTCGTATAATACGTATATATGACTTGTTCTGACGGTCGCGGAACTTCTGTTTTCCACTAGTGGAATAATGGCATATAATCTATGAACCAAGCTCTGAGAGGGTTCTGACTTCAAACTTAGCATGATAAATCATCGAAATTGATGAATATGAAGCTTAGTTTCGATTCGAACTTCAAATTTGGTATAACGACATAAAAATTATGAACCAAGAAGCTCTGAGAGGTTTCTGACTTCAAACTTAGCATGATACATCATCAAAATCGATAAATATGAAGCTCAATGTCGATTCGAACTTCAAACTTGGAATAATGGCATATAATCTATGAACCAAGCTCTGAGAGGGTTCCGACTTCAAATTTAACATGATACATCATCGAAATTGATGAATATGAAGCTTAGTTTCGATTCGAACTTCAAATGTGGTATAACGACATACAAATTATGAACCAAGAAGCTCCGAGAGGGTTCTGAATTCAAACTTAGCATGATACATCATCAAAATCGATATATATGAAGCTCAATGTCGATTCGAACTTCAAACTTGGAATAATGGCATATAATCTATGAACCAAGCTCTGAGAGGGTTCTGACTTCAAACTTAGCATGATAAATCATCGAAATTGATGAATATGAAGCTTAGTTTCGATTCGAACTTCAAATGTGGTATAACGACATAAAAATTATGAAACAAGAGGCTCTGAGAGGTTTCTGACTTCAAACTTAGCATGATACATCATCAAAATCGATAAATATGAAGCTCAATGTCGATTCGAACTTCAAACTTGGAATAATGGCATATAATCTATGAACCAAGCTCTGAGAGGGTTCCGACTTCAAACTTAACATGATACATGATCGAAATTGATGAATATGAAGCTTAGTTTCGATTCGAACTTCAAATGTGGTATAACGACATACAAATTATGAACCAAGAAGCTCCGAGAGGGTTCTGAATTCAAACTTAGCATGATACATCATCAAAATCGATATATATGAAGCTCAATGTCGATTCGAACTTCAAACTTGGAATAATGGCATATAATCTATGAACCAAGCTCTGAGAGGGTTCCGACTTCAAACTTAGCATGATAAATCATCGAAATTGATGAATATGAAGCTTAGTTTCGATTCGAACTTCAAATGTGGTATAACGACATAAAAATTATGAACCAAGAAGCTCTGAGAGGTTTCTGACTTCAAACTTAGCATGATACATCATCAAAATAGATAAATATGAAGCTCAATGTCGATTCGAACTTCAAACTTGGAATAATGGCATATAATCTATGAACCAAGCTCTGAGAGGGTTCCAACTTCAAACTTAGCATGATACATCATCGAAATTGATGAATATGAAGCTTAGTTTCGATTCGAACTTCAAATGTGGTATAACGACATACAAATTATGAACCAAGAAGCTCCGAGAGGGTTCTGAATTCAAACTTAGCATGATACATCATCAAAATCGATAAATATGAAGCTCAATGTCGATTCGAACTTCAAACTTGAAATAATGGCATATAATCTATGAACCAAGCTCTGAGAGGGTTCCGACTTCAAACTTAGCATGATACATCATCGAAATTGATGAATATGAAGCTTAGTTTCGATTCGAACTTCGGATGTGGTATAACGACATACAAATTATGAACCAAGAAGCTCCGAGAGGGTTCTGAATTCAAACTTAGCATGATACATCATCAAAATCGATAAATATGAAGCTCAATGTCGATTCGAACTTCAAACTTGGTATAATGGCATATAATCTATGAACCACGAAGCTCTGAGAGGGTTATGACTTCAAACTTAGCATGATACATGATCGAAATTGATGAATATGAAGCCGTAAACTTGGTTCATTGGATTATAATAAAATAGACTACCCGTAAATCTATGAACCACGAGCTCAGGTGTTGACTTATACTGTGTATCGTCATCTCATTTTGTGATTGATTTTAACTTTCCAGTAAGAATAAAGTAGACTACCCGTATATTTTGTGTACAATCGAAAAGCCAAGTTATCTTGTAACCACCACCTTAGTGACAGAAGAGAACAGAATCCAAAAGAGTGGTATCTCTATGTATGTTGTTGGATCTGAAGATTTTTTCTTTTGAAAAATTTTGTGTACATTTGGGAGAGCCTGGTAAACTTGTAATAAAAACTGGAAGTTGTGAATCTGGCGACTTGATTAATTATGGTGTACTCTATATCTCTCACTTTTCTCTGCCTCTTTTTTGTTCCAACGAGCAATCAAACTAAACTTGCAAGCTTCGGGATGATAAGTAGTACCCTGTGTATCATTCACTGGCGGACAAGGACCTGGTTTAAATTTTTGTAAAGTCTATAATCTTCTGTTTAATTATATTTTCCTGTTTATTTCATAGACAAGATCGAAGAGGGCAAGTGATGCGAGAAAGAGACAAGCTCTGAACCACACAAATGGTAGTGAGAGCTTTGCAAGAAAGACATTTGAAAGGGTATCGTGGGATCTTATTTACTTGTACACATCCGTTTTCTATTTTGAAAGAGGGTAAAAGGTCTAGCTATCGATCCATTGACGATGTTCAATGAGACGCATAAAGATGAGCATCAGAAGCTTCCTCCAGTATGTGCAGAATGGAAGGTATATTTTTAACTTTTGTTAACGATCCTGTGTTATGGTTGATTCATTATCCATGTTTATATTGTTCGCTAATTGATATACAAAAAAATTATTTTGTATTCTCATATTTTGTTTTAATGGTTTGATTTTTCTTTGGTGTATAAGGAGATGAATGACTTGCTTGAGAAGAAGCAAAGAGGGGAGATTGACTGCTCGTTGGAATAAATATATAACAGAGTTGTTGATGCTAGTCGGCTTGGTCGTAAAAGGCGTCGAAAGCAAGCTGCTCTTCCAACCTATTATTCCAGAACTGATGAACAATTGGCTGCAGTCAAAGAACAACTTGATGCTGCAAACAGGAAAATAGAGAGGATGAAAAAGAGTGGGTCAAATTTCATCAACCTAATGAATGTGGCTTTAAAGAATTTAGGTCAAGCTCCTCTGCACTGGATCCAAATGAAGATAGTGAAACAGAAGACGAAGTCGATGAGGAAGAAACGGAGGATGAAGAAGAAAATATGGAGGATGGCCAGTATAGGAATGACGAGGAGTTGGAGCAGCATGATGAAGCAGAAGAAGATGAGGAATAAATGTGAGTATAAGAAGCAGGAGAGGATGAGGAATAAATTGAAGACTGAGTATTTTCTGAAGGCTAACAGTAACTTCCTAACCTCTCGACACATACTTTCTACCGACACCGATGCGACTAAATAATTTTAGCCGCTGGAGGGCTGTAGCGTTTAATAATGATCTCTTGCATCTGTATTGTGTTTGTCGCTGAAGACCGGTTTTCTTGTAGTGAATGGATTTGTATCTGGTGTTCGACTTCCTAAGCCTGACCCAAAGCTTAACGTTTAATCTTTTGCAGGCGTAACTAAAAGGAGTTTGTATAACCTTTTGGGATATATGAGTTCCCAAACACGGTCTTATTATTGTAAATGGAATACACATGAAAACTGCCTTTTGTTTGGCATTGCTTTTGCCTCAAAGCATCATTGCCATTCTAAAACTAGCGGGTATTATCCGAAACAGTCACACTTTTTTAATTTGGTTCCCAAAAGAGTCACCGTGTTACAAACTCTTTGCAAAATGACCACTTGTCCATTATCTGAGGAGTGGTTGGAGAAAATTACACAATGTCAAAACAAAGTAGGTTTTAATTTGATGGAGATAACTTTGTTACTTTTTTTTTTTCAAAAATAAAGAAGAAGACTTGTTGATTATAAAAGAGAGATGGTGCCGGGGATTTATACCACCGTAGAAAGATGCAGAAAATAAAAAGTACAGAAAACATTTTTTTTTCTTGGGGGTAACACGGGCTACCACCCATTTTAAGCATGATTAAAATACACTCTCCACCATTTTCATAACTTCATTCAAGTTAACAACTTCAAACTCTTTGACAACGGAATATCAACACAACAGAAGGTGTTTTTCATTGTTGGAAACTGCATTTGAAAAACTATGTACTTTGGCGGTTGAAAACTTTTCACAAGATTGGTTAAAAAGACCAAAATCAACAATTTTTGAGTGAAAAAAGACATCTAAATTTTGATACTGAAAATAGTCAGGATGTGAAAAGTTTCATCCTACCAATTTTCAAATACTTTTTCTTATTTTTAATTTACGTCAGGATGCATCCAGTTTCATCCTCACTCTTTTCAAAGTTTAAGCCAGGATGAATCCAGTTTCATTCTTGTTATTTTCTTGGTGTCTATTTCACCCATACTAATTTTTACTCGTCCATTAGAACCATGTTTTAAAAATATTTGGACAAATGACCCATTTTCCGAAAACTTTTTCACTTATTTTGTGCCAAATACTCCACATGCATGATCAATAACGGAACCAAATTCCAAATAAAGGTCCTAGATTTTATCACTCAAAGCTAAGTTCCAAGTTATAATAATAATGTAAGGCATTGTAAATATATAACATCCATTTTAAGTTTAGTTTGAAAAGTAACCCAAACTTGTTGATCAAAAGAACAGCGTATCAAGACACGAGAACTGGACCCGCAAGCATTGCAAAAAAGGCAAGCAATACAGAAGCATAAGATCTTAGTTGGAAGTCTGTCATAAATTATTAACCTGAACAAGAAAGAACCAATTTTGGGGATTATTATGTCTCAATAATTGCTTAAATATGTTAACCATATGCAATTGATCTCCATCCGCCACCAACTTATCACACACAGGACTTTTGAACTTGTGAAATCCACTCAATAGCATCCTATCATAATTGAAAAAACACAAGTTTAGCTTTCCAGAGAGAACAATCAACTTAGTGCTAGCAACTTGATTAAGCCTTCTAAGTAATGTAGAAGGATAGGTGGAAGAATGTAATACGTGGATTACTGGAGATACGAAGGAAGAAACAGATACGAAATAGGAGATATTCCAGAAGAGATTAAGAAAAGATAAAAAAGAAACCGTTAAACAAATAATAAGATTGATAATAATATTATTTGATACAAGATTGTACGTAGAGATAAGCTCTATGCCCGTTTATATAGGTTTCCACTAGATACCTAAAATATTAGAATTCTAAATAAAAACAAATACTAAGGAAATGATAATAACTTTTTAACTAAGTAAGATGTCCTACATCAGAATGCTCAGACTCCAAATAACACCATTACTAACACATTTATGTAATAATTGTAGTCTTAATTCTAACAAAAGCAAAAATATTTGGAAACTTTTTTCAGAGAAGATCCAAAAATTCAGATATCATGCCAGAATCTAACATGCACGCCTTTATGCACTTTAAAATGGAAAAGCTTCGGAGAGTTGGAGTTATATACATTTCGTGATAGCTTTCCAAATAGACCTACCATAAGTGCAATTAAGATTTTTAGCAGGCCGATTCATCATTTTAGTGCCATATTTTTCATAATAGTTGCAAAATGAATGGTGAAGTAACCGAGTTAGTATTATCCTGATGCTTTAACCTTCTTTAACATACGTTAAACTAAAGAAAAAGAATGTTTATGGAAGTTAGCAGCTCGCTGGAGTTATTGATTGTATTACCTGTCGCAATAACTCTAGGTTCTAAATATTCGTAAAAAAAGGCAATACTGTAACAGATTTGTTAGCGAAGTAGATACTTCGATACTCTACAAGAACCCAATGGTGGAACAATCCACGCCATCTTTTTTCACGCGACGCAACAATTGGGAGAACGCTTTTATGAGGCAATCAAATGGTCTAGAGACAAAGAAATTGCTCATTTCGATTTAAACCATCTACATTGAGGGATTTGTATCCTTGCATAAAAAAATGATTAAGTTTATTTTCAATGGGATATGGTCTTCACTTATTGCTTTACATGTCACAAAAAAGCTACCACATAGGATTTTATGGGAATTCCCTCTTCCATGATAGGATATGGTCTTAGAGACTGACCACCAAACCATTATTTTGTCATGAATAAGAAGAAAAACTCCCTTAAATATAAAAAATAACGAAAATAATATGATGAAGACTTATATTTGTTAGACTCATTTGATAATTAGAAATGCACCAAGACTCCAATAATTTTACTCCTTCAGATAATTTTTGGTCGCTTTATTTGTTAGGAAGGAATGGAATAACTCATATCCACCAGGGGCAAATGAATGTATTCAAATTGACTTAAACTCAATGGTTCCATGATTCTTTCCTATTAAATATAAATAGAATAATTGGATTAATCCCATCCATTCCCCAAAAATCAACGTTAACGCCATTGTATATGTTTTTATTTTTTTTCTCTCGAAGAACCTTAAAAAGGTGTTTGGAAATTTTGGATACCAGAAATAAAAATGCGTATACTTTTCCAAAAGCAGAAATCAATCTCGGAAGGCAAAAGCAAAAATTATTTACTTCACAAAATGTTCATAACATTTTTGTTTCTAGACATTATTCCAAAAAGTATACCTTTATGACATGTTTGAATACACATTCAGAAATAGCTTTTTGACTTATAGAAATTAAAAACAAAAAGTTAGCTTCATGAAATTTCAGAGAACTCCAAAAACAAAAAAATCAATTTTTTGTGAAACAAAATATCTATACTTTTAACTTCTACTTGTGGAAAAACTATATTTTGAAATCCAAAGACCCTATAAGTTAACTTCTTACTTTTTTATTTATGAAAATCAAAAAGTAACTTCTTAAATCCAAAGACCTTATGCCGCCACATGGCTCCACCGCGTCCACATAATTGTGAGGAAGTCCAAATCATTGAACTGAAATAAGAAGAACATGAGCCCGGCGCATCTTAGATTAATTTGTTCAAGTTCATGATCCAACTCAGAGCTGTCGAGTGCTCTCCCAGCTGATTTTGATGCTCAAGACTCACATCAAACCCCAATGCATTTTCGATATATGGCGCATTTTCATCCCGCCCAAATTCAAATCACTCTTTCACTCTCTCTCTCTCAAAATCGACGAATCACAACATCATCAAAAAACCAGATCTCGTCATCTTCTCGATCACGCTTTGTAATAGGCTATCTCCCTTAACAGCATCAACGCCAGGTTCTCCCTGAATTCTCTTCTTCTATTTTGATTTTGAATTTCACTAATTTAAGCTAATGCTAGGTTTAGTTTTTTGAGTTCTGTATTATTTTGATTGTTTTACTTATAAATTGAGAAGATTCGTAGATTTAGATTAGTAATTGTTAAAAGGATTCAGATATGTTTGATTAGATTTGATTAATTAGTACGATTTGTTTTCATGAGCTGTTTGAGCTAAATGCAAATCAGTTACGGTTTTAATAGATTAGTGTTAATGATCGGGTGAATTGTTACGTTTTGGTGGTGCTGGTGGAGGAGTTGGTTGTGGTTCAGTAGGTGGTGGTGTTGGTGGAGGACTTGGTCATGCTTCAGTAGGTGTTGTTGGTGGAGGAGTTTGTCAGTTCAGGAGGTATTGTTGCTCACGGTTCAGGACTTGGCTATGGCTAGGAGGTAGTGTTGGTCGAGGAGTTGGTTGTGGTTTAGCAGGTGTTGTTGATGGAGGAGTGGGTAAAAGTGGTGGAATAGGCATTGGTTTTGGTGGTAGTTCTAGTGGGGGTGGAGTTGTTGGTGGATGGTCTAGAAAGGGTGGTGGACTAGGCATTGGATCTGAGGAAGGTGCTACTGGAGGTGAGGTTTCGGTTTCGGTTTAGTAGGTGGTGCTGGTGGTGAAGGGTATGGACAGGGTGGTGGAATAGGCATTGGATGCGATAAACGGTGCTGGTGGAGGTTCCAGAGGTGCTGTTGTTGAGTGAGTTATGAGTGTGTGACCTTATGTTTTGACTGATAATTTTGGGGGACGAAAAATGAAGTATGTAGTGAGCTAATGCACGATTGTGGCACACTGCACATCATTTATGGCTATAATAAATCACCTAAATGTATTCCCTGTCTGATTTGTTGTTAAAATTTTTTGCAGGTTTTTTAGTCAAAAGTGGTCTAAATAAACTAGGACTCTGTGTTTGGTATGGAGCGATCAGGCTAACCATTGGCTATGGCAAAATTTGCTAGGCAAGAATAACTATACTTTTTTTTTCTGTTACAAGGTCGATATTTCTCAATGTTGATCATCTATTTTCTTGCTTATGCAGTGGAAGGAAGTTACGTACAGTGTATGAGAACCATCCGAAGTTCAACTTGTCACAACACGCTAGTGCTCTTGATGGATTCTCATGTCAAAATTGGTTTTTGAGCTCAAGTTTCCTTTACTCATTGCTCACACAGAAACCTAGTTCTGAAGGAGCACCGTGTGATGCAAGGTATGCATTGAAACTTCAATGGTGCACATTGGTCTTCATGCAGCTGAGATTTTTATGATTTGATCCCCAGTTGTTTTATTACACATTCTTAGAAGCACTAGAATTATCAAGATAGATGATTTTTTACGAGGAGTTTCTTTTTATTGGTAATAGTGTTTTTTAAGAGAATAATGTAGCTCTGTTGGTCGTTCATGTAAGGGTGTTGGTGAGGAAGGAAGCTTCTTCTGAATTTTCATTTCTTCTTCAAGAGATTGTGCAGTGAAATTTAGCAGACCAATATGTTAGAAGGAAAACATTTTAGAAGATACCTTCTGTTTGCCTCCCGTGCAATACTTGCTTTAGTCTGGAGTCGGGTGCTCAACAAAATTTATCAAAGAGCTTCAGTTTTGTGGCACCTTTACGAATCACTTTATTATGCTTGTGTGTTTAGATGGTGGAAGGAGTTTCTATCTTGTAGACTTGTTTGCCAAAATGTCTTGCAGAGACATTTTTTCTATATGTAGACTTACCTTATGCGCTTCTTTCCCTTCATTTCTACGAGTTTATACGCGCTAAGAAGTAACATCATTTTCCTACATATCTGAGGAAGTCTAATTGTGTAATAGCATAAGTTACAAGGATCTGGCCATTCAAAGTGAACCCACAATCAAAAGCACACCACTCACTTCATATGGGAATGCTCAATTCCATGACCTCTTATCTGATACTTGTTGACATACATTGATATGTCCATATAGCTATGTAAACACATTGAATATCACGTGACAGTAATTACACTATAAAGCCTTTATGTTGGCAAGTAATTCTTGTTTCTCATACAGTTTCATTTTATCTTTTAAGGTTTAGTGACTTAAGCAACTGTAAATCCTCAAAGGCTGCAAAATCCACAAATTAGAAAGGTAAGTTGTCAATGATCCCGGAGCAGAGATGTGGCATTGGTATACTGATAAGATTAAAATTGCAGCTGTTGTAATATATCTTGCTATTATATCCAACCACTTTTACTCTGGTGCCTGCATATAGATGTCGTCTCATCTTGGAGTTTTCAAAATTACAAACAACTCAAAAATGCATGTGTTTTCAGTTTCTGAACTGGTTAAGCATATTCACTGTCAAAGCTTTCATGTTTGACATATATGCCAGTGTTGATCTTAAAGTTACCTTGACTAGCTGAATCAAACTTTGTTGTGCTGGCTTGGTACAGTCTTTGCAGCGTGCAGGAATGATTTGAATCCTCGAATAACTTCACCTGTAGTTTGTATTAGTGGTGCAGATAATAACTTCATTGATTCCAATTCCACGGTTGGTAAACCTGTAGTAAGCCGAAGCACTTCTAATGCTGCAGAAACTTCCAGAGATTCAAACATAAAAATGCCTTATGGGAGAGATGAAGCAATGATCTATCCAGATCCTGTTGGTAATGGATTTATTGACCATGGGCTGGGTGAAAACATCGCTGATGTTTTTGATGATGATGAATTCTTTCAGGTAACATGTATACTCAAGTGCTCATTATCATATTTCATGATGTAAGTAGTATTGTAATAAAACTTTAGTCTGAAGCTTTAATTTTTTTCGTTCTTCATTTCTTGATTTCAGAATCTTGTTGCGGATCAAATCATTCACAAACAGTTCTGATCAACTTGCACGCAACAATTATCAATGCCTCAGCTTCCACCTTTCACCCCAGTTGTACAAAAGGATAACTGTAGAAGTGCTGAAGGGACTTGTTTGCCACCAGAGTTATCTGCAAACTGTGTTCATGGACTGAAGGTATATTCTTTGTGTTCTGATCAACTCTGCCCATCCCATGTTCTTTTTTTTTTTGATACATATTACTGAAATTGATTCAGGTAGCACTTTGCTCTGCAACTCATTTGCAAGAGATGGAGGAGTTGCTAATTTCCATATCTAATGAGCTTATTGACAATGTGGATGATCTAAGAAGCTCACCTCAGCTAAAGAAGCTTAGCCAGGATAGGTTAGTTCCTATTTTGTGTATGTATAGTCCCCAGTTATCTTTCCTAATACACTCTTCGATTCTTATTTGAGCGTGAGAAACTATCAAATAACATTAATTTATCTTTTCCCTCATAACCAGGTTGCAGTTGAGCAAGGAAGTTAGGCTTCTTGAGAATTATCTCCAGGCTTCATCGCTGAATGAAGATAGACAGGATTTTCATTTTTCAGCATTCACCACTGCATGCAGGGGTTTCAAATCTGAGACACCAGCAACCACATCCAGGATTGGTCCTCTGAGATTTGATGCTCAAGTCCATATGCATACCGACCTTAACTACTGTATTAATGGGGCAACCTCATCATTATCATTATCTTCTGTTGGCAGCTCTGTCACACCAGGCTCTCTGGAAAGGGAAGCCTTTACTCAAAAGACCGATGATGTTAAATATGTCGATGGATCGAATGACAAGGGATGTTGGAGTAGAAGTAACTTTCCATGGACTGAAGAGCTGGAGGTTCTTTTCTAAACTTCATAAGTGAATCCAGTTATATGCTTATACATATGTATGTTATCTCTCCACGAATACCACCAAAGTGTATCCAAATTCCAGTGAGTTAAGTATATAGAGTACTGCTGGTGCTTATCAGCTGTTTTTCTTTTTAAGCATCTTTCTTGCTTCTGGTAGCCTCTAGAGCAACAGATCATCGACTTATTGCATCAACTGATGTCCATCCTGATGGAAGCAGTGTGAAAGTTATAAAATTATTTTGGAAACATATTAATATCCTCATAATATGTTTGTGAAAGTCTATCCATAGCGGGTAACAATGTTCGCAATCCCCATGGGCAACTAGTACTTGAAGAGTGCATGTGGTTCTGTTTGCCTATAGTCAGATATCTAAGATACATCTCTTCGGACAATTAGTATTATACAGAGTCTTCTAATTTTTAGTATTGTACAACTTCTTCTGAGTTGTAGCGCAATGCTTCAGGCCAATAACTGGAAAGTATTTGGGAATCGTTCGTTTCGCCTCAATCAGAGGGAGGTGATTAATGCTACAATGAGCTGTGATATTTTGTTTTGATGCCAACTGGAGGTGGCAAGAGTTTGACATACCAGGTAGGAAAACAACTATGAACTTCTATTCCTGTGCATACATCAATGGCCATTCTGTTCATAATTGAGAATTTTATCTCATTGTATTGGACTCTGGTGTAACCTGAGACATGTTCCATAAAGAAAGTGGGTAATAATTTTATCTCAGTTTTCACTAGGTTAATAGAGTTTGCTGGTGGCCTTGGATGAAATTAAACTGTTAAAGGCGCACACTAAACAAAAACTAGTGATTATGATTCTTTAGGATGCCTTTTTTTCTTTTTTCGCTTTCCACTTTTCTTTTTCGCCATAAAGAGTTATTGGGTGTCGTTCAACATAACCAACGACACTGAATGCTCATTCTTTGGTGGTTTCGAAAAACCTGATGGAAACAGAAAATGCACATCAAGTTATATTGTGTGTTTTATTAACCCAGTTAGTTCCTCTCTTAAACTCTATGGTGTTCTCTACAGCTTCCTGCTCTTATATGTGAGGGTGTAACCTCGGTGATATCACCTCTTGTCTCGCTCATTCAAGATCAAATTATGCATTCGCATCAGGTACTGGATATTTATGTTACTTTCTATTAATTAATGGTTTTAACTTCCTTCTCTTTCTCGTATCAGATTTTAGTTTAACGTTTCCTCTGAATATGGACTGGACTGAACAGCAAGAGATATTTAGAGAACTGAGCTCTAGTTGCTTTAAATACAAGTTATTATATGTCACTCCTGAGAAAGTTGCTAAGTGAGTGGCTTCCTCACTCTAATTTTAGATATATATGAATGTGCTAAGTCAACAGGACAGAAAAATTCATCATCTCATATCCTGGAATTCTTCAAAGGTTACATGAGCCAAATTGTAGATTGATATGATAAGTTATTTTCCAATCTGCTGACTTCATATAACTGACCTTGGTGATACTGGCAATTAAAAACTTAGGTAAAGAAGCATCGGTACGACTTGGTGAAGCATCACGGAGCTGGGAAACACCTTGAAAAGGGTGAAGCATCCCGAGTTCTGCATCATCTCGTTACTGAGGAATTTCTTGTGGAGAAAGTTAAGAAAAGTGATTATGGATCCGTATCATCAGTGTTGAAGGTACCACAGTCCTTTAATTCAATTTCTGCACACAAATTTTTTAGGCCCTGAATCTTGATTCAACTGTTTACTGTCTTTAGGTAAATGAGTCCAAGTTCTACTATCTTTGCCATGGCGGAAAGAAAATTATTTTAAGGTGCAAAAACTGTTTCTCTTGGTTGCTTGTTTCATTCCTTACGGCGTTGCTTGTTCTTTGCTCAAGCTTTTGCGTCATGTTTTGCTTATTAATTTTTCGTTGTCAATGAGAGAGACCCAATATGCAAGGAGAAAATAGTCGGGCACCTGTGATATTTTATAAATAAGTTCTCGTCGAATCTATTTGCAAGAGCTCAGTGTCTCATATCAGTTAAACTTTGTTTAAGTAGCCATCAGTAGAAGAGGGGTGCGAGAGGAAAGCAGTGCTAAGGTAGATATTGGGATTTTGTGGGTTAGTAAGCCTATATATGCTTCTTTATCGATATTCACAAGCTTTCATGCGAGGGTAAAGCCTGCATTTTTCATGTTTGGCCGTGTTAAAATGAGAAGAAATATAAATGAGACAAGTAACTCACAGAGGCAAATAAATTTCAGCCTACTGAATTTGCAAATATAACTTAGGCAGAGCTTAGTCCATTCACTTTCAACCTAGACAGATTCGTGTTCATATCACGAGGGGACCCATCAACAAAGCTGCTTGACCCAAGTTTAACTCATCCCTAAAAAATTTGGCTTATGGAAAGCTCTTATTTGGTCAAAGTAATTACAGCATCAAAGTTGATTGAAAATAGATTTTGAAGTTTAAAGACTGAAGAGGTTAGGAATCATTCGAAGCTTGAAGGAATGACAGACTGTCTGCAAAACTTGAGGCCTTATGGGCACCACATGCTGACATGTTTAGGATCTCATTCCTACATGCCACTCCACTTCATAATTATCGGGCACCATGGTCAGTTCAAATTTCAAATTGTAGTGTTCACTAAAAATATCTGTTGAGCTGTGAAATTGTTAGGGTAATATGTGCTTTTGAAGCTTTACTTCGATGAAACTGATTTCGATTAATGGAATGTCTTTTTGTTTGTAAGGTATAGATGCATCCATCTTTTAGGTATTACGTTAATCTTATAGTGAATAGATTGATATTAACGTTCAACACTATTCAAGTCCATAAAGTTTTAGACTAGGCTTACTTTTATCCTGGTAAATCCAGCTTATATAAAGTTGCTGTTTCTGTTGTCACTTATATACCTTTTAGGTTCCCGGCGTCCATGAAAACAGCTAAACCTTTGGTAGCAAAAGATCCACTTGCCTCTTCAGGGAAGACGAACAACCCACAGGAAAACGAAGCTGACAAGGTAAATTACAGTCCATTTGCTATTCTTTGTGCTTTTGATGCCTGAGTAGATTCGACGCCCTTGAGCATTATCAGTTAAAGACACTTGTTTGTCTCCGGTTTGCAGCCTCTTTCTGCCAAGATCTTTGATGCTTTGATGTTGCTTCGAAGTGATATTTTGGATACTGCTGCTGAAGGTGTTAATGCTCACCACATATTCACGTATGTTATACCTTCCGTTCATCTTTGTTAGGGTTTTATTTCCTCAGATAATTTGTCCCTATTGATATATGTAATTCATGATACCTTTCTCTCTCACTGTCTCACTCCCTCATTCTCACAATAGGAGGCCTACATTACAAAGGATCAGCGAAAGAATTCCCAAACATGAGAAGAATTTCTCGAGATCAATGGAATAGGAAGGTAAACCTGTTCACATTTGTACATGAATTGTTATGGGTGTTATTGTGAAACCTTACATTCGTCAACTCTACTGAATTTAGGGTAAAACTAGCCAAATATGGTGACCGGGTACCGGAACTGATCGAGCGTACAATCAAGGACTTCTACAGTAAGGGCAAGAGACGTCGCACTGGTAGCGGTCATAATTCTGGAGCAAACCAGAGAAGTTTAACAGAATATTATAGTTTAGACAAGAGAAGTAGCAGTAGCAGTAGTGGTGATAGTGGTACTAGTTCTGAGGCAAGCAAGAGGAGAAGAACTTTGACTGGCACAATCAAGTCAGGGTTCTAAAGTGGAAGATGATGGATTCACCAGTATACTTGATTATTGGAGAAAATAGCAACATCAGATGAAGCTCTATGATTATCCAACTTTGATGACTTTAGTGCAGCGAAATCTGTTCAATGCATCAATCTATTACCTTCGTGGTCAAATTTGGGAGATCAGTTGATTATGCACAATGTCAGCAAGTTGTACGAGCGATTCTCTTTCAAGGAATACATGTGTATTTAAAGTGTATGTGTTTGTACAACAGAATACCACGTTGACGGTTCTGAAAGTTGTAATCGCTGAATTTCTTGTATAGCTTTTTATGGCAGTGAGTAATACAACCCTGATTTGGGGTTTAAAGTAACAGTCAAGTTCCCTTCTGCTGCCTTTTGTATGTCTATTCCTTCAAATGTGATTGAACTTGTCAAATTAGCATACTGTATAATAAATCAAAATTTTCACTCCAGAAACATGATATAGATCTGCAGACATTCAGTTTAATAGTGTGAAATGATATAAATTGACTACATGACTTGATAGAGTTAGACAATTCCAATAAAAGGATCCTTTCTTTATCTCTTGTTAACTTTCAGTTTCTCTCTCAGATGAAGAAAATCAAGGTTCCGCAGTCAAAACTGCGATAATCAAAAATATATACATGGTCTCATTAGAATCTCTATCAAAGTTTCACTAGGATCCTTTTCTTCATCTCTTGTTAACTTTCATTTTCTCTCAATAGAGTTCAGATGAACAAAAATATATACATGGAATCTCTATTTGTCATGGTGAAGACAGGTCTAGTCTATACAGGAATCCACATGTTACGCACCACATAATCCAATGTTTTTTCATCCTGCACCACAGTCAAATAAAAATCAAATGAGAGTGGGATTATATGAAATGCAAAATCTTCATTTGAAGTGACCTTTTGTGATTGGTTTATGATAAGTAAATTTGAATTATTACCTTGGACATCTGCATCAGTGTTTCGTCAGCAAGTTTTTCAGCAATAGCCGCTTCTATAACGCTTGCTGCAACTTGAATGGTGATATCCCGAATACTTGCAGTCGAAGGATATACGATCCCGCTCTTGATTTGTTCATCCGTAACGAATAACGCAAGGCTGTCAAAGATTATTATTATTTAGTTAATTAGAATGAAATAATAAGTACATGCCATAGAGTAAACTGTGAAATACAAAACATAAGTATAACTTCTATTACCGTTTAGCGCCAGCAAAAACCATCCCATCTGTAATAGAATGGGAACCTGAGAGTAGACTCCCCAAACAGACCCTGTAGAAAACATAGCACTAGATATGAGTGTACAAGTAAGTAATTTTTTTGATTTTTTAAAGAAAAATAAGTGCGAGTAACTAGCATATACCCAAGAGATAAAACTCTGGTATCTGCTTGATTAACATGGCCTACTTTCCCATTTCCTGCAAGTAATGAATGTGTTGTTAATATCGAACTATAACAGATATAAAAGAAACGCATGTCAAATAAGAATAGAAGACAACCAATAACTAACCAATATTGACATTTGCACAAGGGCTCCCACTAACAAAGATTATGTTTTCTCCTGCATATTTGAAAGCATCGGCTGCTGTGCATTCAGCTGACATAGCCAATATTGCAGGGCGAGAAGAACCTGAATCCTTCATGGCTTTAAGGACCTCCTCGGTGAAAATACCTTTGACTTCGGATACACCAAGAAGGATGTCGGGTTTCACTTTTTTAACCTGATAAAATTGAGTGTTTATCAGACTACAGTACCTGAACTAAAAATTTAGTTAGTTCTTGCAACATACACTGCAAACAGAGCAAGCTCTAACAACAGAGAGAATTCCCATGGGACAAGAAAGCGATGAAAGAAACACATGACTAAGCAAAAAAACAAGCAAGTTACCAGTACAAGCTGCAAAGACAAGCAAGCTACCAGTTTGTGCGGTACTTACCACCTCAAGAAGACTAGCCTCGCACCGAGTCCCTTGATCTCCTGTTGACTGAAGTCTCTTGCAAAATGTGCAGCTGGTGGATCAAGATTCAATCTATTTTTTGTAACAAGGCCCTGACCAAGCCAAAAACGAACAAAAGAATGGATAACTACAATCAGTTAGTGAAATCATACAGCTTTCGAATTGATAATACAGGATTTCTGAAACAGTAGTGTATGTACATGGAAAAGTATTTAACAATGCAGAGTCAACATAAATATATGCTTGTGGAACAAACACTGAGTAATCAAAAAGTTTCCTCTGGAGATCATTTCATGGAAATTTCAAAAAAAAAGCAACAGCATCCGAAACAAGTATCATCCAGGATATTTCAAAAACTGTCACAGAATTCGAAGGATATAAAATAGATTGTCAAATCAGTCTGAGCTGGAGTAGAATAAGAATGGAACCGCACTTTATTGTCATATATCCAGATTGGATTCTGTGGTGCCTTCTGATCGCTCTCTGTCATCACAGCGACAGCTTGCTTCACTATTTTTAGCACACCTATCCATGCACTACATGTTAGAGGAAAGCATTAGAAGATGTCGACCAAGGGGCACAACTATAACCATGCTGCAGATATCATTTTCTAGTACCTTCCGGACCCAACTATAACCATCTTTTGTTTTACAAAGTCGCTCAAAGGTCGATTCTGTGCCCTTAGAGCTCCCAGTAACCCAGCTATTGCAACACCACCAATTCCCTATTAGACATGAAATGTAGGCACAACGAATCAGATTACTCAAGAGGCACTAAATAAATGTGATGTTTACTACCCCTATTTCTGGTAAACTGATCACAAGGTTTGTTTCATTAAACACCAACCTGTAAGTTATCATTAAACATGAAAACTTGTTATGATATTGGTCCCACCAGTAGCTCAAATTTCTCAGGGAGGAATATGGATAATGCTCTAGACGTCCCAAAGCCCACATCAGTTGAAAATCTTCAAACTGATGAAATTGTCAAACTTGTTAGCGGGCATATTATTCACAGATGTACAAAGTCAGACTTTTTCAGGATTATACCAGCACAATAGCACTAGGCCAACGTGTGTAAACAGCTTCCAAGAATTCATCAACCACGGCCATGTATTTTGGTCCTTCTAGCCTTTCCTCTCGCACGCCTAAATCTGCAAAGCTAATATGGCGTGAAAAGAGACCCTTGTAATTTTCACATAACAAGATTACAACGATTAACTAATAAGGTTCATTCTGAAAACAACATAACAAAGCATGACCTTCATCATATGTTTCTCCCATACCATACATGAAAACAAAAGGTTTTGGCAACTTTGAGAGTTGTTGTGTAATAAATATTTAACATAGAAATAATTGTCAATTTACGACTCGCGAAATTCTGAGCTTGGTGACTTACTAATTTTATTTCATATTTTTTGATAATTGCTTGGTGACTTACTTAAAGTTCAACAGAATGAAGTCCGGTAATGTATTTGTTATAAGATAAGAAGGCTGAAGATTTAGTCATTCTTAAGAAAGCAGAAGCATGTTCAGGTAACATAACTTGTAATTGCATAATAAGACTGGCATAGGGAAGAACTTACATAGAGGATCTTCAAGAAGATTTTTGTTGCTGGTTCCAACATCAAGCATGGTGGCAAGTATCTGTCAGACATTATCAGTATATAAGGAAGAAAATCATGTGCATTGTTCATGGATCTCAGTGTGCGACTGACATATAGAGTGAGAGAAAGTGGAGGGACATACTCTCTGTGGATTAATTCCTGCAGCAGCAACAAACATATCAAGGAGGCCAATCGATTGTCCTATTCCATGTACTCCTAGGTCATGGAGTCCAAGGATATGGCTTCCATGCGTCACTACTATGATGTCTACCTCTCCGGACGGCAACATGGAAATCATCTGTCCTTTGTCCTTTCTACTAACAAGCAACACACGACGAGAATGTTTAAACAAATTAAGATAGCTTTGACATGCTAAACCCACCGTAGGTTTGCATATCATGGGAGCCAATGCTGCAATGTTGTGGGTGAGCACTTTGTAGTATAGCATCGGATCCATGTGGTGCAGTTTCTCCATTAGTCTACGTTTTTCTAGAGATAGAATATTTTCAGGTTCATGGGTTTTCTTCTCCAAGGAAGAAAATGACTCCACTGCAATCAAAGATTGTTATATGAAACGCCTAATTGAGAATGAATGAACATCAAAATGAGCAATGCCACTTCAACAATATGTGCTATAGTAGTAGTCAAGAAAGGGTTAAGTAGAACTTACTGAAACGCTGATTCTCATCCTCAAAGGATGAAGTCTTAGGTGCAGCCAATTGTTGCTGCTCGTCCTTCTTCTCCTCCTCCTCCTCCTCAAATCTACCATACTCCAGACCAATGGGTCTAGTATGGTGACTACCTCCAACACCAGGGTATGCTTTTACTAGCTCTTTCCACACACTAGCAGCTGAATTACCCATCAACACTGTAATTCCGTCCACATCTGTGTAATTGACAGTGTCACGACCACCTTTATGTAGTATAAGAAAAGAGAAAGGACCCTTTCGAAGTACTATTCCTTGTACTGTTCCCCCACTTTTCCTTCTTAGTTGTATCAGATTTCTAACTTGAAAAGAGCTGTTGCAAGTATTCACCCCAAGGTATACCTCAACTACTGGACCGACCACCTCAGTTACCGCTGTAAAGAACCCATCCTCGAGAAGAAACGCATTAGGCAGGAATGTGATTTTAGATCTACAGTCTTGAGACATGTTGGGGAATTTCCGGTGGAGGGGAAAGGAAATCTTCCTTCTGTACTCATCATCTCCACTACCTCTTGTACTACTCACACATAGAATCGTTTCCTTGAAAATCTGAGTTCTCTCAGATTTTGAAGAAAGAACTTCCATCGCTACTACTCTCAACTCAAAAGTTTTAGGGTTCAAGTTTTTCCCCAAATTTGTTTTCTGTGAATTAGAATTATACGTCACCCACAAAGAAAACACTATAAAGTAAACAAAAACAAAAAAAATGAAAAAGCGGAATCTCTGGGTACCGGCTCACAAGTTTATAAGTTACTTTCCCACTAAAAAATAAGTCGAAAAAAACGGAAGATAATTTGGGAAAACGGATGACGTGTGGAAGTTGAATAGATTTTTGATTTTTCGTGTTATATCCAAACACTCTCTGAAACTTTTTTGGTGCCTCTATTTTGGCATTTTGACATGGTTCGGTGGCAATTCCGGTATAAAAAGAAAAACATTGATTTTTGTCGAAGGGACAGCAAAAAATGATCCGAGGAAAGCGTAGTCGATCACATACTTACCATTCCATTCACAGTTTTTAAAATGGGAAAAATACGGAAAACCGGAAAAATATGATTCAAAAAAAAAAAAAAAACAAATTACAAAGAAACCTCACGGGCCCATGCTTCTCAAACCCCGTATTGTTCAAGGTAGTGGTTGCAAACGCCTGTTGCTAATTCCACTTGAGTGCAACCAAATGACGATCATATGACAGTTCTATGTTTGATTTTAACTCAAGCTTTCCATTGTTTCTCTGCCACCCCACCCTAGAAAACAGATTATTCTCTATAAAGAATTAGCGAAAAGGGATTTTAGTTAACCCCATGGATTACTCAAAAGGGTTGCAGCAAAGGAGGTTGGTTCCACCCCATGAGATTATACTAATCTTACCTCTAGAGTGATGAAGGGTGTATTTTTTTTTCAATCCTCACAGGAGTTTCCATTTAGAATATAGGAACAGAGGGAGTCTGGAACAAATCTATTATGGAACAAACATAAACTAGATCCAGATTTCCAAGACAATGAATCAAGCAGGAGAGAGAGAGAGAGAGAGAAAACTACTACCAAATAACATAACATATACTATATATATCTCGCTACATAAAAGATTAACCTTCACTGTTCACTATCAGTGTCACTAAACATTGTTGTCTGAAGCATTGTTGTGTTGAGCTATATACAGAACCATAAAACACTAAAAAAACAGCTTGTAAACAAAATCAAGTATGAGACGGAGGCCACTGGCCAACTGAGCTATCCTTGGTTAGCTTATAAACTTAATCACTTACCATTAGTTTCATCCAGCATGTTCTTCCCCCATCTTTTTCACTTCAGGATCCCTGAATAATCAAGTTACGAGGTTATCAAAGTGAAAACAATTTTTTTTTACTGGTAGAAGAGATGCTGTGTAATGCATAGGTCCACTTTAACCAACCTCCAACCCTACTATACATAGGTGGAAGAGAATGAATCCTAGTATTAGGGTAATGTTAATTTTGACTGTAAGATCGTGTAAGGGGAGTTTGAGGATGTAGTCTTAGCCATTGAATCAGGTGACAGGTGCTAGCTATTAGCTATATACAAAGGGAGTGGTAACTGTACAAGGCACCAAAAGTGAGAGTATTGGTGCCAAGGCGCCTCGACCTGCCAAGGTGCCGCCTTTATTTAACGGATCTTTGCTAAGACCTAATTAACCAACCTAAACCCAGATATATGGCACTTAGTCCTTCTTCATTTTTAATCTTGTTCTCACTTTTTTGAACGAGATCAAAGCCCTGTCCATTGAGTAACATACCATCTAAACTAGGTATGTTGGATGAAATAATAAAAATTAATGTATGACCTGCCGACCTGTGGCTCCATATTTATACCCTAATTCCTTGTACAACATAAGAGTGGTGAAAAGTCTGGTGAGGGATGTCCCCAGACTGCCATTGAAGGGCAATAATCAGTCTTAACTAGTCAACCTAATCGTGCTTCTTCACCAAACTACTACTTCTGAAGGATCAAGTAAAGAAAATGAAAGGGAAGATGACAATAATGATATTAATGGGATTGTGTGATGCTACACAGGCCAACCTGAAATCAGAGTTTTTAAGAAATATAAATTACTGAGTTGCGACCAGCACCTTTTAACGTGGTCAAGTATTAGGAGCCTTGGTCCAGGAGGGACTCCCACATCTTTAAGAACACTGCAACAGATGAAGACATATAGAAAAGATTGTCACCATCTTCTCAATGCTATAAAAAGAGGTGATACGAACTCCCTCAACAACACTTGCCTGTCAGTAAGCAGAGGTAGAGTATTGTCTGTTAAAGAGCCTTCCTCAAAGTTCTTCTCGTATTTCAAAAGGCCAAGGCTCGACAACATGCATCTTGTTCTTGTATACTCCACTGGCGGCTCACAGACTCTGTGACCTAGCTGCGCAGATGCAAAACAAAGCGGAATATAAATCACTTGATGGAAAAAAGAAATGTTTGTGTTCCAGGCATACTACTTCATAATGCTCTTGAAAAAGAGACACAAAGAAAGACAGAAAAAGGAATATCAACACCAAAACATACACGTGTATATACGTCAGTTTATCATACGCTAAAGAAGTTTGCATCGGCATAATTGAGAGATACTTTCTCTGTGAGATCGATGCTAGGAAAGGGATGGTGATACAAACACAAGTAAATTAACAACAAACAAATACTTCGCTCAACGGAAGATGGTATCATACCCTAGCTTGGTAGCATTTTATCAGAATGTGTTACAACGATACGCCTAAAAAATGAATTCAGCCGTATCGATATGTATTTACACGGATACGCGTACTAATACTCCAATACTTCAAGATACTATTCAGTTAGAAAAACCTGACTAAATATTAGATCCCAATACCTTAATATTAGAAAATTTAGATATTTTACTAGATTCTATGATAAGTTTTAACTATAGTGACAAAATATTAGTTCCAAATCTGTCCACTGATCTTGTTCTAGACTTTCTTCCTTCTTATCCAAACTTTTCTCTCGAGTGAGGTTAATCATACATGCATGTATTTTGTTAAGTTTCTATCTTATATATAATATATTTATGATAAACTACTGATATGCCATATCGCCGTATTTTAGTTTTTCAAGTAGGTGTGTCATAGTAGCGTATTGGTATCTTGTATCCGATACCGTATCCGTATCGCTGCAACACAGGAACTATCACATGCCAAAGATCATACTACCAACATATGATTATACTCCCTCCATCCCATGAAAAGTGGGTCTTTCAATTTTTATGAGATGGAAGTAGTGTAACTTTACAACTAAAGAGACGATACAATAGTTATCTAACCCAGCAGCTTAGAAAGTCCAGCATGAGAAGGCTATATACAACATGTCCTGTTGATAAGGATGTGTTGTGAAGCTGAACTAAGACATCAATCTCAGATATTCTCTCCCACAAGATTTTCAGAACTGAGACTTATAATCTTCAGCAGCCAGTTCCATGACACAGTTTTAAAGATATTTCAGAACAGCCTCACAACATATGCTAGAACATTTTGCGATATAAATACATACACAAACTCCATCTAATACATCTGCACCATGTGCGGTACATACACTGGTACACGGCCAACAAAACCAATTCTTCAAGAAATGTTGGACGAATCATTTTTCTGATCCTATGCAAAGAATTTGCAAAAAAAAAAAAAAAAAAAAAAAACGTTTTAGAGAAACTAATGTACATTAAAACCAGTTCCGTATAATAATTGTGATTGTGAGAAAAATATTCCACTTAACTGAAATTATGAGCATCTCTACAGAGAGGTACATATAATATCTGCATTTCACAGAACGTGATGTCATAGGTGATATGTCTCGAATATTTATTAATGTTATTAGGAGTAAACATCCAAGAGTCTAGACTCAAGATTGGTACAGATAACAGAATTAAACTCTTTCCAACATATGCTTACCTGGAAAGCACAACCTCCAACGATTGCACCGGCGACCCCTAATATGGCTGCATTGACTGCCGCATCAGGACCCCTCATCCGCGTCAACATCAATTTATAAGTGACTCCAGCACCAAAACCTGCTGCCATTCTGCAAAATGCCTTCATTCACTAGGTGTCAAGATGAAGACCCGCCATATTTATAATATATCAATCAAGGACTAGACAGTGAACCAAGTTCAACACTAATCAAGCCATGGATCCCCTGAGATATGCATCCATCCAATTGTTAGCAAAGAACCAGAACACATAGATAGAGTGGGTTAGTTAGTTACCGAGCCTGGACATCCTCTTTTCCTCTAATTCTTTTCATAATACAAGTTATACTGGCACGGGCACCCCCCATAGCAGCAAAAAGACGGGCTTGTGCCATAGGACTAGCGCTAAAAGGCTGTAGAATTGAAAGAGCGTAAGCATACTGAACAGTATTGAGTCTACATTATTAGTCGTGAATCAAATTCAGTTCGATTAGTCGTGAATCAAATTCAGTATCGAGTCTATATTATTAGTCGTGAATCAAATTCAGTTCGATTTCAATTTTTCTTTTTACACCCCTAATTGCTTTGCTAAATTGAATTTCTTAATTGAACAAAAAAAATAATGAAAAAGGATTAAACTTTCAAAGCGGGTCGATCTGAACTAGTAAATGTAATCAAGTACAACATGAAAATTTGATGAAATACAAGAATTCACATAAGCAGAGTTAAAGGGCGTAAGTAGAAAACTTTCAGAGTGGATTGATCCAACTGTACCTTAAGGGCAAGTGAATGCTGTGGATAGCAGCAGGCTTAGCGACCTCAGTTAAGACTCCGACAGAAGCACCGTAAGCAGCTCCACGGATTACACCAAATGTAGAAGAACAGAAATTCAACAGGAAAGATTGTCTGGGAACCCAATTACGGTATCCATCCCTTAATTCGTTGAATTTCGTATGAAACTCGGTTATTTTTGTTGGGACTGTTGAAGCTGATTTATCATTTGATTACAGCTATCTTAGGTACCCTCCTCAGAAACCTCACCACTGCTGCTCCTCCTTCTTCATCTTCCATCCTTTACTAAAACGAGTCCTACTAAAAACCTAATAACCACTAAACTCTTCTTCTTTTCTTTTCTGCCCTAGCTGTCTGTGGTAGAAAAATATTGAGAGAGGGGGGGAGGGTTTTTTTGAGACTGAATAGAAAATGCATCACAAACGTGTTTAAAATACAGGGTTACGGCCAAGGTCCGAAAAACGGGTCACGGCCCATGTCACAGGTACTAGGCGTGACCGTTATAAACGTGTTTTGACGGGTGTGAACACGTTTTGGGTCAAAAATGCGTTATAAAGAATAAAACGTTTTTTTGACGTTTTTTTTAAAATAACGGGTGTGATAACGGTTAAATAAAAGAAAAATAAATAATTTGTGATCTGACCTATGTAACGGTAATTACAGCTGTGAAAACGGTTACGACGGGTCTAAATAACGTTGTTACTACGTTTTTCATTTTTTTTTGGTTTAATTTATTATTTGATTTTTTATTATTTGTTTATGGGTTTTTAACATACAAATTTATGGATATCTAGTAAAATTCACAACCCTAAGTCTATGACTTATAACAATGCATTGTAGTTATTTTTTGTAGATTTTCATTCAATTAGAGATATAATTTATTAATACGTTTAATTTATTTATTCGTTTTTTCTTTCATGATGTTAGAGTAGTGAATATATGTTTGAGAAATATCGATGTTTTTTTCTTATGCGTGAGTGTAGTAAATGACTAATGCAACTTGTGATTTCTAATTATAATGCTACTCTAACCATTTTTATATTGATGGAATATGTCCACTTAACTTGTATTTATATATGTCACTTATTGCTATGTGAAATTTCCTACTTACAGAATATAATGGAAGGATCAACATCTGCAAAACGAGATGTTTTCATGCATATTGTACTGTAATGAGTGATGGTAAAAAGTTGAAGTGTAATTTTTGTGAAAAAGAAGTGTCTGCGGGAATTTCGCGTTTCAAAATGCATTTGGCACAACAAAGAGGTACAATTACTCCCTGCATGCATGTGCCACCTGAGATTAAAAATTTAGCAAAAGTATGGGTGCAAGACAGAAACAAAGCAAAACGGCAACGAGTACCAGAAACTGAATATGAAGATACAGAAATTCAAGATATGTATGAAAATGAACCGTGGAACCCTGTGCATGATATAGATGAAGAAGAACAAGCGCCGGTAACACAAAAGAAAATGGGCGGGTTATCGAAGTTGAAGAACCTTTTTGGACGAAAAAGTAAGAATACTAATGCCGGAGAAGGTACATCACAGCGTCCACAGGCCTTTATGGACATACCTAGTTCTTCAATGCGTACACCACACCAAGCACCTAGGATGTCTGTAGATATGGGAGGACAATATAATACTAATAGGGATTCTCAACCTAGCATGGCGAATTTTGGGAGAAGTAAAACATGCCGGGAAAAAGTTGATTCTTCTGTTGGACGTTTTTTCTATGCTAATGATATTCCCTCCAATGTGGCCAACTCAACTCAGTACCAAGAGGCATTCAACGCAGTTGCAAATTTCAGAAAATCATACAAAGCTCCGTCTTCCTATAAGTTGTCGAACCCATTATTAAGGCAGGAAAAACAAAGGATTCAGAAGGATGTGGTGTCGGTCCAACGAAATTATTGGAGAGAGTATGGGTGTACACTCATGTCAGATGGTTGGAAAAACAAAAATAACCATACGATTGTAAACTTCTTAGTTTACAGTGGCCATGGGACAGCATTTCTGAAAAGCGTTGACATCGAGCATAATCGGTTGACAGCAGAGTATTTGATGAGTTTGTTCAGACCGGTTATAGAAGATATTGGTCCGACAAATATTGTTCAAATAGTAACTGATCAAGGATCCCAATTCAAAGCCGCAGGTAACTATTAAAACTTAATTTAATTATGGTTGTTTATTTTTATATATTATTAATTCATTTCTCATTTTGTTTTAATAGGTATGAGATTGGCCATAGAGTATGGTACATTTTTTTGGGTACCTTGTGCAACTCATGTGTTGGATTTAATGTTGGAAGATACTGAAAAGTTTCCCTTTGTTAAAGGTGTGATTTCAGAAGCTAGAAAAATCAGTAAATTTATTTATAATCATGGTTGGGTTCTTGCTAGATTCAGACAACATTCTGGGGGACGCAATCTATTGCGCCCTGGCTTAACAAGGTTTGCGACAAATTTTATCGCAATCAAAAGTATCATTGATCAACGTAATGCAATCGAGAGTCTTTTTGTAGACCAAGAATTTGTGAACTCGCCAGAAGGAAAAACTCGTACGGCTAAAGATGTGAAAAACATTATTTTGAATGAGATGTTTTGGCACACATGCCAAAATGCATGCATGATGGTTGGTCCTTTATTGAAAATGATCCGTTTCTTGGATTCAGATAAACCTACCATGGGTTATTTGTTTCATGCACTTGCTACATGTGTGAAACTATGGAAAGGGGTTTGGGTAAAACTCGAAATAATTCTATTGTAGGTGTGATTAACCGACGATGGAAAGATCAGTTGAGTTCTCCTCTTCATGCTGCAGCGCATTTTCTGAATCCATATTATATCTACAACCCAGCAGCCAATCTCATCAACAATGAAATTTCTCAGCCCCAAATTTGTCTCAGTGAAGTTATATCAAAAATGATTAGTAGCCCTCAAGAACAAGCGACATGCATGCTAGAGGTGTGAATTTTTATTAACAATTAATTTCGTAATTATATGAATTTCTATTCACAGTTTTTGATATTTTTAGGCGGGAAGAATGCAAATGATGCAAGGCCAATTTGCATCACCATCAGCAAGATTGGCTGCTCTGCAAGGTGATCCTGTAAGCTAGTGGTTGTCATATGGTGCTCAGTTTCCATCACTCCAGAGGATCGCGGTAAAGATACTAATCCAGACAAACACATCGTCTGGATCCGAGAGGAATTGGAGTGTGTTTGAAAGAATTCACACCAAACTACGCAACCGTTTAGTTTCGTCAAGAATAAACGATTTGGTATATGTTCAGTACAATTTAAGATTGGAGCAGCAAAGAGTTCAAGGTAAAACAAAGCGACATAACATCGATGTCCACGATGTTCATAGCCTGCTGACAGATGAAAATATGCTTGATTGGATAGCAGGAGATGATGAAACACCAGTTTTACCTCAGGAAGAACATTGGTTAAATGAATTGGAAGAGGAAGCAGCTAATAATCCAGAGCCTCTCCCTCCACCATACGAATGGCATGATCCAGAAGTTTAAATCTCATATCAAAGGTTGCCAGTGAGTAACTTTGTTTATGACTTTGGTAACCTAACATTTGGAGACAATATACAAGGTCATGAAAACGAAAATCCCATATACAATTCTCATTACACTGAAGATCGTCCAGAAGAAGATACCCGAGGAATTAATGAAGAGTATAATTCCAATATTAATATCAATAATGAAGTAGATAATCGTAATGATAATGAGGAAGAAGACTATGGTTATGAAGATGACGATACTGTTAACTACGACAGCCAAATGCATTACGCGAACCAATATGAGGCGGAGGAAGAAGATGAGGAATCAACTGAGAATCGTCGAGAAAACAGAAAATACTTGAATAAGTCGGAAAAAAATGCCGGTACAAGTTGGTTTGTCTAAGTTTAAAATTTCAAGCACTACTGTCACTAGGTTACTTATTGTAAGTTTATAAAATTTGAAGTGTTTAATGATTATTTATGAAATTTTAGTTGTAAGTTTGAAATTAAAAATTGTATAAGAATTTCTCCAACTCAAATTTTTTTTCCTTAAAAACGGGTTTAACCGGTATGAAAACGGAAAATACGGTGTAAAAAACGTGTGTTAAAATGTTATTTAGAAGAAAAAAACAGAAATATTAATTTTAGAAAAACGGTAATCACAGGTGTGAAAATGGTTATAACGGGTCTAAATAACGCCCTTTTTCCTATTTATCGGTGTTATTTAGGTAAGCGTGTTGGTGAGCCTCACGGGCACGATATATGGGCGTGAGCGTTACAACGGACGTTTTTCGGAAAAAACGGCCGTTTTTCAAACCTTGGTTACGGCCACTTAGCCATGTAACCTGTTTTCGCTTCGAGTTCGGCCATATAACAGTTTTTACAGTAAAACTGATACCACTGTCTTGTATCTGAATCAATAGTAGTTATGTATTTCTCTCTAAATTGATTCGAAATATTTCTGAATAACATCAATGACACATATCATTGTTCCAGGCTATTTCCGATTGATAATTTTGAATCATGATTTTGATTCCGAACAATAAATCGTCCTCAACCGAAATTTATCAAATATGAACAAATGTTCATTAAGCTTAGTCATCATATTTCGAGAAATTCGTCAACTATGGAAAGAGATGAGATCGTTGGACACTCTCTCTGAATTGTATTGATAAAAATATTCTCAGTTTTCATTACAGACCCTCACACACAGTTCGTGTGTTTTATAAGATATTTGAAAAACTGTTAACCACCTGAACCGGTGACTAACGTAAACAACGACCTGTAACCGTCAGTTATTGTACATGAGCAACATCTTGTGATTACACAATTGATACACTTGATAAAGTTGCAGAAGTTGAATATTGAGGTGTAACCAGATTTGCATAAGGAAATTCAGTCTCTTCAAAAACAACATCTCTAGAAATGATTATCTTATTTGTCTGTAAATTTAAGCATTTATAACCTTTGTGCAAATAACTGTAACCCAAGAAGATACACTTAACAGACCTTGGTTGTAGTTTATGATTATTGAAGGGTCTGAGGCATGGGTAACAAGCACACCCAAATGTTTTTAATAATTTATAATCAGGTTGTAGATGAAGCAAACATTATAAAGGAGAGACATTGTGTAGAATTGAAGTTGGTAGTTTGTTGAGAAGAAAGTTAGCAGTTTCAAATGCATATGACCAATATGATAATGGCAAAGAGGCATGAGACAATAGAGCTAAACCAGTTTCTACTATGTGCCTGTGTTTCCTTTCAGTTGTTCCATTTTTAGCATGAGCATGAGGACATGACACTCTGTGACATATTCCACATGAGTCCAAATAAGTTGACATGTTTCTATATTCACCTCCCCAGTCTAACTGAACAAATTTTATTATCCTTGACAATAAATTTTCCACATGAGCTTTAAACTTGATAAATGTAGCAAGAACTTCAGACTTGTATGCCAGGGGATATAGCTAAGTAAATATACTGAAGGAGTCTATGAATGACACATAATATTTATAACCATTTATTGAACATAAAGGAGATACCCATACATCAGTGTGAATAAGGTCTAAAGGACCATGATTTTTGGTATTGGACATTGTAGAGTAGGGTAAATAGTGGCTTTTAGCTAACTGACAATCATGACAAATAGTAGTAGACAAATGATTGTGAATAACCTCATCAACAAAATCCAATAGATGTTTCAATGTTTGATATGCAGGATGACCCAATTTGTTGTGCCAGCTAGAGATAGTAGAGGTGTTGTTAGAGCATTGCTCGGTCGAACTCGCCTGCGTTGCTATCTCAAGCATGTTTGTCAATGTTAGTGATAAAAACTATAAGTCTTGATTTCTAGTCTATTATAGCTAAGTCTCGGACTAGGATAGAAAGTGTAGTTTAGCTCAAGGAATTCATGGCGATTCATCATACAAGTAGAAGAACTACTCAGGAACCGGTGGAACTTCTCAACAAAAAGGTATGTGAAGACTTGAACTTATCTGTTACTCAAACGTCTATCTATTCTATCTCCTACTCTTTGAGACAAGAAGTCGTATGCCATATATATAAACTTGGATCATACACATTTGGTATTTCGAGTCGAGTATACCTCGCCTATCTATATCTCGAAATATGTGTTGGTAAGCTTTTCGCTTCGATCAAGTTTATCTTTACCATGTGACGAAAGTCATAATATGTTTCAATCATCTTGAAAATTGATTTGACGAGAAATGGTGTAACAACTGTATAACGTCCTCTAATAATGTTTCAATGATTGAAATGAGAGTTTAGATTACATAACCAATGGTGGACATAAGCATTGTTGTGGAAACACATTTATGTATAAGTCATATTCCTTGAACCAAAGTTTGCGAACTTTGTTGATCAAGAGAACTGGAAGAATAGCGTGAGCCAAGTCCGCGAACTGCCGAAGTTCTCAATCCCGAGAATTTCTGCTGGAGTTGACAAACTACTTGCGTGAATCTAAGTCCGCGAACTTAGTCAGCGTACCCAGTCCGTGAACCGGCGAAGTTCTCATACCGAGAATTTCTGCTAGAGTTTGTAAACTCTGCCCGGTAACTTAAGTCCGCGAACCTAGTCTGCGAACTTGAGAAGGTTATATATCTAAAGATGATTTCTGAACTTAAACTTAAAAAGACCAAGGAATGCAGTTTTCAAACCGTGGATATAAAAGTTCATGAACCGATTCAAGTGAATCAAATCATCTTTGCTTTAATTGTGTCTTGTGTAGTACATGAGATTTCCTTGCAATTGAACAACTCTCTAACTAGTTCATCTTGAAGTCATTTGAACTAGTTATGGTGAAGAAGAACATGGTTGATATGAAATGCTCATATGACTAACCATTTGGTTAACTGTTGTTGAACCAACAAGTGCATACGTCTGGGTACGGTTAACAAACCTAGAAGCGTGCATTGTCAAGTGTGTATAACAAGCTAGGTTTTCGATCTAACGGTTGAGAAATATTAGCTTGAATCTAAATCAGGTTTTTATCTAACGGTGAATATTGAATGCTTTGTTACTAAGCTAACATTGATTGCAAACCCTGATTTGAAAGACTATATAAAGAAGACATCTAGTATTGTGAAAAACTAATCCCCACACCTTACGTGTGATACTAGTTTGCGTGCTAGAGTCGATTCTCCTTTAACCTTTGGTTTTTTCTTCTAAAACTAGGTTAACGACTTCAAGACTTCATTGGGATTGTGAAGCCAGACCGATACTACTTTCATCGTAGTTGTGTGATCTGATCTTGCATCTTCTATCATACGAGTACAATCAGATTGATTTGAGATTGATATCTCCGATAGGCAAGATATAAAAAGTAATCACAAACATCTTCATCTCATTGTTTGTGATTCTGCAATATCTTGTTTCGCTACCATACGATTAAGATTGTTGTGAGGTGATTGATAACTCTTGGTTGTTCTTTGGGAATATAAGACCGGATTATCGATTGGTTCCTGGTCACCTTGATTATTATCAAAATACGAAACAAAACCTTTAGGGTTTATATGTGGGAGACAGATTGATCCTTTGATAGACTTGTCTGTGGGAGACATATTTTTTTATTGTCAAAGCCTGCGATTTGGGCCGTAGCAAATCTTAGTTGTGGGTGAGATTAGCTAAGGGAATCAAGTGTGCAGTATCCTGCTGGGATCAGAGGCGTAGGGAGTACAACTATACCTTGGATCAGTGGGAGACTGATTGGGGTTCAACTACATTCCAGTCCGAAGTTAGCTTGGAGTAGGCTAGTGTCTGTAGCAGCTTAATACAGTGTGTGTTCAATCTGGACTAGGTCCCGGGGTTTTTCTGCATTTGCGGTTTCCTCGTTAACAAAATTCTGGTGTTTTTGTTATTTCTATTTCCGCATTATATTGTTTATCTTTATAATTGAAATAATACAGGTTGTGCGTTGTAGATCATCAATTAAAATATCCAACCTTTGGTTGTTGATTTAAATTGATTGATCCTTGGATATTGGTCTTTGGTACCATCCAAGTTATCCCTTGTGCTTGATTAAAGACTCGCTGATTTCTATTAGCTCGAGTAAATCAAAACAAGAGAGAGATATTAACTCCTTGAGATAGTTTTACCTAGATTGAGTCTGACTGTCTAGTTGATTCTCTAGAAAGTATTTCGGAGTTAGTCCATATAGATTGCTAAGCGAAATATTGGGTGGTGTTGTTAAACCCCCGCTTTTTCAGGTGCTTGATGCAAAAGCTTGTTTAAGTTGAGCTGCTGTGAATTCCAGATGATAGAGTCCATCCTTAACAGGTCCATGAAGGTTAACCTTGTGAGTAACAATGTCCTTCATAAAGAATTCATCAGGATAAAATTCAAAGAAACGGTTATTTTCTTTGGTAAATTGATGCATTGATATTAAATTTTTAGTAATGGAAGGAACATGAAGAACATTAGACATAACAAACTTTATAGATCCATTTTGAAAATTGGATGAGACAATATGAGTTATATGCAAACCTGATTCATTTCCCCCACGCACTTGATCATTTCCCTGGTACTTAGAGTATAAATTGAGATTAGACATATAAGAAGTAAGGTGATGTGTAGCTCTTGAATATGGAATCCAACTTGACTGAGAAGTAGAAACACCAGAATGTGAAGCATAAGGATCTTTATTATACACTGAAAAATCCTCAAGTTCTGGACACCAGAATTCTTCATAGTCGTCACCAAAATAATCATAATAAGCATTGTAGTCTTGAGCCATATAGTTATCAGATGGTGCATATATGTCGTGAAAAGTATTAGCTAAATGTCCAGCTTTCTTGCATATCTGACAATCAGTAGCAGGATTATATCTTATAGCTGGTGGATAAGAATTATTTGGAGCAGCCGGTGGACCAAATCTACCAACACCATTAGACATTCTTCCACTATGAAAACCTCCTCTAAATCTACCACCACGATTACCTATAAAACCTCATGATCTATTGAATGTTCCTCTAGAGGGATATGAATTCCATTGATTTTGTGCAGGAACATAGCTATGTGGATTGTCATCTGACTGATTTTAGTAATTAGCATTATGATTATGAGTATTTTTAAATTGATTACCATAAGCAGGAGAAGAATTAACCTGATGTTGTTGAGATACATTTGCAGACGCCGCCGAGAGATCAACATTAAGATCAGAATTCATCCTAGTTTCCTCCGAAAGAAGTAAGCCAAGCAATTCAGATGAAGTGATGACATTTTCATTCTTAAGTTGTTGCGTACAAATCGATCTCTTGAAAGCATTGAACTCTGAAGGTAATCCTTGAAGAATGTGAAAAAACTGATCCTCATCAGTGATAGGTCTATTGATTTGCGCTAGTTGATGAGAGATTTCTCTAGCTTTGTTGAAATAGACTAACATTGAATCAGAACTTTTCTTCTGTGTAATTAGATCTGATTTAAATTACATCAATCTCGATTTGGTTGTAGAATTATAATTATGCTCTAGTCTAGACCAAACTTTATGAGAGAAAGTGCAACCAACCACCTGAGAGTGTATTTCTTCAGTGCAAGCTGAAAATAACCAAGACAAAATAGCTTGATCTTGATTTACCCAGTAAATATATGCAGGATTGCGAACAAAATCATTATTTTGATCAGAATCAACAAAGTTTGCATCGTTGATAATTTTAGCTCCATCTTCTGAACTACGAGGATAATACTTTGTTGGACATTGAAATGATTCATCAACAAACAACTAAAGAGATCGTAACTACGTAGGAGTAGAGAGATTTGAGATTTCCACATAGACTAATTGGTATTTGATCATTTTGATGGTGTTTTGAAGGTTAAAGGTATATGTTTATTCGGATCTGACATTGTAATATGAAGAAGATCAAGATTAAAGAAGAAATTTGAATTTGATTTTAGGGTTTCGAAACGGTATCTGACACCATGTTGAAAGAGGTGAGATCGTGGGACACTCTCTCTGAATTGTATTGATAAAAATCTTCTCAGTTTTCATTACAGACTCTAACACACAGTTCGTGTGTTTTATAAGATATTTGAAAAACTGTTAACCACTTGAACTGGTGATAACGTACACAACGACCTGTAACTGTCATTTACTTTACAACAGACACTCCACACGCTTACAAGCATGTTTGCAGCACACAACTCACACGTTTCAAGATCATACTCTAACTTCTCAAATGATAGAAAAGTGAATATAACTTGAGATATATGTGGTTCAGTCTTCACTTACCTTTGTTGATGAAGTTCTCCAAAAGCTTTGGTTTATCTTCTCCTTCAAATGGTAGAACGCAATGATGAATGATGTGATCAAGATCAGGATACTCGAGTTATCGAGAGAAAACAACTGGACCTGGCTTCACGAATCCCAATGAATTCTTTGTAGTCGCTAAATCCTAAAAGGGTTAGGAGATGACGACTCTAGTTACAATTATGACACACCAAAGTGGTGTCGGGATTTAAAAATCCTAGTTGCTTGAAGTTCCCTTTTTATAGACATTCAAAGTGTAGGTTGCTTTAGGTTTAAGCTAAGATAGCTTTGGAACCAAGCAATCAATATGCACCGTTAGATGAATCTTTGAATCGGATTTACATAAATAAGATACACACTCTGGTTAGGTGAAACCGTAAACTATGTTCAAGGTGGTTAGCCATA
Source organism: Papaver somniferum (assembly GCF_003573695.1). Lineage (NCBI taxonomy): Eukaryota > Viridiplantae > Streptophyta > Magnoliopsida > Ranunculales > Papaveraceae > Papaver > Papaver somniferum. The sequence continues at coordinate 1,145,064 of NC_039362.1, forward strand.
AACTAGCGGATTTGAACTTATAAGCTAAATACTTATTCTCATGAATACTAAAGACTTTAACCTTGAGTCACAATCATGTGATCAAACAAGTCTATATTGTTTTTAGAGATTTGATCAAATGCTAATTATCTCGTAGAAATAATTTTATTGCATTTGAAAATAATCGACATGGTTAGTAGATATACAAGGTACAAATACCATAGTCGTTCGTGAGTCAGTCCAGTCACAGTATGTGTACCGATTTGTATACTATTAAGCACAAACAAGTTCCGGAGTTCGCGTAAATATTTTGGTATGTGTACCTTAAGACTATAACCGGCTCCGGAGTCCATAGAACTACTTTGGTATACGTACCGGTATGGATACATGCACAAATCGAGTTCCTGAACACAAAACTTTTCTGGTGCGTGTACCGGTATGGATACCAAACCGGTTCCGAGACCATAGTTCCTTTTAAGTTTGCATACGGGTATGCGTACTGATTTGGTTCACGAGTTAACGGATTTTTATAGGATGTGCATAAGGATATGTGTACCAAAAATCTTGATTGTCGACATATAGCTACTCTGCTACGTGTATGAGTACATGTAATACGACTTCATACTTATAATAGTTTTCCCAGTTTGTAAGACTGATAACACTATCTTATATATCTGAATCTATAGAGTTCAATATTTCTCTCTAAATCGATTCAAAACATTTCCTAATAATATCAATGACATATATCATTGTTCCAGGCTATTTTTGAATCATAAAACTTGAATCAAGATTTTGATTGTGAACAATAAATTCTCTTTAACCGGTATTCATCAATTATGAAAAAATATTCATTAAGCTTAGTCATTATATTTCGAGAAGTCCCTTAACTTGACTCGAAATTCTTGTATATGCATGATAGTCTAATAGTTACGCGATAACGTCTCAAAGATAGAAAAGTGAATATAACTTGATAAATAGGTAGAATTCAGTCTTCACTTACCTTTTGTTGATGAAGTTATCCAAAAGCTTCGGTTGATCTTCGCCTTCAAATGGTAGAACGCAATGATGACTGGTTCGTTTCTCAACTACATCTTCTATCCTACTCTGAGACTTAACTGAGATTTGATGCTCCAGTCCATATGCATACCGATTTTAACTACTGTATTAGTGGGGCGACCTCATCATTGTCATTATCTTCTGTGGGTAGCTGTCACACCAGGCTCTCTGGAAAGGGAAGCCTTTACTCAAAAGATCATTGATGTTAAATATGTCGACGGATCGAATGACAAGGGATGTTGGAGTAGTAGTAACTTTCCATGGACTGAAGAGCTGGAGGTTCGTTTCTAAACTACATAAGTGAATCTAATGGTATGCCTATATGTATGCACGTTATCTCCACGAATCCCACCAAAAGGTATATTCAAATTCCAGTGAGTAAGGTATATAGATACTCATAAGTATCGGTGGTGCTTATCTATTGTTTTTCTTTTGAAGCATCTTTCAAGAGCAACAGATCATCGACTTATTGTATCAACAGATGTCCATCCTAATGGAAACAGTCTGAAAGTTATAAGATTGTTTTGGCAACATATTAATATCCTCATAATAAGTTCGTGTAAGTCTAACTGTAGCGGGTAACAATGTTCGCAATCCCCATGGGAAGCTAGTACTTGAAGAGTGCATGCAGTTCTGTTTGTCTGTAGTCATATATCTAAGATACATCTCTTCTGACAATTAGTATTATACAAGTGTCTTACAACTTCTTCTGAATTTTAGTGCATTGCTTCAGGCCAATAACTGGAAAGTATTTGGGAATCGTTCGTTTCGCCTCAATCAGAGGGAGGTGATTAATGCTACAATGAGTGGCTGTGATGTTTTTGTTTTGATGCCAACTGGAGGCGGAAAGAGTTTGACATGCCAGGTAGGAAAATAACTATGAGCTTCTATGCCTGTGCATAAATCAATGACCATTCATAATAAAGAATTATATCACATTGTCCTGGAGTCTGGTGTAACCTGAGACATGTTCCATAAAGAAAGTGGGTAACAATTTTATCTCAGTTTTCACTAGGTTAATAGGGTTTGCTAGTGGCCTTAGTCTTCTCTTGGATGAAACTAAACTGTTAAAGGCGCACACTGCATAAAAACTAGTGATTATGATTCTTTAGGATGTCATTTTCAGTTTTTTGCTCTCCACTCTTCTCTTTCGCCATAAAGAGTTATTGGGTGTCATTCAACATAAGCAACAACACTGAATGCTCATTCTTTGGCGGTCTCGAAAAATCTGACGGAAGCAGAAAATGCATATCAAGTTATATCGTGTATTTTATTAACCCAATTAGTTCCTTTCTTAAACTCCATGGTGTTCTCCACAGCTTCCTGCTCTTATATGTGAGGGTGTAACCTTGGTCATTTCACCTCTTGTCTCTCTCATTCAAGATCAAATTATGCATTTGCATCAGGTACTGTATATTTATGTTACTTTCTATTAATTAATGGTTTTGACTTCTCTTTCTCCTATCAGATTTTAGTTTAACAATTCATCTGAATTGCTTGAATTAGGCCAATATCCCTGCTGCTCATTTGAGTGCCAATATGGACTGGACTGAACAGCAAGAGATATTTAGAGAACTGAGCTCTAGTTGCTGTAAATACAAGTTATTATATGTCACTCCTGAGAAAGTTGCTAAGTGAGTGCTTTCTCACTCTAATTTTAGATATATATGAATGTGCTGATTAGTTAATGGCCGCATTTCCTGTTTATTTTATGTTCACCTTGCTTTCATCTAAGTACGTAACAGAACCCTCAGTAAACCAGTTCTGCTTCCATTGAGATTTTGAGGCATTGGTTACTTAATAAGCCATTTGTTACCTTACCCTAAATTAGAGAAAGTACAAAATTGCTTTTGTATGATTACTAAATGAGCTGCACTATTCTATAAATATTAAAAAGAGTTAATGAGGCTTGGGGGAACCTTTTCTGTGATGAGATACCTTGGAATTTAGTACTGTCCTTAATGTTCACATGAACTGATTTGAGTGCAGGAGTGATGTTTTGTTGAGATAATTGGAAAATTTGCATGCACGTCAATCTCTTTCGAGGATAGTTGTGGATGAAGCTCATTGTGTTAGCCAATGGGGGCATGACTTTAGACCGGACTATCAGGTTCGACTAAAAAGTCTTTTCATTTTCATACTGTAATGGTTGCTTTGTGCATATCTGTGTACGCTCGATTTGTTTCCTATAATGCATTTGTATTTTGTAGTATAGACATGCACACAGGGGAATTCTTGTCATTTTTTGAGATATATGTACATTTACATTTTTAGAGATGGAAAACAACTTGCACCCAGTTTTCTTTTTTCTTTTTTGTTCTTAATTCATTTACATGCTGTTTACACTTGCCTGTAGAACCTAGATAGCGGATCTTGATCTGTATTCTGAGACATAATCTATGACAATTCAAGGATCATCCCATGCTTTCCGTAGCTGGTTTAAGCTAATAATAGAGTGGATAGCAAGCGTATGTTTTCACTGAGGTGTCCACGGCATGTAAAATATGAGTGGAGATCTCATTTCCCCTTTGCAATATTTTTACTCTATATTTGACAAGCCTCACGAATGGCGACTTGCAGGTACTCCACGGTTCCCAAGACAAATAACTGTATGGAGGACATCGACAAATTCATTAGAGACAACCATCTTGATGAATGCGGCATTATATATTGTCTTTCCAGAATGGACTGTGAGAAAGTTGCGGAGAAGTTGCAGGTTTGTCTCTCTCTCTCTCTTTCTCTTTTTTGTCTGAGAGTTTGGATGACACTGAAGGCTTGGATTGTTTATAAGCCAAACTCTTCAACCTAGTGCTGGCAGTGGGCAGTATCCAATTGTTACTTTTTAATGTCATCTAGTTTATTTTGAATTAATGTCCAAACACCACATTGATAGATTTGAACTGGGTGGAAAGAGGAGAACACGGTTTACCCTGTTTTGAACTTTGGATGTGATTCATCTGTTGAAATCAGTTCTTCTAACAAAGTCATTCCTTGAGAATTGTTTTAGGAAATGTCAGTGTGTGTGGCACATGGTTGGATCCTTATTTACTATTCTATCTGGGACACTGACATAACACTGGCTATCCTGTTCTACACATGCAATCCTCCTAAATGAAGTTATAAGCATGCCTGACATGGTCATTGATCCATCACAACTACGCTTTCCACGTCTCCTGCTTGTGCACCATTGTACTTTCTAGATTCTGTCATGTTTGCTCTATTCATAATAGAAATAATAGAATGAATAGAAGGGAATTGAGGTACAGAATCTCCTACACTGAGAAAGTTTTGAGGTGGATGAAGAAAATGTGCGTTCTTAACCGCATCTGTACAAGAAGTTGTAACCATTCTCATATCATATTTCATAATCAGGCAGACTTACCTAATTTATTAGTGTCATTACCTTGAATGGCAGTCTAGTTCCACCAGTGAAAACTGCTTTAATGTGGATCCAAAAGTTTGGTATCGAAAAAATTGCTCATTAGGTTTGATTTTACAGTTAAAGGTTGTTTTGATGTTCAGGAGTGTGGTCACAAAGCATCGTTTTACCATGGTAGCATGGACCCTGACCAACGAGCATTTGTTCAAAAGCACTGGAGTGAAGATAAGATCAATATAATATGTGCAACAATAGCATTCGGAATGGGTAAAATTGATTTTTCTCCTAATTTACTCTGCCATAGCTCGTATAGATATATATTTCGTATTTTGACCTATACATGTTGCAGGTATTAACAAACCTGATGTCCGCTTTGTCATCCATCATTCACTTCCAAAATCAATCGAAGGTTACCATCAGGTCATATTTTAAACGCAAACCTGAAAATTGACTTGGACAGACTTCAGTGATTCGCTTATAGTATGCGGTTGGTGGTAGTTTTCACTAGTAGTTATAATAATACACAAGCTATAATTTTAAGTAATAGTTGGCTTACTATACTTCTCCACTTATAAGGGTGCGTCCGTGCTGGTAGAGATGGTCACCGGTTCGTGTGTATTATATTACAGCTACACTGATTACGTAAGCATCTCGGATATGTATCCTCCCATTCAATTATAATAGTAGTTATAACTTGTGACTTTTATTCCTGTCAAATTACTCATATATCTTGTTTGTTCACCTTCAAAATGACAGTATTGCGTCTGAAATAGAACATTCCCGTTTTATTAGCAGAAAATTTTCTTTACAATCAATTACTTGAAAGGCCAAGGGACATAAGTACTCCATCTATTATTATCTTTATAAATTTTGGGTTCCCCTTTTTGTCAGACTGCTTTTTCTGATTTGGGCAGATTCGAGTCAAGAATATGCTTACTCATGGAGCCGTGGAGCCAGGTCCATTTGCAGCTGGATCTAGGCGCACTTCTTTGACAAATTCAAAGTTACTGGAGACGAATATTGACAATCTTTTGCGAATGGTCTGTAGCGCAGAAATCTTCTTTTTTTTGTTTGTTATGTGATTTAGATTGAGGATTGACAGAAGTGATTTTTTTTAAATGTGTAACAGGTTAGCTATTGCGAAAATGATGTTGATTGCCGACGTTTCTTACAACTTATTCATTTTGGGGAAAAGTTTGATCCTATGGCGTGTAATAATACTTGTGATAACTGTTCCAAGACTTTAACTCATATCGAAAAGGATGTAACAGGCGTAGCAAAGCAATTGGTGAAAATCAATTCTCTAGTTATTTGCATTTGCATTTGCAGTGCTTGGACTCGTTCAAGTAATCATTTTTTTCTTCCTGATGCTCAGGTTGAATTAGTTAAGTCAACAGGACAGAAAAATTCATCATCGCATATCCTGGAATTCTTCAGAGGTTCCATGAGCCAAACTGTAAGTTGATATGATAAAAATATTTTCCAATTTGCTGACTTCATATAACTGACCTTGGTGATACTGGCAATTAAAAACTCAGGTTAAGAAGCATCGATACGACTTGGCGAAGCATCATGGAGCTGGGAGACACCTTGAAAAGGGCGAAGCATCCCGAATTCTGCATCATCTTGTTACTGAGAAATTTCTTGTGGAGAAAGTTAAGAGAAGTGATTATGGATCCGTATCATCAGTGTTGAAGGTACCGCAGTCCTTTAGTTCAATTTCTGCACACAAAATTGTTAGTCCCTGAATCTTGCTTTAACTATTTACTGTCTTTATCCTGGTCTTTAGGTAAATGAGTCCAAGTTCTACAATCTTTGCCATGGTGGAAAGAAAATTATTTTAAGGTGCGAAAACTGTTTCTCTTGGTTGCTTGTTTCATTCCTTACGGAGTTGCTTGTTCTTAGGTCAAGCTTTGCGTCATGTGTTGCTCATTAATTTCTCGTTATCAATGAAAGATAAGTTCACTTTGAGTCTAAAGGACTGCGGGCATCTTAATATGTGATATTTTATAGATAAGTTCACTTTGAGTCTATTTTCAAGAGCTCTCTGTCCCATATCAGTTGAACTTTGTTTAAGTAGCCATCCGTAGAAGAGGGGTGCGACAGGAAAGCAGTGCTAAGATAGATATTTGGATTTTGTGGGTTAGGAAGCCTATATATGCTTCTTTGTCGATATTCACAAGCTTTCATGCAAGGGTAAAGCATGCATTTTTCATGTTTGCCGTGTTAAAATGAGAAGAAATATAAATGAGACAAGTAACTTACGTAGGCAAATAAATCCCAATCTATTGAATTGGCAAATATAAATTAGACAGTGCTTAGTCCATTCACTTTCAACCTAGACAGATTCATGTTCATATCACGAGGGGATCCAACAACAAAGCTGCTTGACCCAAGTTTAGCTCATCCCTGCAAAATTTGGCTTATGGAAAGCCCTTAGTTGATCTAAGTAATTACAGCATCAAAGTTGATTGAAAATAGATTTTGAAGTTTGAAGACTGAAAACTGAAGAGGTTAGGATTTCATTCGATGTTTGCCATGTTGTTGCTTATTATAATGTGAGAAAGGAATGACAGACTGTCTGCATATTTTGAGGCCCTATGGGCACCAAATGCAGACATGTTTAGGATCTTATTCCTACATGCCACTCCACTTCGTAATTATTGGACGCCATCATCAGTTCAAATTGTAGTGTTCACTACAAATATCCGTTGAGCTGTGAAATTGTAGTATGTGCTTTTGAAGCTTTACTTTGATGAAACTGATTTTTATTAATGGAATGTCTTTTTGTTTGTAAGATATAGATGCATCCATCTTTTAGTATTAGGTTTATCTTATATTGAATAGATATTAACGTTCAACACTATGCAAGTCCAGAAAAATGCTAACTAAGTTTTAGAAGTAGGCTTACTTTTATCCTGGTAAATCCAGCTTATAAAGTTGCAATGATAGGCTTATGTATTCTGTTGTCACTGATATACCTTTTAGATTCCCGGCGCCCATGAAAACAGCGAAACCTCTGGTGGCAAAAGATCCACTTGTCTCTTCAGGGAAGACGAACAACCCACAGGAAAATGAAGCTGACAAGGTAAATTACAGTCCATTTACTATACTTTGTGCTTTTGATGCCTGAGTAAATTCCATGCCCTTGAGCATTATCAATTAAAAACACTTGTTTGTCTTCGTTTTGCAGCCTCTTTCTGCCAAGATCTTTGATGCTTTGATGTTGCTTCGAAGTGATATTTTGGATACTGCTGCTGAAGGTGTTAATGCTCACCACATATTCACGTATGTTCTCCCTCCCGTTCATTTTCGTAAGGGCTTTATTTCCTTAGATTATTTGTCCCAATTGATATATGAAAATCAATAAATCATGATACCTCTCTCTCTCTCTCACTCCCTCACTCCCACAATAGGAGGCCTACATTACAACGTATCAGCGAAAGAATTCCCCAAACAAGAGAAGAACTTCTCGAGATCATAGGAAGGTAAACCTGTTTGCATTTGTACAGGAATCATTATGGGTGTTATTGTGAAATCTTACATTCGTTAACTCCACTGAATTTAGGGCAAAACTAGCCAAATATGGTGACCGGGTACTGGAATTGATCGAGCGTACAATCAAGGACTTACAGTAAGGGCAAGAGACGCCGCAGTGGTAGCGGTCATACTTCTGGAGCAAACCAGAGAAGTTTAACAGAATATTATAGTATACAAGAGAAGTAGCAGCAGTAGTAGTAGTAGTGACAGTGGTACTAGTTCTGAGGCAAGCAAGAGGAGGAGAACTTTGACTGGCACAATCAAGTCAGGGTTCTAAAGTGGAAGATGATGGATTCACCAGTATACTTGATTATTGAAGAAAAGAGCAACATCAGATGAAGCTCTAAAAAAAAAATCCAACTTCGATGATTTTAATGCAGCCAAGTATGATCAACGCGTCGATACTGATCTAAACTGGGATGTCCTTGATGCTGGTCAAAATTGGGAGATAAGTTTATTATGCACAATGTCAGTAAGTTGTACCATACAAGTGATTCTCCTTCAAGGAATACATGTGTAATTAAAGTATATGTAATTAGTCATAAAAGATCTGTACAACACTATACCACGTTGTGGTTCTGAAAGTTATTATCTCTTAATTTCTTGTTCAAGGCAGTGAGTAAATGCCAATATCAGTTGAGCTTCCTTCTGCCTTTGCACTCTGGGACCAATTTTTGTCTAGATTATACCCATCTGTTGGATTAGGCAAATGAAATTCAACTGGAAGAGTAATTGGATTACATTGATTAAGCTATGAGTTAGGTCACTCTTCTTTGACAAGTTCTCTTCTTTCGCCAAACACAAGAACAAACCCTAGAGAAGCCACAATCCCAATCAAATAGCCAGCTACGGCTCCATAACTGACACAGACGGGCCACTCCTACACAAAGAAGAAGTAACGTTTGAGAATTGATTAAATTGAAAGCATAAACAAAGAACCAGACATTGAATAAGTATAGTATTTATAATAACAACTTGCTCAGCAAACAAATAACTGCAGTGAAGGCATAAGAAGAAATTTGGGAACTGAGTTTAAGATACTCTAACGAACTATGCATTTATATTTCTTTCGCAACTGATAAGTTGCCCAGGACAGAGGAATTATTGCTTTTTATCATGTTAAAAATAAAAGTTTGAATGCTTCAACAGGTTTGACGGACTTGGAACAAGTTTAACCCACACATAAGAGGAACACCTTAAGCTGGGGAAAATAAGGTGCTTACCGAAAAGAAGAGACAACGTTTTGTAGTTATAAGAAACAAAAACACATTTCTGACCGACGGACAAATGATAATTATAAGAGATGTGATCATCACCTGCCATTGCCTTTCCCAATCAAGTGGCATAGGCCAAGCTCCAAACCAGGCTCCAAGAAGAGCACCATGAGATGGTACACAGATGATAATATCAATAACTCCACCAGGCCTGAGATTAGATTATTCTATCTTTAATAATAATCGCAAATAAGACTGCAAAACTAAAATCACTCCAGGTTTTGAAATCTACAGCACCAATACCAATACAATGATAAAAAGAGAAGGGAAAAAAGAAGCAACGGGAAACATAGGAGAGAAGGCTTACTGAGTATGTGCAAATATGCGCAGCCAATCTTTACATGATGACCCAAAAACACAAGCAGTAGGAACAATCTACACACACAAAAAAAAGTCCACTTCTTACCACAAAAACTTACTAAGAGTCTAAAAAGAACTAAAAAAATGAAGCCAAACAGAAGTCGGCAATTTTGTATCCAAACTTCACAAAAAAAAATCACAACTAAGAATACAATTAAACATCGAATTCAAAAAGGACAGAAGAAGGGAACTGCATTGAGTACTCACACTGAACAATGACATAAGAAGAGACCAGTTAACTGTCTTTCCTAAATCCCTGTCCCAATGGCAAAACACACAGCTTAACTCAAGAAGGGAGAATACTAAAGACCCTGTACAATACTAAGTTTAGACTCCACGATAATAATCTGTTACTCACTGAATACCAAATGGTGCGCCCAACATAACACCGCAAAATGCCATTATCAGTGCCCCTGCAAGTTTATTTCAACATTTTCTTCGTAAACACAGTACAAGCATTAAGAACAATTCATACATAAACATCTCACTATAATATTGTAAAGGTCGATTTTGACCGGAGAGATTTTTACATGGAACTTGAGATCACATGAATACCCTTCAACTTACATTATTCCTTCCATTTTACTTACGTTCCTAGGATATCTTAGCATTTAAAACAACACGTTGAACCACCCATATATATCATCTCTCTGGATCAAATTTCATATCGCAATCTCAATTTATCTTAATGAAATTCTTTTTCTCAGTAGTTATTGTGATTCTAAACCAGTTTAAGCAACTGAGAACATTGGTGGTGGTGGTGCGAAAAAGAGAGTTCGAGATCAAAAGGGCTTAAAATCTTCAACCATGAGTTCGTATAAAATCCACCGACATTGATACTTATAGCAGCTTCATTTTTGGAACCCATATAATAAATTCTATAAATCTATCATCTTTATAAGTTTTTACTCTAGATTTGGGGGTATTCATAATCATTTAGTCCGAGGAGTTGGAAAAATACAGTATTTGAAGACGCATAATAACAATTTAAAGAACTCGACATGATATTGGACTATGTATTTTACTTCTTTTTTCCCACTTACACTTAGACAGGATATTGGAACAAAATAATGTAAGCTATAGTTATAATGGATATGTCAACTCTAACTGTCTATGGAAATGCCTTGCAGGAAGTCAGGTGACTGCTTATTTATTATGCTATGTTTTTGGTCAGCTTATTTCAACTATTTAAATCTTTCAACTCTAATTGTCCGTAGAAATGCCTAGCGTTACGCGATCTTTTTGGTCATTAATGAATTAACCCAATGGTACTTTTTGAACTTGAACTCTCTGTGGAAATGCTTAATAGGAACTCGAGAATTACATAAGGCATTATGCTATGTTTTGATCATTACTAATGTATTAGATGCAGATTGGGGTTCACCGGAGTCTAGACTCATCTACCTAGCTCAACTTCGCACAGAAAATAGAATCAACGACAATGTACAAAAATATCATAAACCAGGATACAGTAATTTGGATGTAATATTGTTATAATGGGAGTTTAAGCTTTGTGCCAACTTTTTCTGTTAACAAAACTTTATGTTATCCTCCCTCAACAGGAAAACAACAACGTTTAAATTGTCAGAGCCCTAGAACCATTGGGCTAGCTGGACTTCCTGTGAAAAACGATAACGAACAGCAGAATCATAGAGATATCCATTTACAATAGCCAAGAAGAATGACAATCGCATCGCGCGTGTGCCTCTGCTATACCCCATTGAAAAAAGATGATAACATTTACCAATTAAAGTCAGACAGTTACCAATTCATGACTACCCTAAACTTTTCATTTCACATTTAGCTCATTGAAGCATATTTATCTAGCACTTCAATCAAACAGCTTTCGTCCATGATTGACCATTTTTAAAATGAAAACATGAATACAAACTGAATTTCTGAACAATCGAATAGCAATTATAACATTGTTTATAACATACCAATGGGTAGACCAATGATTCCTCGCCCAACTGCCTTCCCATACTGTTAATCAAGCCACTAATAAATTCCAAAATAAATTATCCATAATTCTGATAAGGAAAAAAAAAAAGAGAAGAAGTTTAACTTTTGTAACTTACAGAGCATTGTTGAGGATCTTGTCGTAAGAGACTGTATAGTAAAATCAGAATTGGACTTTGAACAACCTTTAAAATCCCAACAGAAACAAATTAGCTAAGTTAATCAAATTGTAAAATTGAACAGTAAAAAAAGAAAAGAATAATGAAGATGGAAAGGTATAGTTTTAATTACCCAGAGGAAAATTAGGGTTTGAGTTGGATTAGAGATGAGATTAATAGAGAAGAAATTTTGAGCAACCCAGTATGTAATTGCTAATCCTAAAACAGAGCTTGAATGTAACAAAAACGATGCGGAAACCGTAACGGAGTTGGGATGTTGGCCTCTGATTGACTGATTTGTGCCTGTTTTTTTCTCCATTTTTCCTTGAGAAATTGGTAGTACTTGTTGAGAGATCTCAGTGATTTCAAAAAAGAAAATGTTGTTTTCAGACGAAAGTCGGAAGCGAGAGGATTAGTGAATGTACTCTACCACCTGACTTGGGCTTGGGCCGCGAAAATTTCTTCAAACGGCCCGTCAAAGATCTTGCAGGCATACCATGAAAGTTGAATGTGAAAGTGAAAACTACGGGGAAACCCATTCTCCCAGACTTTTCCACTATGAAACCCACGCTCAGAAAAACACAGACGTGCACCCATTTTCTGGAAGAAAATCATTCTCAAACCCGTAATTTCTGAAATTATGTTTCGGTCTTTTTTTTTTCTTCTTCTTCTCAGATTCGTATCTCCCTACACCTTTCTTTCCTATCTGTCGACGGAGTCTAAAATCTCGATTGAGATTAGAAATTGCAGCAACCAAGTTGGGTCCGTTTGTCAACTGGATTGGGTGTATTCAAGGGTTCGTTTGTGATTCGAATCATCTACAGTTGAGGTAATGTTTGAGAGGAAGAAGTTAGGATCTGATCTGTTGATGTAATTGATTGTGAATGAAGTTTTAGAAGATCAGATAAGGAATTTGGTGAAGTTGCAAAACTGAAATCAACAAAGAAAAGGGGATCCGGGACTGATTGACTAAATGGGTTTTGGTGGTTGTGTTCGAAGAATCGGGAGCTCGAGATGATGTAGAAGTTTGGGTTGTATTTTAACTCAAGAGAGCCAAGAAAGAAGAATTTCTTACATCCCATCTTTTCTCTGTCCAAGAGATGTTGTTGCTGTGGTTGATTGTGACAGTAAATGATGATGATTGAGTCTAGTTTATAATTCCTGGAAGAAGTGGAGTTATTGGGTTGTGTTGAATGTGAAATTGCAGGAATTGGAGAGATGAAGGAGATGGTTTCTCAACATACAACAACGCCATCAGGTAGCGTATATCAACTGTTCGACAGAAAAGCTGAACCACCATCTTATTACCACCTAGTTCGCAGCTGTTACAATGGTTGCTGCTATGGGCATTGCTGATTATCTGGGTCGTGTAAGAAGAGGAGAAGAAACAAATGCTGCTGCAGATGTTTGTGTGGGTGCTGTGTGCTGTTGCCGTGGGTTTGAAACCAGCAAGATATCGAAGGATACATGGTGTCTATGGTGAGGGTTTGGTACAGTTCTGGTAGCGAGAAAAGAAGGAAGAAAAGGGTGCAGAGTGATTCGCAAATTTGGTTAGTGCTGTGGAAGATTTGGTCAAGGCTAAACAACAAGAACATAACCAGATGCAGCTGCTTGACCGCACCATTTCCTTGCTAGTTTGCTGTGCGTTTGTGGGATGAGTACAGGGGTTGTTTGCAGCAAATGTGGCGTTAATTAGAAGCCAGTAGGGTGAGCTAACTTAGGTACCAATTTTTTTCAGCATCGGGTAGAGTTTGGGTCCTTGAAAATAGCTAAGAAAGAGTGTAGCTGTCGTCAGTTTGATGAGATGAATGGATGCAGATTGGTGGTGTTTAGTGCTTGTATCGAACAAGGATTGTTGGAGGCGGTTTAGGGTGCGACATTACAGGGTTTATCACATCAGGTTTTGACAGAAGAAGAATTATCAACGGCAGCTTGGTTTGCTGGCAGGATTTGACTTGAATCTGTGTTGTTTTATTCTATGTCTGCAACAATGGATATGAGCGTGTGCTTGTTGTCCGAGATTGAAGAGTCTGATTTTTATCGAGATATAGATGGGGAGTTGTAAAGTTGGTGGCTAGTTATGCATGACACATTATTATGACTGCATAACATGTCATGCGGCCGAGAAAATGTCTGCATAATCTTTCATGCATCAAGAAAATAGCTGCATAACCTGATATGTATCCAAAAATATGGCTGCATAACGCATTATGCATCCAAAAATATGGTTGGATAATGCATTATGCTTCAATTTCTTCTGTATCCACTAAAATCAACCAAAACAATGGCTACATAACTTGTCATAGATGAAAATGGATGCATAACTTTGATATGCATCCAAAATATTGCTGCATAATGCATTATGCATCGAGAAAATTGTTGCACAATCTTTTATGCATCGAGAAAATAGATGCATAACCTGATATGCATCCGTAAATATGGATGCATACTGCACTATGCATCATTTTTTTTTATGTACGCACTAAATCAACCAAAACAATGCTTACATAACTTGTTATAGATGCATAATTTGTTATGCAGATGCATAATTTGTTATGCAGTCGAGCAAATGGTTGCATAAGTCGTTATGCGTCTGCAGAATGTGTTATGCATCTTTTTGGTGGCTGCATAATGGTTATGTATCAAGTTTTCAACAAATTTACATAAATTGGTGATCACTTCCGATTTTTTCATGAAAAATAAAAATTTGATATTCTTGTTTGTACTCGTTGCGTAGCTCTCTTAAACAAGTGGATTCCTAAAGGCCATACAAATAAAACTCTCACATTAAACGGTGATGAAACCCTCGTTTCCTATTGATCTAGAAAGGCCTTCTCTAATGCAGAAATTATGGTGAGGACACTTGACATAACTCTATTGGTTGTAATAATTAAAATTTGGTTAAAATTTGGATACATCAAATACTTAACTGTCCGTTAGTAACGGTGTTGAAAAAAAAGATAGGTAGACAATACTTATGTTAGAATTTACTCTTGAATTATTTAGTTACACTCACGTCCAAACCGTTAATAAATTTAATAAAAAAGGAAAAAAAAAACAACGTGAAACTCTTAAAACGGGAAACTCTTAAAAAGGAATTCATGTTAAAAAAGGAAATAGTTGACATGCCAAAAAAAAAAAAAAATCGTTGAGGAATCCGTGCCAAACCAAATCGTTAAAAATAAATAAATATATGTAGTTTGTTTCACACTTAATAATCGGTGGACAACACTTTAATTCTCTACTACCTATCCGTTTTAAATACACGGCTTATTCTTAATTTCTGTATAGATCGTGTAATACAAGAGTTCCTAAACAAGTGGATTCCTAGACCGTGCAGTCCATAATATGGAAACCGTGTTAGCATCTGTCGTCTATAGAGTTCACATAAACTACTAGATCAGTGTTTCATTGGGAAGCTTGGTTTGTCGTGATTCGGTGAGGGTTGGTGGGAGATGAGATGAGACAAAAAGATAGGAAGATAAGAATACTAGCTTCATGTAATGAGTATGTTATATATGATTTTTGTTATAGGATAAGCTAAAACGGATTTGGGGAAAGCTGACATAATCTTTTTATTTTAGAGTTCTTGACATATTATTAGAATTCACAATTGTTAATTATAATCTGAGTCATCTTTTGATTCGAATGCTAACAGTATTACTGATCAAATTAATATACACGGTGGAGAAAACGCTAACCAAGCATGATACGCGCGCTTGTGCTGTGAAAGTACGAAGAGATTATTTTGATAATACTATTGATTTTTCATTAACAGAACTTGACAATTGATACTTTTGAACTTAACTAGCAAAAGAACCCAACACTAATAGCACTATTGAACTGTAATATCGGCTTTTTATCCAAGAAAATGATAGAATAGGCTAGAAATCCAATCAGAAAGGATGATCTTTGAAGATTAAAAAATAGAATATGCTCTCACAAAGGCCTTCGCGAGAAACACGATGAATTCTACACGAAAAATTGGAAAAACAAAAAACAGTAGTAATTGGAGTATATGAGATGAATCAAATCAATGTACCGTTGAAAATGAATTTTTGTAATAAAAATACTTGATCAATTTGTTTTACTTGGCACAAAACTCATTCTTTTTACATGTCAAATGGATACGGCTAATCTTGAGGAAAAATGTCATTGTTTGTTGGGAGTCTCGACGATGGTTGTCTCGTTACAGTTTGAGAAGGAGAAGATCTCTTCACAGACTGTTTTTCTATTTACCCCCTAATTGCCACTAGGTCATCTCTCATTGAATAAAAGTCAGATTTTTACCTAAACGTTTTAGCTTTCCTAATAACAAAAATCTTATATACATATATATAGAATTGAGTGTAGTATCTTGAGACTGACCGGAATAGATTGATTGCATACAAGGCGACTACTGTTATTATCTTTCCTAATGGATGTTTGAGATTGCAGATTTTCATGTTTGAGATTCTTTAGAAAATCAAATGTCGCGTTAACATTGGGTGTAACATTATAAGAGATTGTGAAATATGCTTAGCTTTGTATTTTTGCTCTTTTAGTTTTTAATTCCCTCTTTGTATGTTTCATAAAGATGGAATAAAAGTTTAAGAAGAGTTTAAGAAAGAAAAAGCTCATTTGTGGTAATTTTTTCGTGGTTTCATGATTTTTCATTTGTGGTAATAATTTACTTCAAGGTTCATACACACAACCCTATAAAATTTTGTGAAGAGAAACTTAATTTGCATCCGCATCTGGAGACTATTATGTCGTTCATGATGTAGGAAAACTATTGTTTCCAACATTCCGCAAGATCTTTTTAAAGAAAGCAGACCGGGAGAGCGGCTTTTTCCGCAAGAACCAAGTTTATCGCCGTATGTATCCGCAATTAAATATAATTAGCATCAACAAAAACACGTACAACTACATATTATGAATATACACAAAATTGGTTAAAAAGACCAAAATCAACAATTTTTGGGTGAAATGGACAGTTAGATTTTGATACTGTTTAAATGGACAAAAATATAAAAATAGGCAGGATGTAACCAGTTTCATCGTGCCCATTTTCAAATATTTTTCTTATTTTTAATTTACACAGGATGTATCCAGTTTCATCCTTATTATTTTATTTTTGGCCATTTCACCCAAACTATTTTCTACTCGTCCATTTGAACCGTGATTTAAAAATATTTGGACAAATGACCCATTTTCCGATGAATATAAGGTATTTATGGCAAAAACTTATGCGCTTAGAATCAAAATTCTAAAAACCAATTCAACCATAGATTTACCAATCTGGGTTAATTTCTTTATGTATTTTAACATGTGTAGCTAGCTAGATTTAATACTTCCTAAACTGCTTAAAAATTCTTTACAGGCCTACCGCTGAACCACCTTCACACAATTCGGGATGACGTTGTGTATGTACAATCCTTTTCAACGTGTTCATAATTGGTATTTGTGTATTCGTTGTTTGTTGTTTAATTATGGTCAGGTTCTTCACTGTAACCCACATATTTTCTGCGGAAATAAATGAAAAAACAAATAAAATTTGCATGTATTTCCTATCTTTTTCCCACCTATTCAGTGCATGAAGAACGGGCCCGATTAATGCCACGGGGCGGGACGAACGCCAAATCAAAAGTATGGTTGAAAGAAGAAAAAAATGCCCGGTGCGTAGCACGGGCACAAATTTAGTTAGTATTTAGTCTCCAACAGATACTATTCCGCTTCACCTGGGCTTGGGCCTGGAAAATTTCCTCAAAGGCCTGTCAAAGATTTTGTAAGCACTAGGCATACGTTGAAAGTGAAAAGCTTCCACCTCCATGCCACCACTCTCATACAACAAGGACTGCATCGAGGCAGCCACCACTCGGAAAGGGCATCAAGTATGGGATTATTAGCATTGGCTGCTCTTGCAATGTAAATGATCTCCTATTCGCTGGGTATAGGAACAGTTCCTTGGATCATAAACTCGGAACTCTATCCAATGAAATACAGATTTGTTTGTGTAAAGATAGGAAATGTGGCGTACTGGCTGACGAAACTATTTGGGGAAGGTTTCTTTTTGGACAACTTGGGGAGATATTTTTCTGCTGCGGATATGCTCTTTTTATTATATTCTTTTTCTTGGGTGGTGGGTTTTTTCATCTACTTTTACATACCAGGGACCAAAGGATTACAACTTGAGGACGTCGAGAACTAGAATTTGTTTTTCGTTTTTTATATGTTTTCTTTTTTTAGTTTCCGGTCAGAATTTTGATTATATCCAGACTATGACACGGTTAGTTGCTGAGGTTATGAACAGTGGTATTTTCTGAATCAAACATTTTCCATTACGCTTGGAGAATCATTTACTACAACATCATAAAAATGAAATTAGCAAAATCAATACAATTACTTCTTCATTTCTTTTCATCATTCATTCCGTGTTCTTCACAGCCTCCATTGCACCTTGTGCCGTGTTCACCACCGCCGTTCCAGTCTGCATATTATTTTTACCATGTAAAGTTATACACCATTCTCAACAACTCAAAATCAATCAACAAGAATGCAATACACTTATCTAATTAAACTTGTGTGCGGCGTGTTGACTGTTAATTAATAGGACCCTATTTTATTTACCTGTTGAAGGAATCCAGGGGTCTCTTCCTTTTCCGGCGGGGCTGCACCGACTACATAGTCTTTCGTTGCTTGAGCTGCAGTGGCAACATGTCCCCCAGCTGTGTTAGCTGTGTTCTTAGCTGATTCAAGGAATCCAGGGGTCTCTTCCTTTTCCGGTTGGGCTGCACCGACTACGTACTCTTTCGTTGCTTGAGCTGCACTGGCAATATTTTCCCCAGCTTTGTCAACCGCTCTTTGGTCGGCATACATTTTCGCACTCTTAGAGCAACTGCAGTCGTACGACTATACCCAAAGATCAAAGACCAAAAAACGGGACCAAATTTGAGTTTACTCTGTACTGTGACGCTACGGGATGAAGACCAAATTTGATCGAGCGGATAATTTAGTTACGTTTGAAGACGGACGGATAATTCAGTTACGTTTGATTTGTGGGCGGAGATTTAAATTACGTTTGAGACAGGCGTAGGTTAAATTACCGCCTGACGACGGGCGTAAATATAAATTACGTTTCACGTGGGACGGGGTTTTAAATCACGCACGTTTGTCAGGCGGATGATCATCTCACCGTGCCAACGCACGTAAAATAAAATTACGCCTGGCGATAACACGTTTATTTAGCACGTATACATACACAAGGGCGGAAGTATTCTAGTATGCCTGAATGGGGCGGAAGGACCATTGTACGTCTGCTAATGAGGCGTAAAAAAAATTTACGCCTGTGTGGGAGTGCTCTGTGATATGAGTTTGCAATTTCATTCTAGTAACTAGTGACCAAAACTGATTCATGAATGTTCTTATCTCACAAGCTTAGAGACAAATGTCAGGGTTCTATTTCGTAGGTCCGGAGATTCAATTCATAACTAACATCAGCACATTAGCCATGTTAATATTGCGGTGGTGCAACTCCTAGTCCTGAAACTGAGATGCTATAGGTTTGCCATTCATTGGCAGAGAACTTAAAAAGAATAAAAAAAGAAAAGAAACATCAGCTTACTTGATTAAATCTGCAAATCTACTGCAAAAATTTCACATACCCCTTGGTTACATCTTTCTCTTTTTCTTATTATTAAATCTCCCGGTAAAATAGTCACTGATTGTTCAGCAAAAATGCATATGTTACTGAGTATAGGGTAGGGCAAAGAGACTTACCAAAATCTTATCAGTATATACAACCAAAAGTAAATTTAAGATGATGTTGCTGACGATTCGCTAAAGGGACATCAAGCTAAAGCTAACACTGTTCTTCCACTAATGCCCCTGAATTTGAATATCTGACGCATCTTACACATTAATCATCAGAAGCAATGGATGATCCTTCATTGGGTTCTTCAGGATTTGAATTTCCAAGCATCTTCTGCAGTGACTCCACATCCCCAGCCTCAGACCCTCTGTGATGGGAGGGGCGTAAATTTGGTATCCGCCCCAGAGAGGCGTAAACCTGGTGTCCGCCCAGAAGAGGCGTGATTAATATCTCCGCCTGGCGACAAGCGGACTTTGGCGATCCGCCTCATCGGGCGTAGTTTTGGAATCCGCCTGTCTCATACGTACATTTGATGTCCGCCCCATCAACAGGCGTAAATTTCCTCTCCGCCCGTTAACAAGCGTACTTTAAATTTACGCCCAGCAACAAGCGTACTTTAAATTTACGCCCGACTATATTAGAATTTGGGATTTGGTCGCGACCATATTTGGTCTGGAATTTGATCTTTGGTTGGGATTTGATCTTTACTCCGTCCCACTGTGTTACGATCTCATCCCAAATTTTTGGTTATACTCGCCCACTGTGGATGCTCTTAGAGAGAAAGGAGATAAAATCTGGTATTAGCTGTATAATACGATGTACCGAGATGAAGAGAGATTGTTTTTTTTTTCTTGTTATCTATATCCCTCTTTATGTACAGTATTTATAGATTTTTTGGTGGTAACCCATGTCATTTGATTTGTGGTTGAAATGATTGTTGATTTTCTTTTTGTAATTAAAAACAAAAATGGAAGGGTAACTGACAATTGGCTTATATTATTACACGGAGGATCGATCCTATATCCTATCTACGTTATGTCGACCTAAAAATAAAATAAAAAATATCCCATGCAGAGATATTAGTATTCTCGTTGGGACATAAAAATAAGATCCCTCGTCTGGGTGGTACCCCACAAATTGGGGACACCCAATGTTAAACCAAAACAGGTATAGTGATGAGGGGTGTTTTTATGTGGATGCATTATCATGTTATCTTTTGTTCATTTCAACTGTACTAGGACGGTTTGTTCGTGCTCGAGTGGGTGAGTATGCTGGGCTGTTAACCTACAGAAATGATAGTAACAATGTCTTCCAACAGTGGTTTTAAGTTTTAATGAAACCTTCATTTTATTAAGAAAAGAAAGAAAGAGTGTATGATAAGGCTATCTTTGGCTCATTTCAACTGTACTAGGGACGGTTTGTTCGTGCTCGAATGGGTGAGTACGCCGGAAGGTTATCAAAAGCAGTAAAATGGTTTGTTTGTACTCGAATGGGTGAATATGCTGGGCGATTATCAAAAGCAGTAAAATAAAGGATTTTATACTTTACTATTTCATGACGGTAACGTGTTCCGACAGTGGTTATAAGTTTTAATGAAACCTTCATCTTGGATAATGGTGAAACTTTCATGAGAGCTTTCCCTTTTCTCATTCGTTATTATCTGTCAAAAGAATGTCAATGAGTATCTCACAGTAATTGAGAATACTTCACAGTAATTGAGAATAATGCTAAGAAAGGAAATAAGATAATATCTAATCTATTACACCCTCTTAGTCGGAGCGGGAGAAGAGCAGACGCTCGGAATAGCACGAAAACGAGTAAATAGCTGTCGTGGAAGGCCCTTGGTAAAAATATCAACATATTGATTTTCCGAGGGATGTTTAGTACATGAATATCACCAATACGAACGCGATCACGAACAAAATGTATATCAATCTCCACATGTTTGGTGCGTTGATGTTGCACAGGATCACCAGACATATAGACGGCACTGACATTGTCACAGTATACAATGGTGGCACGTCGTAGAGGTAGATGAAGCTCAAGAAGTAAGTTGCGAAGCCAAGTAGTCTCTGCAACAGCATTGGCCACTCCCCGATATTCAGCTTCAGCACTTGAGCGAGAGACATTTGCCTGACGCTTAGAAGACCATGAAACTAGGTTGTCACCTAGAAAGATGCAGTATCCAGAAGTGGATCGACGGGAATCCGGACACCCAGCCCAATCAGCGTCAGAATAAGAAGTTAATCCAGTGAGTGTAGTAGCAGAAAAGAACAAGCCATGATCAAGTGTACCCTGAAGATAACGAAGGATCCGCTTAAGGGCATGCATGTGAGGCTCCCGAGGGTCATGCAGAAACAAACATACCTGCTGAACTGCATAAGAAATGTCCGGTCTACTGAAGGTGAGGTACTGAAGAGCCCCAGCCAGGCTTTGGTATAAAGTAGGATCCTCGATCACAGGACCAGATGTTGCACTTAGTTTCGAATTGGTATCAACTGGTATGGCCACAGGATTACAGTTTGTCATAGATGCACGAGCAATGATGTCCTTCGCGTAAACTGATTGAAACAAGTAGAGGCCTGAAGATGAACGATTAACAGAAATACCCAAAAAATGATGCAGCGGGCCAAGATCAGTCATGTCAAACTCTCGTTTCATCAATGTAATAAATTTGCCAAGAAGATGATCAGTATTTGCTGTCAAAATGATGTCATCAACATATAAAAGTAAGTATGCCATCTCGGATCCGGATTGGTAGACGAAGAGAGAGGGATCACATACACTACCCCGAAAACCACAATTGGTAATGAACTTGGAAAATCGCTGAAACCATGCACGAGGATCCTGTTTTAGACCATAAAGTGAACGACGAAGTCGACATACATAATCAGGGTGTTCAGGATCAACAAACCCCGGAGGCTGATGCATATAAACTGTCTCAGTCAAATCCCCGTGGAGAAACGCATTCTTGACATCCAGTTGATGTATAGGCCAAGAACGTGACGTGGCAATAGTAAGCACTGTACGAATAGTCGCTGGTTTGACAACCGGACAAAACGTTTCAAAACTATCAACTCCAATTTTTTGGGACTTACCATTGGCAACTAGGCGTGCCTTGTGACGCTTCAAGGAACCGTCATCATGAAATTTGTGGAGAAAAAGCCATATAGAACGAATAACATGTGCATCTCGTGGCCGAGGAACAAGTTCCCAAGTATTAGTTTTCAACATGGAAATGTATTCATCTAGCATGGCTGCATTCCAGTTAGGGTCCCTAAGAGCATAAAGGTGGGAACGAGGCAACAGAGAGATCTTATATTTGGACTGAACATGAAGATTGAGTTTGTGATTGGGGCAAAAAATGCCCCGGGAGGCCCGAGTGACCGGAAGAGAGGGAGGAGGGATGGGTGGAGCCGTAATAATGGGAGGATGTACAAGAGTGGGAACTGGAGAAACTGAACTACGGGAGGCAGATGGAATGGAGATTGTAGGCTGTTCATTTGAAGTAGTAGGATCTGGACTAGTAGATGTGGTAGCGGAAGAAGTGGGAGCTGGACTAGTAGATGTGGTAGCGGAAGAAGTGGGAGGCACTATAGGTCTGCGCCTGTGAGGAGGAATATATGGAATAGGGGAACTGAGGACATCAGACGAAGGTGATGAGGGAGGTGCTGACGGATAGGCAAGGGTGTCAGTAAAAGAGTGGTGGATAGGTGAGAGAGAGGGTTCTGAGTCTGTATGACCGGTGGGAGTAGGTGTTGCGAAAGGGAAGACAGTTTCGTCAAAGGTTACATGACGAGAGATAATGATTTTTATGTGTGGTAAGACCGAGACAACGATAACCACGATGATTGACAGGAAAACCAAGAAAGACACATTTGGTAGAGCGAGGAGCAAGTTTGTGAGGTGTGGTGGAGGAAAGGTTAGGATAGCAAAGACATCCAAAAATACGAAGATGATCATATGTAGGTTGTCGACCATAGAGAGCAAAGACAGGAGATCGAAAATGGATAATTTTGGTAGGAAGAATGTTATGAAGATAGACGGCCATGTTAAGAGAGTCGGCCCAATATTTGGAGGGAATTGAGGCGTGAGACATAAGAGTACGAGTAATGTCGTTAACTCGACGAATCATACGCTCAGCCTTGCCATTCTGGGAGGAAGTTTGAGGACAAGAGAAACGGAAGACAAATCCATTTGTATGAGCAAAATTATGAAAAGAAGAGTTATCAAACTCACGACCTAAATCACATTGAAAACTTTTGATGTCACGCTCAAATTGAGTTTTAACGAAAGAGTGAAATTCCAAGAATTTGGTGTAAACTTGAGATTTGAATTTTAAAGGATAAACCCATAGATAATTAGTGAAATCATCCAATAAAATAATATAATATCGAAAACCTGTTTCAACATGTGATGGACAGGTCCATAAGTCACTATGAATAATATCAAAGGGAGCAAAAGTATTGGAATTGGACTCAAAAAATGGTAATCTAACATGTTTGCTAACTTGAAAAAATGACACAGTTGAGAATATGAATTTTTATTACACGAAATAAAAATTTTGGTGCGTAAGACATCTAATATAGCTTTTCCAGGATGACCAAGCCGGTTATGCCAAACATCTGGCGAACAAACAGCAAGAGAGATAGGTTGAGGCAAGAGCGGAGTAGAAGGAGATACGATGGACTTGGTGATAGGATATAGCTCTCCAGAACTGTCACATCGTAGAATAGTCTTCTTCGAAATCAGATCCTTCACAGAGAAACCAGATGGGTCAAACTCAACAGACACATGATTATCAGTAGTAAACTTGCGGACAGACACTAAGTTTTTGATAATGTCAAGGACAACAAGGGTATGTTTTAGATGAAGAAGACGAGAAGGAAGATGTATGAACTTGGTACCACTAGCCGTAACTGGTATACTACTGCCATTGCCAACTAGAATAGAGCGAACATTGCTAGAGTTGAAAACGTTATGCAGTGTACCTGGATTTGAAGTAAGATGTGAGGTAGCGCCGGTGTCCATATATAAATCTTCATCAGGAGGTTGAAGACTCATGGAGCTATATGCCTCTGCAATATCATCTGGTTGGAGAACTTCAGTGGTCGGAGTGAAGTAAGCTTGGCCACGACCTAATCTAGGTGACCGTGCGCGTTGGGAGCGTTGTTGGTGTTGTTGTGGAGGGCGTGGTTGCCAAGCAGGGGATGTAGGGTATGGGCAGGGAGGCACAGGCCAGTAGGGAGACCAGTGAGGATGGTAGTTGGGATGACGAGAGTAGCATGGAGTCTGTTGGGCCGTGTGATGCATGCTGGGAGTTGGCAGGAGAGGTGGTTGGGCCGCTGGGCTTTGGGTCCAGTTAAAATTACCGCTGGAGGGTGGTCGTGGACCACGTTTGATGTTGCTGGGACGATGTTGTCACTGATTTTGGCGCTGCACAGGGGAGGCAGCAGCAGCCAGTGCCGTCGGTGTAGGACTTAGGGTTTGTTGAGAACGCCTTATCTCTTCCATTCTCAGTTGAGATCTGGCAGAATCAAAACTAGGCATGGACTGTTGAATGAAAGATGCAATAGTGTTGTATTCCTCCGGAAGGCCATTGACAAGTTGAATAACCAAACGCTTGTCATTCATCGGGAAGTCGAGATCACTTAATCCGTCGGAGAACGATTTAAGTTTATCACAGTAATCATCAACACCATTACAGTCAGTAAATTTAAGGTTAACAAACTTACTTTCAAGGGTTTCTGCGCGGCTTCCTTTGTTGTTTTCAAAGAGCTTCTTGAGGTGATCCCAGATTTCTTTAGCAGTTTTGCCTGATTTGAGAACAGTGGGCATCAAATCTTTGGCCATGGTAGAGAACATTCACTGGCGACAGAGTGCATCTAGCTGTTTTACGGTAGCGGCATCAAGATCTGTTGGATTTGTTGAGCCGTCAATGAGAAAAACTAGATTATGAGCTTGGAGATGGAGTTCTAAAAGGAAAACCCATGAAGAATATTCATCCTGTTTGATGTCCAGGAGAATGGGTATAAGAGTTTTGATGTTGGTGACAGCAAAGGCTGGATGTAACTTTTTCGTTTCACCGACCATTCGATTTATTTATTTTTTTATGTAAGAGAAGAAGAGGGATTGATGGATCGGTTTTAGGATGATACCATCTTGGATAATGGTGAAACTCCAATGAGAGCTTTCCCTTTTCTCATTCGTTATTATATGTCAAAAGAATGTCAATGAGTATCTCACAGTAATTGAGAATACTTTACAGTAATTGAGAATAATGCTAAGAAAGGAAATAAGATAATATCTAATCTATTACTTCAGTTTATAGGAAAAATAAATTATATATATGATAGTGAGGATTGGGTGTCCAATGAGTTTTGACATGTCCATCCGCGTCCAATCTACTAACTGGGCGGATGTAGATAAGATGTGGATCGGGTGTCTGCCGGAAACTCCGCAACATGCACTATGGTGTTTTGCTTAGACCTGGAATGGACAATCATGTTAACAAGTTGCAGAATGAGTTCTTGACTATTCTTACAAACGCGCTTGTAGACTATTTTTACAAGGGTATTTCTATATTGCGCTTAAGTCCGCGTTCTCTAGTAAGATATCTTAGAGCAATTCTTATGGAATGAACAAATTCTAAGTTTGTTCATTTTGCTTCCACTTGGAATAAACAAACATGAAAAATGGATGCTCAAACTAATATATTTGTTGATTTGAGCATCGAGATGGAACACCCAGCGCGCGCTTGATGAAAGGTCGGGCGATCGTGCCATAGACGCCGAGTTGGAGGGAAGACCGCTGGAGTTGGAGGGAAGATCGCCCCTCACATATTTTCTCTCCAAAATGGTTATTATAATTAGGATTTATTTTTTATTATTTATTTTATTAGTTAAATAATCGGTGGGACAGAACTCTTATTAGTTTATATAAATAAAATTATTAGTGGGACCCAACCTTTATTAGTTTATGTTAATAATATCATTAGTGGGACCCTAAAAATATAAGATTTATTCATTTTGCGTTGATTCCTATAGTGGAGAATGCAGTTTGTTCATCCACGTGACCCAACAAATTTTTATTTTTGTTCATTGCCATAGAAACTGCCCTTAAGGAACAGAAATAGACAAATCCAACGATACGATGTGTCAAAACCTGGTAAATGATTGTGTCAACTAGTAGATTTGTGAAGAAGCCATTGGTTTCCGCCGTTTCATGTTAGGGTTTCTCTTATACATCTCTTCTCTGATCTGTTGATCGCCGATTATGTTCTTGATCATGATTTTTAGTTTTCTATGATTGAAGACCATGCTTATTAATTTCTCGTTATCTTAGATCTCTAACCCTATGCAAGGGTTATTTTTTTTTGGCTTATACCATTTGTTTTTGTTAGTTTTCTTTATTATGTTTTTCATGTTTAAGATTTCAAGTTGGTGATTCATTCTTTCTCCGGACATTTGATGGTAAATCTGCTGGAAATCTTATACTTGTTTATTATCATGGGCTAAAATAAGACTTTGTCGAAATGCTGTATGAGAATCATATTTGATCTAATTCTAAAAAGATGCTTGATAAAAAAAAATCTAGTTCTAAAATCCAACAACGTATCTGCCTTGATTCATGAAGTGTCACTATACAATTGCTTACTGTGCGATACATATAAGCAAAAATTAAGAGTACAATACATGATAATCAGCTAGCTAAGGTGTCTCTTAGTTTGTATATTTTGTTGTTACAGGAGATTATTAGGTGTTGTAATACAATTTTTCATGTGATGTGGAAGAAAAAAAATTGGTTTGATATTTCTGTTGTAGTGTGTATTTTTGTCTGCACCCCCTCACTTAGAAACCTGGCTCCGCCCATGATTTATTGATGTGTTCTGTTACATGATTTCATTCTTCTTCAGGAACTGAAGCTCCCTCCCTTGGTTTCTGATTATTGTTATTGGATTCTGTAGGTACAATGGAAACTATATTTGTGGAGAAAATGGATAATATTCCACCGCTTGAACCAAAATATGGACTGCCGATTTTCAGAGTACACAAGCCTTTTGATGTTTCTGATGTTCGATTAAAGTTTGTTTCTTCCATTAAGATATCTGCCAAGAAATTGTGCAAACAGTTGAAGCTCATTGGGGATAGCAAACTTCTTCGTCAAAATGATATATTGATTTTTTCATTATCCAACACGGAAATAAGCATTTCCTCTTTGGTGACTTTCTCATCCCCAGGTATAATTTTTTCTATTTTATTACATCATATTCCTTTTGACCGGTAAGGAAAGTGAATTAGGCTTTAATCCTTGGGCTGGTAAGACTGAGATTGTTGAATTTATCGTTGTTGTTGTTGATGATGTTAGGCCAAGCATTATGGGAGGAGATTAGATTGTTCTTGCTTATCTGTCCGAGGAGAAAAAGCTAATCCTTGCGTAAGTTAATTTATAGTATCCTTTCTTTTTGCAGAAATTAGATGTTAGAGATGCTTCATATATTCTGACTTGTTAGTTTTTTTTTCTTTTTTTCTTTGATAGAAAAGGAAGATATTTTTGCAGAAATTAGATGTTAGAGATGCTTCATATATTCTGACTTGCTAGTTTTTTTTCTTTTTCTCTTTGATAGAAAAGGAAGATATATTGATGAGTGGAGGATAATTGTCCGACCATTCACTTGATACATTGAATCTTCTACTATATTTAGTTTCTTTATCTTCCCAAACCATTAAAAATTCTACTAACAATATTTTCAATTTTAATATAACTAAAATCAATTAGAATAAAAAGACAATCCTTTAACATAGAGTCCTTGAACCAACTATGATCAGAGCTAAATGAATTGAAGAAATGTTTTATTATTTTCGAAAGCATTAACTCAGGAAGAGTTATTAAATAACTATTTATAGATTCATTATTACAGAAGATGTAAAGTCACAACAATTGTCTGTGACAAAAATACTTAAAGCAGTCTATAAACAGATAGAGGCACACATTATAAGAGACACCCATACTCTAACATTTACATGTACTCATAGTCCCCCTCAAGATGTGTACCAGTAAAGTACATAATCTTGGAAACTAGTGTGTAACAGAGTGATTGAGGCCTTCCTTTTATAAAAACATCAGCCAATTGCTTCAAGGAAGGAACAAATTTGATCAACAAAAATTTTGAGATGATTAAGTACCTGATGAAATGGGAATCAATCTCTATGTACTTAGTTCTTGCATGGAACATAGGATTGCTTGCAAGACTAGAAGCACTCATATTATCACAGTAAAGTGTCACAGGTAATTGCAGAGATATACCCAATTCCTTTAACAGATAAGAAACCCAAAGTAATTCTGAAGAAGCAATTGCGAAAACCTTGTACTATGCCTCTGCACTTGATCTAGAAACAGTTGGTTGTTTCTTTGAAGTCCAAGACAATAAAGAAGAACCAAGAAACACACAATATCCTGCAGTGCTTCTTCTAGTATCAGGGAAACCAGCCCAGTCAGAATCAGTGTAGGCAGTAAGAGAATTAAGATCAGAGGAGCCCAAAGTAATACCTGAACCAAGACTACCCTTAAAATACCTAAGAATTCTCTTGAAAAGTTGTAGATGTACTGTTGTAGGTTGATGCATAAATTGGGACACATAACTGACAGCAAATGCTATGTCAGGTCTTGTCATAGTGACATATTGTAATCCTCCCACCAAACTTCTATAAAAGAGAGAATCCTCTAACAATTCTCCATCTAAAATTGAACATCTTGGACCTTTTAAAACTGGAGTACTGCAGGGCTTGCAATTCACCATATCTTCCTTTGTTAATAAGTCCATTGTGTACTTTTTCTGTGATAACAGAATTTGATTTGTAGAACAATTCCTGGTAGCTTCTATGCCCAGAAAATAATGGAGATCCCCCAAGTCATTCATGGCAAATTCTTTACTAAGGTAAGTAGTAAGAGAAGATAATAGAGCTGAAGATCTACCTGTTAAGATGATATCATCAACATAAAGTTGTAGAAGCATGACTCCTTCTGAAGAACTGAATAAGAACAGTGAATGATCACACTTGGACTGTTTGAAACCATACTGAAGTAGAGTTTTTGAAAACCTTTCAAACCAAGCCCTTGGGGCTTGCTTTAACCCATACATGACTTCTTCAAATGGCATACATGATCCTATTTGCCTTCAACTACAAAACCTGGAGTTTGTTGCATAAACACACACTCATTTAGATGTCCATGCAAAAAAGCATTGGATACATCTAATTTTTTAACCATCCAATTCCTAGATAAGACAATTGTTAAGACACACCTAATTGTAGTAGCCTTAACCACTGGATTAAAAGTCTCTGAATAATCTACATCTTCAAGTTGATTATATCTTTTTGCCACCAATCTAGATTTTCTTCTCTGAATAGAACCATCTGCATTCAATTTGAGTTTATACACCCACTTGCATCCCAACACATTCATAGATGGATGATATTTGACTAAGTCCCACGTATCATTATCCTTAAGAGATTGATTTTCGTCTCCCATTGACACAACCCACTTTGGATCATTATTTGCAGCCTTGTAAGTCTTTGGTTCAACCAACTGTAGCAGAGAAGTAAAAGCAGCTGCAACAGGATATCTTACTGTATAGTTAGTTACATAATCAGGTAAAAGCTTTGGTTTCCTAGTACCCATTTTAGACCTTGTATTAATAGTGTTTGAATTAGTGGAAGAGGAACATGGTATTGATGGTAAATCTGCTGGGAATCTTATAGTTGTTTATTCTGTATCATTGGCCAAAATATAAGTCAAGGTTGAAACTTTGTCCAAATAACGTAAGCGAAACATATATTTGATCTAATTCTAAAAAAGTTGTTGTGCGATACATATAAGCATAAAATAAGAGTACATTACATGATAATTAGCTAGTTAAGCTGTCTCTTATTTTGTATATTTTGTTGTTATCGGACACTATTTGGTGTTGAAGTACAATTATTCATGTTCTATGGAAGAAGAAAAAAATTGGTTTGATATTTCTGTTGTAGTGTGTATTTTTGTCTGCACCCCCTCACTTGGAAACCTGGCTCCGCCCATGATTTATTGATGTGTTTTGTTACATGATTTCATTCTTCGTTAGGAACTGAAGCTCCCTCCCTTGGTTTCTGATTATTGTTATTGGATTCTGTAGGTACAATGGAAACCACATTTTGGGGAAAATGGATAATATGCCACCGCTTGAACCAAAATCTGCACTGCCGATCTTTAGAGTGCACAAGCCTTTTGATGTTTCTGATGTTCGATCAAAGTTTATTTCTTCCATTAAGATATCTGCCAAGAAATTGTGTAAACAGATAAATCTCATTGGGGATAACAAACTTCTTGGTCAATCTGATATATTATTTTTTCATTATCCAACACGGAAATAAGCATTTCCTCTCTAGTGACTTTCTCATGTTGGATCAATTCTATCATGTTAATCACTAATAATACTTTCCAGAACATGATCATGGATCTAGGACAATAAAGTTCACTGCTCATGAAATTTATTGAAATTAAGTTTCGAAAACAAACCTGGTTAATAATCCATAGTTTTCTGATTAACCCGTTGTATCTCTTTCAGCTGCTGAAACGATTATGGAGAGTTGTAAACTTTATTCCTCTCACCACTCCTTTATAGTTGATGGTATTCTGGAAACTTCTTTCTAGGGAAAGGAATAGGTTTATCACCTCTTGAGGCGCTATTTATAGTTGTAGCATTTATTTCCATCAAAGATACTTAATATCTAAGTAAGCTACTTAACAGCCGCAATTCTAGAACCTCCTCTTGTGACATTCACACTTGACAGCCGCCTATAATAAGAATTGTAGTTTAAAATGGATAATTCTCTCTAATTCATAAAGAAAACCCATATGGATATGGGCATGTGGGACACAAAATGTAATATTCTCCCACTTGGCACATATGACCCATACATAACTGTTACATTCATAAAGGGTTTGGTGTGAAACAAACTATGCGCGTAATCGCAAGAAAGAGCTTACTCCATTTCAATAAGTCATAATATCATTATTTAGCAATGCACTAATGCAAGCCATGGCGGTCATAAATCATTTATCGACATACTCCCTTCCATGTACTACAACATTAATACATTACAAAACAATGAGAACATAAGTTCTTTTCAGTTCATAAGGCTAAACACATGAAAGCCGTAATACCATAATTTGAATTACCAAAATATTCTTGTTGCATTAATTCTATCAATAATTGTGTGCACATATGGAATAACAGGAAATGCAGAAATAACACTTTTTATGAGATCTCAAAGAGTGATGTGGAAATCGATAATTTATCCATACTTCAACTATTATAAGGGTCAGGTACATTAGGATGCAATATTAATGCATCAAGTGATAACCCTCGTATTCATCAATGGGTATGCATTCACAAGTTTCTGTACTCGCATTTCCACATAAACATGTTGTTTTTCCGATTCTCTTTATGTACAATGGGAAACTGTATCTTCATATGCTTATACGCATATAAAGTTTCACCACGTATAGCTTAACAGAAAGAGATTGTCGTGCACAACATATGCTCAACCACTTGGCTATAATGTCAACATAATCCAAGTCTTGAGATAAAGTTGCACAACCTTAAATTGTGGAATTATCATATACTACAAATTCAGACTCCAAAGTCAATGAATTAGTTACCATTTCTACATTAGCATAAAGTCATATCACATAAGGACTCTATGAATCATGAGCTTCAAAGATGAGTCTGAACAATTTACCACCTTCAAAGAATCAATAATAAGAAGGTGAATACATTTACTTTAATATTCCTTAATAAATTATTTTCTTGGGTTACTTAGAGCGTCCACAATGGACGACTAAACCCAAATATAGTGTCCAGTTGATAGGCGTAGTGGAACGGACCATCGATCAAAATTTGATCAAAGACTAAAATCCAGACCAAATTTGGTCTGCGACCAAGACCAAACCCAAATATAGTCGGGCGTCTATATAGTCCACGCCCCATAACCAGGCGGACGTATACTCTACGCCCCACACCAGGCGTTGATATATTCTACGCCCCACACCAGGCGTTGGTATAATGTCCGCCCGTCTTTTTTTTTTTTTAATCTTTTGTGTGGGGCGGGCTTAATACCTCCGCCCCACTCTTTACAAACTTCAAATTCATGGGGCGGGCATAATACCTCCGCCCCACTTTTTTTTTTTTTTTTTTCTTTTCTACATCGGGCGAACGTATACTCAACGCCACACACCAGGCGTTGATATATTCTACGCCCCACACCAGGCGTTGGTATAATGTCCGTCTGACCAAATTTAGTTTTTCCACCGTAGGGTCACACACCAGATTAAACCCAAAATTTGATCTTTTTTTTCCTCTTTGGTCTTTGGTTATACTCGTACCACTGCAGTTGCTCTTAGGTAACAACCAAGAATACTTATTACAGAATTCCACAATTTCATGTAAAACGCATTATACATGAATTCTCAATTGCGGAAGCATAAGGTATTCCTTGCATTTTGTTGAGATTTCTAAACTTTCATTATATAGGACTGCGATTTCTTACTCTTATGTGTAATTTCAACACTAGAAGAGCAACTGTCTATGTCATAAGCATAATAACTTTCCTTTATTAAGATGTTTTTTCTTGCACTAATGGCAAGTTCATCTCATTCAGAAGTTCTTTTAAAGAGGATTTTCCTGGTTTGAACAAAACACCAAGATTTCCAATGGATAATGACTAGTGTGTCATCAACATACAAATAAATATATATTTACTTACTCCCACTGATCTGCAGATTTATAACTTAGTCGAGAAAAAATTTCTCAAATCTGAAGAATACTATTAAGATGGATCTTTAGAAGTCCATATACTGATCACGTAAGATGACATGCTAAAAGTCAACTTTCCATTCAGAGAAACCTTTGCAGTCTCTTTATCCCTAAATTCCCAACAAACGTAATTGTTCCTACTCTCGTTTGATGAAACTCCAAACAATTATGAGTCATCAAACTCAGTAATCATTAAATTCAATACGGACACTTGTTTGATCCAATAATTAACACTTTTTGAAGAGATACCACATTATCAGAAGAAACCTCGAATTTCCTTACTTTCTGAAATTTTAGTAGCTCAACTAATTGCAGTTCTTCATACATTGGATCATATCAAATCATAATGGGAATAATAATTCAAATAGTGAAACTATATTTCATAGTTTACAACTCCCACTAGATTAACCATTATCAAGTGTCTCTAATTCCAAATAGCTTTGTACTATAATCAGGATAATCGTATACACATACCCCTTGTATTAGTAGTCTTTATTAATACAATTCTTTCATGTAGGTGGAAAACTCTAGCTTTCGTCGCTCAATGTAATCATCCTAAACTAGGTTTCCATATACTCAAAAACTGATAATGTTCTTGAGATAAACTTACCAGAAACTAAGTTTATGATGTCCGCAAAGACTTTATAAGTTTTCACCCACAATACAAGAAGTGGGTATTAACTATGTCAACACATAGCACAATTACTCTTAACGGAAACAATTATGTACTTTGAGCATTGTGCATTTCACAAAATACAAAATTCTAGGAATCCATCTATAAAACGAGAATGTTATCTTTAGATCGTCATATTTTCGAAAACATATATTCATCATTTCATCTGAACTTACTACTTTCACCTTTCCATCTGACAAGCTTTCAAGCCCAGTAACAAACACTACTATCCATGTTTACTACATGTAGCTAACTATCAAGCAGATGTAACTATAATGTGAAAGTTATTGATGAATATGGTGAAAAATATTCTACCGAAATTCCCTAACAGTCATCACGAAATCTCAAGAAATTATTTAATCCAAACAATTGCAAATACATTTCCGTGTTGCTTAAATCATGCTATATCTCGAACCAAAACATTACATGGACCGAAACAGAAAATCCATTAACTAAAAAATAACAATGACACATTCATTTTGCCACTATATCAATAATGTGGATAAGTTACAACAATATATCCTAGCATGTTTAAGTATGATCCCACTCTTATCATATTTCATGATAGAAGGTGACCTTTAGTGTGCTAACTAAAACTAATCAGTTGCACGAAATTCATTAAACACCAAGATTAAAGAGATAACAATAGCATGATGTGATCAAGAATCAACATTCAAAAGAATTGAATGCATAAGCATCAAACAGACAACAAACACAAATTTTCAAAACAAATCATACCGTCAAAACTTGTCCTTTGGGACGAAATTTCGACGTAAATAACCTTCATTTTTATTGCCCCATTAACTTTAATTTTCAATGTATCATCCGTCCTCAAAACTAAAAGGTCTTTAACTTCTTTAGTTTGTAAGACCATGAGGACAGCATATACTAATTACTTCACATAGCGATGTCTTTGGACAAATCACTAATACCATAATAATTAGAATATGCAATTGACAACGTCACGAACCACAACTCTTACTGAGTTCACCATTTTTCAAGGTTTATTTTACCAAAATCAACTTACTAGCTGAACTCGATGGGGTTCAGATGACATCAACATGCAATCAATATGCCAAACTTAAATGCGGAGCATCCAAATGCAACCAAAGCAATGGAAACATAAATGTCAAACTTGTCATATATCTTCTATACCATTAGCCTGACACCTTTGGATATCAAACCACTCTTAAGAGAGAATATTTCACCTAATTACTTTAACCAATGATGTCTTTGGACAAGTCATTAATAACGTAATTAGGATATACAAGCGACTTTGTCACCGTAATTCTTAAGAGAGTTTACCAATTACAATTTGCTATTTTGGCAGCATAATTTTACTGGTAAGACTCCACATACCATTCAGGTCACATTCATGATATGCACCGAAAATGGATAAACTGGGACATCAAAAGAATTATACATTAAGTATATCCAACATATATGACCTAAAATGTCAGTTTGCTATATATATATATATATATATAGTATTCTTAAATGTTCATACAACATGATAACTTTGGGCATCAAGATCACCTTTACATAAGAATATATGAGCTAATTATTTCACCTAATGGTATCATTTTTTATTTTTATTTTTATTTTTGATACTGAATTAGCAAGAAGCAAACAACTATTTATTTTATCATTCATAAGTCTACCCCTTTATGGTTGGTTACTTTGGTAATCCAATCCAACGGCTAAACTCCATAAATATGTCATACAGGGTCACACTTAATACATACATGACATATATTACATGACGACGAGATTAACTTCACGAGATTGTCTATATCATTCAAACATAATTTTACTCGGTATACAATTAATAGGCTCAAGCTAGTGAGACTCTTCCTAGCTTCATGAACCCACCAAGAATGAGAGCATATAATGATAGACAGAACTATGATTTTGGGCATACTGAAATCTTTCTAAGCATACTGAATAAAGACAAAAAATGTTGTGAAATAGCAAATTCAGATAATCCCTTAACCCAAATTTTTTTAATGACAAATCTGCCCTTTACGTATTAGTGTTAATAATATTGATTAGTGATTAAATATTTGTTTAGTGATTAAGATAATTTTCAGAATTATAAAGGTTGTTTAAATGAAAAAATTTGGAGAAAAAAATCAAAGTTTTTATTGAGAAGGAGAGAAAGAGAAGGAGAAAATGAGAAAATTTTAATTCTTGATTCAATGGAGGATGAGGAGGGTCATAATTCATCTAAAAAAACCTAGGAAAATACACATCAACTACACCAATGATTCCCAAATGGCTGATTTCTTAGATTATGAGAATGATTTTATACCCACTCAAACTCAAGCTCAAACTCAAGATGATGATTTTTATGAGCTAAATCCTGATGATGGAGACATTGATGAGGAACCCAATGCTTTTGATACACAGGTACACTTCCATTCTATGCTTAATGTCACTTCTATAGCTCTTAATTATCAAAAGTATGGTTTTTTGGATCATGGTTCGGCGAAACAGGTTGAGGTTCGGCTCACATCTATGAGCCGAATCTACCAATTGATGAACGGTTCGGCTTATATGAAATTTTCATAGTAAGCCGAACAACATCCTGAATAGCCCGGAAAAAAAACAATTACTTCTTCGGCTTATATTTCGCAAATAGTATGAGCCGAACATCAATTTGTTATTTTTTGGCTTAAAATATTGTTATTGGTTCGGCACATATTGAGAATATCGTATAAGCCGAAACCTCTAAATGTTCATAGTTGGGCATATAATATGATTATCGTATGAGCCGAACATAAATTTTTAATTTTTGGGTTGAAATATTTTTATTGGTTCGGCACATATTGAGAACATCGTATAAGCCGAAACCTTTAAATGTTCAGGGTTCGGCACATACTATGATTATCGTATGAGCCGAATATTTCTATTATTTTTCCTTTCAAGTATTTGAACCTTGTGATATTCTTTGTAGATTGTACCCATGGAAGATCAACCTGATCCAGTAGACATAATTCACGAGGATACCAAGGATCACTTCCAAAATGATTTGGTATGTAAGAACCTTTTGTTTAACTTAATGTTGTAGGAATGTTGTCGGGATATTCCAAAATTTTTGAATGAAACTTTCTAATTACTTGTTTTGGAATGAACGTAGAGATGGAAAACTAAACCCGAAGTTCTGGATTGGATTGAGGAACACGCGATGAAGATAAATTGTGTACTAGTTAAAGGACAACAAAGCCGATGAGATCGGTTTGAAATGATTTTTGAGCGTAGTGGAACCGGCGCTAGCAAGGTTAAAAAGGGTACTGTATACGTTGGGAAGACCGGGAGAAAGAATAGGACGAAGATGAAGAAAGAAATTGCCCTTTCAAGATCGTATTCAACCTCAAGAATAAGTCCTTGAACAAAGAAGATCAATATTGGATAATGAATAAAGATATGGATTGTCGTCATAACCACCCACGTCCCAAAGACCTGCATGGACAAGCGAAAGTAGCGCGACTCAAACCCGGTGAGATGCTAGAAGTGGATAAAATAACACTAGCACGTTTGCCACCGTCTAGGATTCTTAGCAAATTGAAGGCGGACAACAAGAATAACAAGTCGACTATGCAAACTATCTACAATGCAAGACAAAAGATTAGAAGACTCAATTTGCAAAGTAGGATGGTGATGCAACAAGTAATGTGGTTAGGGGTGAAGAATAACTACGCTTGCCAAAAGAAGTTGGATGAGTTAGGTCAAGTCACACACCTTTTCCTTTCCCACCCGGAATGAGTCCAATTGGCTCTATGCTTCCCACAAGTTATTATATTGGATTGCACGTACAAGACTAATAAATATGAGATGCCGTTGATGAACATTGTGGGGCATGCTTCGACAAAGGCACCGTTCACCGTGGCTTTTTGTTTCTTGAAAAACGAGAAGAAAGAGAGTTATGTTTGGGCATTAGAACAATTGAAGTTAATCTTCCGGGAGGGTGATCTTCCTAAAGTGTTCGTTTCCGATCAAGATTCATCGTTGATGTATGGTATTAAGAAGGTATTTCCGAATGCATTCAATTTTCTTTGTACGTTTCACATATGGTGCAATGTGAGGAAAAAATGTCAATCGAAAATTCAACCACTTAAGTTGAAGGAATTAAAGAATATTGCTCAAATCCAACCGGAGGAGACACGAATAAAGAAAAAGAAGGAATTCTTGAAAGAATATGAACATAATGAGATGTTGTGGGCTTCTTTCCAAGGCGAATGGGAAGCTTTGGTATGGTCAATCACCGAGGATGTCTGCGAAGAAAATTTTAAAATGCTTATTAAGCATTGGAAGACCGGCTACCCCGATATCATTACTTACTTGGTTAAAGATGTGTTGGAACCTAATAAAGAAAGTTTCGTGTTTTGTTTCAAAAATCGGAACAAACACTTCGAAAACCAAGCCACAAGTATGGTAGAGTCGGCTCATTATCGGTTAAAGAAGAACCTTTTTGGATGTGTTGACACTTTTGTCACGGTTTTTGATGCAATTGATGAATATTTCAAAAGTGATGTTATGAGAATTAAATCCACCTTCGAGCATAACCTTATGTTCAGACACAAGAATTTTGGTAGTAAATGGCTACGGGAATTAACTTATAGAGTCTCACATCTATGCATCGACTTGTTGATGAAAGAAGTGGATTTGATTAAGACATTAGGCGCCAACCTAGAGGAAGAGTGTGTTTGTAAAATGAAGACATCTATGGGACTTCCATGCCTCCACGACCTACTTCGGTACAAGGATGGTATCATATCATTTGAGGATATTGATCATTTTTGGAAACAATTAAGCTTCGATCCTCTCCCAACCGAAGACGATGAAGATGATCTAGAGATATGGGACACGAAAAATGGCAA
Source organism: Papaver somniferum (assembly GCF_003573695.1). Lineage (NCBI taxonomy): Eukaryota > Viridiplantae > Streptophyta > Magnoliopsida > Ranunculales > Papaveraceae > Papaver > Papaver somniferum. The sequence continues at coordinate 1,183,807 of NC_039362.1, forward strand.
AAAGTTGGCGGAGATGTATAGGAATATGGGCCGAGGTCAAAAGAAATTCCTATAGGACAACATGATGCCGGTCATGTATCCTTTCACCCAAGAAAATATTTTGGAGCCGGAGAAGAGTGAACCGCAAGGTAGGAAGAGTAAGAAAATGAATAATTTTCAAACTAGACAAGCCAACAAGGAACTATTGGGTAATAAGAGGGATCCATCCGGCGTTGACTACCATGCTGCAAGGATTGAAAAGGCAAAAAAGGAAATTGAGAAGTTGATGAAGGAGGAAGAAGTCAAAGTTCCAAAAAAACGAGGTCGTCCAAGTATTCAAAAAGCCGAAACATCTAACAAAGAGGTGAATAATAATGATTGTTCGGCACAAGAAAAGGATAGTAAAGAGGATGTCAAGATGAAGGCTAAGATGTATCCTTCACAAACTAAGATAAAAGATAAAAGGATCGTACATGAAATTGGTAGGATAAGAGGACCTAGAAGAGATAAGTCCGGTAAGTATTTGAGGCCTATCAATTTTATATACGATAACTAATTGGAATATCTATCGCCAATAATTCATGAGCATATTGTAGCAATGGAAGACGTGCAAGGTGATGGAAATTGTGGATATCACGTCACGGCGGAACAACTTGGTCCTTTTAAGGAAGAGAACAATCTCGTGCCCCCTGAAAATGAAGTTAACTATATTCGGAAACGAATGTTACAAACCCTACGTAAAAACAAAGATTTATATAAGACAATGATGAGAACAGGTGCAAAAGGAGATGCAGGGGTGGTAGCGGAGTACATTGCATTCGAACGTTGTTTGCATGGGGATTTTATCTTTACCGAAGAACATTGGATGTCAATGCCCATTTGTGGGTTTTTAATAGCGGAGACATTCGATTGCGTCGTACATTGTTTCTCATGGACGGGTATTAGCTTTACTTACGGGCCTCCAACAAAACCTTGCAATGAAGGTGTAAAGGATAGAAGACTTGTTCTTGGATTTTTTCAAAATTGTCATTTTATCGGCCTCAAACTTAAACCCGCTTGCCCATTACCACCCTTGATGAGTGCAGCCTTTTGGCCTAGATTTGAAAACAATTTTGCGATGGATTGGTGTGCAAATTATGCGACGGAAATGGATCTTTGTATATCTTTGAATGTGCAGCCTCCAAGTGGACAAGTAATTACGTTTTCAAGTGATGAGGATGAAGATGATAAGAAATAGGTCAGTGAAGATGATGAGAATGAGGCCAGTGAAGAGGATGAGATTCGTTTAGGATCTCCATAAAAATGTTTCATGGATTTATCCGCGTATTTTGTGTCTTTTGATTTTCGTGTATGATGAGGATGATATTTTGACTAGAATTGCAATTACATGTATCCATCAAAACGAAATACTTGAATGATTTACTTTTTGGTTATGGAACGTGTTGTTTTCTAGAAACTGGAACCATGAACACAGGAGATTGTTCGGCTTGTAACTTTAGTTCAAGGAAAGCCGAACCCGACAGAGTGATGAAAATCCAGAGTTTTTCTGTCAGGTTCGGCTTAGAGTATTATTTTGATGAAAGCCGAACCTGACAAGAAAAAAAACCAGAGTTTTTTTGTCGGGTTCGGCTTATAATATTATTTCACTGCAAGCCGAACCTGACCAAAAAAAAACCCGAGTTACTCGGCTAGGTTCGGTTTGTATTATATTTTTTAAGAAAGCTGAACAATGGATTTCAACATTCGGCGCATAACTGGAATTACAGGATAAACCGAACCTTTCATGATTCATGAACACAAAAATGTTATATCATTCCAAATATACTTTTCAAATTCATAGAAAATGTGGATGACACACCCGTTACATAATAGCGTTACAATAAATTTCTAATCGAATTCTTCTAATATCCTAAACGGGTAATGAGAAACCTTCTAAGAATGTCGTAGTGATCTTTGTATTCGAAATTCTTTCCTTTCCATCTTCGCGATTCCTCTAGAGCTCGATCTTCAATCTCAGAGTTTGTTTCACCCTTGAGACGATATAGACTCACAATTCAAACTAAAGCTATAAAGTTTTTCAACGTTTCTTTAATAGTTCCAATTCGGCTAAACAAGGCCGCACTATCCCGGTTGTGAGGATTACCCGTTTCGGTGCTGAAGGCTTCATGAATTCTAACCAAGTAGTACATACTCATCAATCCCTTCACTCGTCGTTCTTCACCCTTCTTTGGATAGTATGCTACGTAATTAGTACAAAGAGACAAATCTTCTTCTAAAGTAAACTCATGAGTTGAGGGTGCCATTTTTTTTAGTATATTATCTGAAGATTATGAAAAACCATGTATGCTGGTGTGACAAGCAAAGACACACAGAAACTTGCAAGTATACAAGGCCAAGTTTATAATATAGGGATAAGAAAGGGATCAGTCCACAGGGAGTAGGAGTGCATAAAAGAAATTTTCCTAAGCTAGCAATGGGTGCAAAGCACTATGGCAGTGAGCAGTGATGGATGAAGGCAGATACAAAGAACTAAAACAGTTAACACAAGATGGCAGCACAGCAAGGAACCAAGGCTGTAAGCCAAGGGCAGGGGTGAGATTGTGCACTGATTTCAGTGCACACAGCTTCAAAATGCAAGAAAAAAAAAGGCAAAGAAATAAACTGAACTGAAAGCACACAGAACTGAACTTGAGTGACTGAAAAAAAGGAATTGTGGCTAAGTTAAGGCTTAGATTCCACCTTGTGGCCTAATCAAATAGCATATTCCTAGGTTGAGTTGAGTCCTATGCATACAATAGAAAGGAAAGAAAAACAGCTTGCTAACAGAAATACCCCTAGTATTGACTGTCTTTTGACAGCACAATCAATCACAAGCAATCATAGCACTGCTTTCTTCCCAATGCACAAGAAAAACAAGCATATGGCATCCTATCCTAGCAATTTTTCCATTTGACAGTGCACCAAGGCTTCATCAAAGCCTCAGCTTGTTGCTAATTAGCTCATACTACACATGTTAACAGCATCAACATTCATCACATATGATAAATTAAACACAATAATCAATATTCAAGATAAAAATCAAAACATCACAACTTTCACTGTTAACTGCATAGATGAACTGAAATTTGGAATTGTGACATAAAACAGAACAAAGGTTTTTCTGGATAGTCCAGAGATCATCCCCCCTCTACCCTTCTACATCACCCCCTATTTATATCACTAAACAAAATCCCCAAAAATCAGGACCACATCAGTCCAATTAGGGTTTGGTGAAAATACAAAATTGACTCACCTAATAGCTCTGATTTTACTCAATTATCTTCACCCACTCTGCTATTTCTAGTTACAATCAACAATTCCCAAAAATTCTTCAATTTGTAAAATTAGGGTTTTCTGTTGTGAAATAGAAATCAAAATTCACTCACCAAAACTTTGAATTGACGTCGCCCCATGTCTTCTCTGCCTCTCTCGGTTCTTATCCATGCGCCTATTGATGCAATTGCTCCCTAATTTGAGGTGTTTTATCAACTCTCACCTAGGTCAGTTGGTGAGAGAGGTTAAAGCGCTTCAAATTAGGGGGATGGGTCGTGTCGGGTAATGATGGAGATGGTGGAGGTGATGGTGGTGACAGGAGTGATGGATGATGGAAGTAGCAGGTGGAGGTGATGGTGGTGGAATGGGTGTTTCTGTTGCAGAGAGGGGGAGAAGAGGACGAAGGTGGAGGTCGATATGGGTTAGGGTAGGGAGCTGTTTGGCTAGGTCATAGGGTTCGAGTATTAGTGTGTTAGGCGGGTGTATCAAGATGTGTGTACCACGAGCTTAAGCCGCTGGATATGGAGATGGTAGGTGGATCGGACGGATAAGGAGGAGGCAGCTTGTAGCGACCGTAGGATGTAAAATACAACGAAGTCTACGGTGCGAGATTAGGTTAGGTGTTGTAGTGTTTAGCGGAATCATCGGGATTTGATGCACAGGTATAGGAGCGACCGTAGGATGCTGAAATGCTTCGATCTGACGGCTGAAATCTGAGACGGGCTTGGATATAGAAAATGGGTTTGGGTGAGGGTTTTGGGCCTTGGGTATGCCAAGCCCATATCTTCTTTAAGAACAATTCTTCCTTCTTGAGCCCATTCCTAGCTTTTTGGTCTTGTGCTCCATTCTTTGCGGCTTCCTTGCGTAATTTCTTCCGGCTTTTCACTACTCTTCAACTCTTTTCGGCTCCGCAAGTTATCCAGACTTTATTTATTACCTAAAAATGCAAAATTAAGTAAGAAAAATATTTATTCTTGAAAACAATGAAAATACAGAATATGGGATAAAATGTAGAATTACTGCACAAAAGATGAGTTAAATGCCAACAAAAAGGGATAGATATATACATTATTTGGCACTCATCAAATACCCCCAAACCTGAATTTTACTTGTCCTCAAGTAAAACAAAACGAAGGAAATCCTACCTATACCACTGTCGCTGGTCTCTCGAATGCATTTAGCGTATGCACTAAGCCTTTTAAACCACTAAGTGTCCCTAGTGGACGAGTGAAGTCTCGTGAAGGTTTGCTTAGAACGTACCTACAAAGTTCTAGGTCAAAATATAAGCTCAGATTCCATCAAATGTGACATGTGCAAAACAGTTTAAGCTCACAGCAAAATGGAGATGTCAATCTAGCTATCAAAGGCACAATCCTAGCACTGATAACAAAAAAAAGACATGTGATAAGAGTGTAAAGTGTATCTACACATGTGTAAAGAAAGATCTGAAGTTATGACTACTAATCACCAAGAGATAGTTTCTCAGGCTAAGAACTGAGGTCGAAATCTAGCTAGCTGTCCGGACTTTACGAGAATTGTGAATGAGTTGGAGGTATTTCACAATTACTCGCGCTGTACATCAATGGCATACACCCTCCTTGCTTATTACAATGAAACAACAAAATGACTATTTACATGACTCTTATTTACATTGACTATTCTCTTTTTTATTTTTGGAACAAGAGATGATGGAATTGATAAATACATGATTTTTTATTTTTTTTGTATTTTTCTGATATTTTTTTCTCTTTTTTTTTTTTCACTAGGAAACACTTTTGATACATAACAAAAGGAAACAAAAATTACATGACACTTTGCAAGAGGTAGCCCTTTTTGATGCACCCAGTTAAATTCGATGGTTGTCTTTCTTAATGTAACCTCCACCTTCTATCCCAACCAACCAAAGAACAAGCTAGTCAAGTTTCGTTCAGTATTCTAAAGTGATTGGCAATCGTAACTTCCTATCAAACACCTTGAAGATCGAGGCCATACATGTATTGGTAGATCGTGCGCGTGCAAATTTCTTATCACTATGTGAATTGTGCTAGAATCAGGGTGCCTAAATATCTAGACTAAGACTCCTAATAAAAATACATATTTGCACAAGAGTCAACATTTCAAGGTAAATGAGCTCCATTTTTATGTTTTTTTTTCAATTTTTTTAATTTTTTTTTTGAATTTTGATTTTTCAATTTTTTTTTTGGAATTTTTCAATTTTTTCAAAAAGAAGAAGGAGTACGTTTTCAATTATGGCAAATTATCATGGTATCTACTCTATACCCCCAAACCTAAACTAAACATTGTCCTCAATGTTTCAAAATATGGAAAGAATTATAAAACAATATATGAAGAGGAACATGCTGAGTAGAGTAAAAGGAGAGAGAATACCCGATTGTACGGCGGCAGCTCGATTAAAACTCCGTTATTCAAGGCAAAAATCCATCATATTAGGAGTCACAATGGATGAGCACAAAATATATACAAAAGGAAATTTAACTAACACATTATCTACAAGAAAATTTGGTTTTTAATGGGATTGGACTTTTTGGAAAAAAATTTGGTTTTGTTGGGAAACATTTGGTTTTGATGGGAAAACGAAAAATTTTGGTTTTTAGGGAAAGATTTGGAAAACTTTTTGGTTATTTAGGGAAAGAGTGGACCAGTTTAGTCCACATAGATTGGGTCCTCCAGGTTGGTTGTTTCAATGTCGGGTGGAAATGGCTCAAGGAATGGCTTTAATCTCTGCCCGTTGACTTTGAAAACGTTCTTGTTGGAGACATCCTCCAGCTCTACAGCTCCATGAGGAAAAACTGTGCGTACTAGGTACGGACCCTTCCATCTGGAACACAGTTTTCCTGGAAAAAGATGTAATCGGGAGTCATACAGCAAGACTTTCTGACCAGTCTTGAAGGATTTGCGCAGAATACGCTTATCATGAAACATCTTCATCTTCTGCTTGTATAACTTGGCACTATCATAAGCCTCATTTCTCAATTCTTCCAACTCGTTGAGTTGAAGTTTCCTTTGAATTCCAGCTTCGTCCAGAGAGAAGTTCAGCTCTTTGATTGCCCAGTAGGCACGATGTTCTAATTCCACAGGTAGATGGCACGGCTTTCCATACACTAGACGATAGGGGGACATGCCAATTGGTGTCTTATAAGCTGTTCTGTAGGCCCACAAAGCATCATTCAATCTCAATGACCAATCTTTCCTGGACGGGTTGACCGTCTTCTCCAGAATGTGCTTAATCTCCCTATTAGAAACTTCCACTTGTCCACTAGTCTGAGGGTGGTACGGAGTAGCAACCTTGTGAGTTATGCCATACTTGCGTACTAAAGACTCAAAGTTGTTACGAAAATGTGAACCGCCGTCACTGATGATAGCTCTAGGGGTACCAAAACGTGAAAATATGTTCTCCTTTAGAAATGAAAGTACCACCTTGTGGTCATTTGTTCTGGTTGCTATGGCTTCTACCCACTTAGAAACGTAATCAACTGCGACTAGGATGTACAACTTACCGTCAGAAATAGGGAATAGACCCATGAAGTCTATCCCCCAAACATCAAAAATCTCCACAATCAAAATGGGGTTCAATGGCATCATGTTTCTCCTCGAAATGCTTCCTAGCTTTTGACAGCGTTCACAAGCAACACAATAATTATGGCAATCCTTGAACAATGATGGCCAATAGAATCCACACTGCAAGATCTTTGCAGCGGTTTTCTTGGCACTGAAATGGCCTCCACATGCTTGGTCATGACAGAGAGATATCACATCTTTCTGTTCAGTGTTGGGGACACATCTCCTAATGATTTGGTCTGGGCAGTACTTAAACAAATATGGGTCATCCCAAAGGAAATGTTTGACTTCAGCCAGGAATTTAGAGCGGTCTTGTCTCGACCAACGTGAGGGCATCTTACCTGTAGCGAGGTAGTTAACAATATCAGCAAACCAAGGAAGGTCTGAGATAGACATCAGTTGTTCATCTGGGAATGATTCTCTAATCAGCTCACATTCATCAATAGACTCTAAAGTTAATCTAGACAAATGATCAGCAACCACATTCTCACAACCTTTCTTATCACGGATTTCGAGATCGAATTCCTGTAATAAGAGTATCCATCGAATAAGGCGAGCTTTAGCATCCTTCTTGGAAAGAAGATACTTCAAAGCCGCATGGTCTGTGTATATGATGATCTTAGACCCTATCAGATAAAATCTAAACTTGTCTAATGCGAAAACGACGGCAAGCAATTCCTTCTCGGTAGTTGAATAATTGAGTTGGGCATCATTAAGGGTTTTGCTAGCATAGTATATCACATATGGTAGTCTATCAACTCGCTGTCCTAAAACAGCACCAACAGCATAATCAGAGGCATCACACATAAGTTCGAACGGAAGTTTCCAATCGGGTGGTCGGACTATAGGAGCGGTGGTGAGAAGGGTTTTTAATTCCTCCCATGCCTTCACACAAGCAGCATCGAAATTGAAGGCAACATCTTTGGAGAGAAGACTGCACAGAGGTCTGGAGATTTTGCTGAAATCTTTGATGAATCGCCGGTAAAAACCCGCATGACCTAGAAATGATCTGATCTCCTTCACAGAGCAAGGTTGTGGTAGATGTTGAATGAGGTCAACTTTAGCTTTATCCACTTCAATTCCTTTTTCTGAGATGATGTGTCCTAGAACTATTCCTGAATTCACCATAAAATGGCACTTTTCCCAATTTAGAACAAGGTTCTTTTCTTTACATCTGGATATCACGAGGGCAAGATGCTTCAAACATTCGTCAAACGAGGAACCAAAAACAGAGAAATCATCCATAAAGATCTCGAGAAAACTATCTATCATGTCAGAAAAAATGCTTATCATGCAACGCTGAAAAGTAGCAGGTGCATTACACAACCCGAAGGGCATACGTCTATAAGCAAACGTCCCAAATGGACACGTGAATGTAGTTTTTTCCTGATCTTCTGGAGCAATGTGAATTTGGTTATAACCGGAAAAGCCATCTAGAAAACAGTAGTGACTGTGTCCAGACACACGTTCTAGCATTTGGTCAATGAAAGGGAGCGGGAAGTGATCCTTCCTTGTTACTGTGTTCAACTTCCTGTAGTCGATGCATACTCGCCATCCTGTGGTTGTACGAGTAGGGACTAATTCATTCTTGTCGTTCTGAACTACAGTAATGCCTGACTTCTTAGGCACAACTTGAATGGGACTAACCCATTTTCTATCGGGAATTGGGTATATGATACCTGCATCAAGTAGTTTCAGGATTTCTCCTTTGACTACATCTCTCATGTTAGGATTAAGTCTCCTTTGCATTTCCCTCGATGGTTTGGCATTCTCTTCAAGGTTAATGTGGTGCATGCAAATGGTGGGACTAATTCCTTTGAGATATGAGATGGTCCATCCTAAGGCCTCTTTGTGTTCCTTAAGTACTTCTAAAAGCTTACTTTCCTGTTCCGTGTCTAAACATGATGAAATAATGACAGGTAAAGTATCAGAAGAACCTAGGAATGCGTACTTCAAAGTACTAGGCAATGTTTTCAATTCAAGCTTGGGTGGCTCATCAATGGATGGAATAAGCTTGGAATCAGAGAGTAAGGGTGGTTCCACTTCATATTTCCTTTCAATGACGTCCATTTGAGGTACAGATTCGAGCAGAGATAGGACGTCACTACAGTATGCATCATCATAGGAATCTGGGTTAAAGTTCTCCATACATGCTTGAAAGGGGTCGACGGATAGAATGTTAGTCAACGAATCTTGCATTAATCCTTCAATCATATTGACTTCATGCACATCATCATCATCAAGATTCACAGGTTGTTGACTAATATCGAACACATTCAATTCTACCGTCATGTTACCAAAAGACAGTTTCAACACTCCATTCTGACAGTTGATGATCGCGTTGGACGTAGCCAAGAAAGGACGTCCTAAGATGACAGGAATGTGACAGTCTGGGTTTTGTACAGGTTGGGTGTCTAAGACAATGAAGTCTACGGGAAAATAGAATTTGTCAACCTTGATCAAAACGTCTTCGACCACTCCACGAGGAATCTTGACAGATCGGTCTGCCAGTTATAGAGTGATAGATGTTGGTTTCAACTCCCCAAGACCTAACTGCTCATAAACAGAATATGGCAGTAGGTTAACACTTGCACCTAGGTCTAATAACGCTTTATTGACCGTGTGTTCTCCTATAGTGCAAGAAATTGTTGGACATCCTGGATCCCTAAACTTGGGTGGAGTTTTGTTCAGAATGATGGAACTCACCTGCTCAGCTAAGAAAGCACGTTTTTGCACATTGAGCTTGCGCTTTTGAGTACACAAGTCTTTGAGGAATTTGGCATAAGCAGGGATTTGCTTGATTGCTTCAAGAAAAGGAATGTTGATGTTGACTCTCTTGAACAGATCTAACATCTCATTGTAATAGGTACTTTTCTGTTGATAGATCAATCTTTGAGGAAATGGGGCAACAGGAGAATGAGTTGGCAAAGGGACATTCACAGCAGTAGAATTGTCAGATTTTCCAACTTGCTCAGTTCTTTGGTTTTCTGGGGTTGTGGAGACAGCGTGGAATTTGTATCAGATTCATTAGGTTCGCCCACGTTGTTCTCGATGACTTTACCACTTCGGAGGGTGGTAATGGCATGGATTTGATCGGGTGAGGTTTCAGTGCAGGATGTTGTGCCTGTTTGAAATATCCTCTTTGGATTTTGTTGGGGTTGGCTCGGAAGTTTACCCTTTTCTCTCTCACACATTTGATCCATCTTTTGATCTAGATTTTTCTGACTTTGCATCAAACTCTGGAACATTTCCTCTAGGGTGGATAATCTCTTGTCGGTATTGTGTTGAGGATATGATTGTTGTTGAGAGTTTGATTGTTGTTGAGGGTTTCTCGGGTGTTGATAACCTTGATTGTTCTGATATCCCTGATTGTTTTGATAGCTCTGATTGGGTTGAGATGGTCCTCCTTGAGTGGGTCCTTTTGACCATGAAAAGTTAGGGTGGTTTCTCCATCCTGGATTGTAGGTCTGTGAATAAGGGTTATGCTCTGGTTTTTGAAACATGGCATGTGCCTGTTCAAGCCTAGACTCCTGGACTGCAAGCAAATCGGGACAATTTTGGAATTGATGGTTGGGGTCGTTACAAGCAGCACAAACAGACGAAGCGACATGTTCTCGGAGAGTAGTGGTGGAAGGTTTTGAATTTTTATGTAGTTCTAACTCTTCTAATCTCCTAACTATTGATGCCATGTTTGCTCTTCCCTCAAAATCCGCTTCAATCCTAAAAGCCTTTGCTTCGGATGTAGTCTTTCTGGTTTCACGGATGGATTCCCACTGTTGCGTCTTTTCAGCTACTTCAATCAAGAAGTCCCAAGACGCGTCAGCAGTTTTATCTACGAATAGACCATTACACATCGACTCAACCGTTGTTCGGGTGGACACATCTAGACCTTCATACAAAATTTGCACAAGTCTCCATTTTTCAAAACCATGATGGGGACATTGGAGCAATAATTCATTGAATCTCTCCAGGTATCTAGCTAAGGTCTCACCTTCTAATTGCACAAAGCTATTCAGACTTTGACGAATTGTCGCAGTCTTGTGGTTCGGGAAAAACTTTTTGAAAAACTCCTTTATGAGGTCATCCCATGTCATGATGGATTGAGGCTGTAAAGCATAGAGCCAGGCCTTTGCCTTATCTTTCAGGGAGAAAGGAAAAAGCCTTAACTTCAGGGTTTCGTCGGACATTTGAGTGAAACGCAGAGTTCCACAAATTTCCTCGAATTCTCTCACGTGGTGGTACGGGTTTTCATTCTCAACACCTCTAAAAATAGGAAGCATCTGTATTGTGCTTGATTTCAGCTCATAATGGCCATTAGCCTCGGGCAGCACAATACAAGAAGGTTGACTGGCTCTAGTTGGGTACATATAATCCTTGAGGGTACGGGGTTCTCCCATTGTTTCTGGTTGATCTGGACTGTCTCCCTCAGAACTTAGAATTTCGATAGGTTCGTCTGGGTTAATTCTAACAAGTCTGTTTGTCTGGTCTCTGTAGGTCACAATCATGTCCTAGTAGGTACCTTAACTAACATGTTGGTCAGACAGAGCAATCGGAAACAATTTGGCCCACAAGGGTTATGAAGATTTGGTTTTGAATGGGTGTTGGACTAACAAGGGATTTTGGTTTTTGGTTTAAAATTGGGCTTTGGAAAATTTTTGAACTAAACCTAGCATAAATTAGCACAACTCATAAAAGAAAATAAAAACAATAATAATTAAGACAAGCCCAAAAGAAAAAAAAAAAAAAAAAAAAATAAAAAAAAAAAAAAAAAAACAAAAAAAACAAAAAAAAAATAATTACAGTCCCAAATATAAAAAAAGAAAAAGAAAATAAATAAAAATTATTACAATCCCAAATAAATAATTAAATTAATTATTACAAGCCCGAATTTGAATTTAAATGAGGCCCAAGTGGGTTAACTCATGGGTTAGGCTTACTTGTTTTTTGGAGGGAAACCCAAAAATAGGCTTTTAGTCCCCTTTTAGTTGCACAGCCCAGTTGGGCTTTAGGATCGTCCTAAGCTCACGCTCAAGCCCAGCAGCAATTGAAGTGACTCAGCAACACAAGCCCAGCAGAATCTGCAGCGAAGCCCAGCAGAGAATGAGGTTACTAAGCCCAGCTCAGTTGGTTCAAGCCCAGCAACAAAGGTTGGAACAGAGCCCAGCAGCAAAGGTTGCACAAGCCCGGCAGCAAAGAAATAGGCGAGCCCAGTTGACAGCTTCAGTTGGCAGCCCAGTTGGCAGCCCAGTTGACAGCTTCAGCAGCAGGCTTTGGCTTGGCAGCAGGCTTGGCAGCAACAACAGCAGCAGCAGCAACAGCAGCTCAGGTAACAGCAGATGGCAGCACCACTCCCCGGCAGCGGCGCCAAAAACTTGGTGTGACAAGCAAAGACACACAGAAACTTGCAAGTATACAAGGACAAGTTTATAATATAGGGATAAGAAAGGGATCAGTCCACAGGGAGTAGGAGTGCATAAAAGAAATTTTCCTAAGCTAGCAATGGGTGCAAAGCACTATGGCAGTGAGCAGTGATGGATGAAGGCAGATACAAAGAACTAAAACAGTTAACACAAGATGGCAGCACAGCAAGGAACCAAGGCTGTAAGCCAAGGGCAGGGGTGAGATTGTGCACTGATTTCAGTGCACACAGCTTCAAAATGCAAGAAAAAAAAAGGCAAAGAAATAAACTGAACTGAAAGCACACAGAACTGAACTTGAGTGACTGAAAAAAAGGAATTGTGGCTAAGTTAAGGCTTAGATTCCACCTTGTGGCCTAATCAAATAGCATATTCCTAGGTTGAGTTGAGTCCTATGCATACAATAGAAAGGAAAGAAAAACAGCTTGCTAACAGAAATACCCCTAGTATTGACTGTCTTTTGACAGCACAATCAATCACAAGCAATCATAGCACTGCTTTCTTCCCAATGCACAAGAAAAACAAGCATATGGCATCCTATCCTAGCAATTTTTCCATTTGACAGTGCACCAAGGCTTCATCAAAGCCTCAGCTTGTTGCTAATTAGCTCTAGCTACACATGTTAACAGCATCAACATTCATCACATATGATAAATTAAACACAATAATCAACATTCAAGATAAAAATCAAAACATCACAACTTTCACTGTTAACTGCATAGATGAACTGAAATTTGGAATTGTGACATAAAACAGAACAAAGGTTTTTCTGGCTAGTCCAGAGATCATCCCCCCTCTACCCTTCTACATCACCCCTATTTATACCACTAAACAAAATCCCCAAAAATCAGGACCACATCAGTCCAATTAGGGTTTGGTGAAAATACAAAATTGACTCACCTAATAGCTCTGATTTTACTCAATTATCTTCACCCACTCTGCTATTTCTAGTTACAATCAACAATTCCCAAAAATTCTTCAATTTGTAAAATTAGGGTTTTCTGTTGTGAAATAAAAATCAAAATTCACTCACCAAAACTTTGAATTGACGTCGCCCCATGTCTTCTCTGCCTCTCTCGGTTCTTATCCATGCGCCTATTGATGCAATTGCTCCCTAATTTGAGGTGTTTTATCAACTCTCACCTAGGTCAGTTGGTGAGAGAGGTTAAAGCGCTTCAAATTAGGGGGATGGGTCGTGTCGGGTAATGATGGAGATGATGGAGGTGATGGTGGTGACAGGAGTGATGGATGATGGAAGTAGCAGGTGGAGGTGATGGTGGTGGAATGGGTGTTTCTGTTGCAGAGAGGGAGAGAGGAGGACGAAGGTGGAGGTCGATATGGGTTAGGGTAGGGAGCTGTTTGGCTAGGTCATAGGGTTCGAGTATTAGTGTGTTAGGCGGGTGTATCAAGATGTGTGTACCACGAGCTTAAGCCGCTGGATATGGAGATGGTAGGTGGATCGGACGGATAAGGAGGAAGCAGCTTGTAGCGACCGTAGGATGTAAAATACAACGAAGTCTACGGTGCGAGATTAGGTTAGGTGTTGTAGTGTTTACCGGAATCATCGGGATTTGATGCACAGGTATAGGAGCGACCGTAGGATGCTGAAATGCTTCGATCTGACGGCTGAAATCCGAGACGGGCTTGGATATAGAAAATGGGTTTGGGTGAGGGTTTTGGGCCTTGGGTATGCCAAGCCCATATCTTCTTTAAGAACAATTCTTCCTTCTTGAGCCCATTCCTAGCTTTTTGGTCTTGTGCTCCATTCTTTGCGGCTTCCTTGCGTAATTTCTTCCGGCTTTTCACTACTCTTCAACTCTTTTCCGCTCCGCAAGTTATCCAGACTTTATTTATTACCTAAAAATGCAAAATTAAGTAAGAAAAATATTTATTCTTGAAAACAATGAAAATACAGAATATGGGATAAAATGTAGAATTACTGCACAAAAGATGAGTTAAATGCCAACAAAAAGGGATAGATATATACATTATTTGGCACTCATCATATGCCTATATATAATACAGGTTACAACGGCTATATATTTCAAAAAAGAGTCGTTCATTGATTTTTGTGCAAAAATAGGCAATGTTCGGCTCATAAGAAGGTTTGAACATAAGCCGAATCCGTTTATGTAATGGCTAGAATTTCAAATTTTAAAACTTCTAACAGATTCGGCTTATACGAGTTTGAAGATCTAAGCCGAACCTGAAGGACAAAGGATTCGGCGCGTAACTAACATTACAGGATACGCCGAACCAGAGTTAAAAAATGAAATCCAAGGTGTCCATAACACAATCCCAGCACCATTAAAAACAAACTTCTACATTTAAAACCAAAGGTGTTTGCAACACCATAAAAGTGTACTTAAAACTTAAGAAAACATTAAAAGGAACTTGGAAACATAAAAGGGCATTTAACCACGACCCCTCTTCTTAGTTGCGCGACCACCTCTTCTTCCACCTTGGTCTTCATCTTCCGATGCATCATTACCGGGTTGGCCGGTAGCACCATCTTGGTTTGTACCTTCACCAACTTGTCGAGACCTCTTAGTGGTAGGCTTTTGTGTGGGTTCCTCGGGTCCTTCTCCTTTGTTGATGATTACATCCCACTTTTTGTAGAGGTATTTTTGTTCTTCCACGGTCATTGGTGTTTTGCAACCAAGTTTGGCCTTCATTTTTTTAACATCTCCCTACCCACGGCAACCTATTTTTTCATTTGTCAACAACTTATAACCGTGAGGTTGAAGACATTTTTACCATAACTAATATATGAAAATAATATAAAGTGAAGTCATTCTTACCATTATCTTGAAAGAGTTGATTACATCTTCGGAAGTAGACTTGTTGGTGATCTTGATTGCCTTCGCCTTCCCCTTATCAGCTACCTTTTGACTTTTCTTATTGATAATGAAGGGATGAGAAATTTGGTTATACCAATCCATATAGCCCGGATCCTCTTCACATGGATCATCAAGTAAAGGTGCTAACTTGGACGCATCTAATGTGTGATCTTCTAAGTTATTCCAAAACTCAAGGGTGGGATCAGGATCATACTTTGGTTCCCAAGATGAAGTGGTGATTTCAGTTCCAGTACCACTCTTTGGTAACAACCTGAATTTCTCATCAAATAAAAGAACCTTTTGCACGCATCCTAATTGACGGAGTACTCGCCGAGGATCGTATATAACATAACCACCGGGATACCACAATGGCCCATGATAGATACCTACCGGCATATCCTCATCTTCAACAACTTCATCTTCTTCATCTTCCTTCTCATATGGTTGAAAAGTGACATCATCAACACCCAATAGGTCTAACGTCTCTCTCAAACTTGCCACCAAGTGTTTTTTGTTCCTTTTCTTCGAGTCCTCGTACTCGTACCGTGCTGCAGTTGGCTCTGTATTAACATAATCGACATCCTTCTCAAATACTTTGGCCAAGTTCAAAATTGGGAAATGGTCATATATCCACACCTACATCCAAAGAACCACATTCAAAAATCAAAGGAATTGAAGTGATAGAAACAATTTTTACTTGGAAACAACAAAGTAAGAATAAAGTTTGCAAACTCAGAGAACTGTTTGTCTTATATGGATCATGTATTACAAGCCGAACCAAATAAATAACAAGTTCTTCTTATACGATTTTATGGCTATAAGCCGAACCATACTCTGAACTCCCAAAAGTTACCTGGAGCAAAGTGAAGTTCCCTCCGATGTTTGTACTTGTCAACCTAGACGCCGTGGAAAGTTGTTCCATCAGGTAAGCGAGCGTAGCCGTTCCCCAAGCATACTTGTTACAAGTTTCAAGATTCTTTACCAATTGGAGATAATTAGCATTTACCTTGTTTCCGGTTGTGTCGGGAAAGATGTCTCTACCAAGAGTATGAAGAAAGTAGGCAGTTCCGGATGGCTTCACTTTGACGGGATCCATTACTCTGTGCTTTGTGTTCTCAAACTCCTTTTTCAAGTTAGTCAGCTTGATCTTCTAATTCTTCTTATTTCTGCCATTGGGAGTGCATACGGAATTGACATCTTTAACGGATCGACAAAAATCCGACTCAGTTTTGTTTGAATCCCAACCAAGACTTTCCTCGAACAAATTGTAGAGCTCATCCCAATTCATGTTATAAAAATCAGCATCCACACTTCTACCCCTTGCTTTAAGGCCTGTAATCTTTCTAGTCTCATCAGGAGTGATTGCCATCTCTCCAAAAGGTAATTGAAATGTGTAAGTTTCTGGATAAAAGCGCCCATTAAAGGAAGAGGTCGACACACTATCATATTCCTTATGTCCATAATTGATAGCATGCCATAAAGCACTGGCTTGTACGTAAGCAATCACCTCAGGAACCTCTTCAGAAAGTTTCCATTCCGCTGCCCTCTGGTGTCTCAATACTCGGACTGCACGGTTGTGATCAGGAGTCTCATAAATTCTCTTCGCCCAAGATTCGGCATAACCAATCAACACATTTCCTCCATCTTCCGGAAGACCATGAGGCAAACCATCTGATCGAGGTGTAATTACGTCATCTTCATCAGGAATGTGTAAACCAGTGATCCGTCGATCAGCATCGTCCTTCTCTTTCTCGGGTTCTGCCACCTTCTTACCTTTCTTGTCTTTCTTGGGTTTTCCCTCGGGTTGTGTTTCTTGATGAACTTCTTGATTATCATCAACTTCTTCATTTATTTCTTCTTCTTGTATTTCAATTCTTACTTGTTCAGCTTCTTCTTCTAAAATGCCTCCTCTACCTCTCACTCCCAATTTCTTCTTACCTCCTCCTCTAGGATCGGGATTTTTAGAAGTAGAAGGTGTTACCTCCATCTTCTTCCTCTTTGTAGCTGCATTGGTCCTGACACAAGTATGAAATTTATAAGACTAATTCGAACAACAAAGGGATTTGGAATGCCAAATACTTGTAAGAAAATAAGAATGTTCGGCTTATCCAAAATAACACATATACGCCGAACTATGTCTTAGCATTTTGCTTACCTTACACAATAGTGGTTCGGCGCATAAGTACTAAAGACTTATAAGCCGATTCTACATATTCGGCTCACAACCAAAACTATCGAATAAGCCGAACCTATAATTATGAATTGAAACATGTATTTGGCGCAACATGATATCATATAAATAAGCCGATCCTTTACACTTATAAAATTTATGAATTTTAACAATGATATTCAGCCCAATCCTAATACTATCGAATAAGCCGAATCTAGAGTTATGATTGAAACATATATTCGGCGCAAATTAGTATCATACAAATAAGCCGATCCTACACATGCAGAATTCATGAAATTCAAACAACATTAATCGGCGCAAAACTAATACTACCATATAATCCGATCCTAAACACATGCAAAATTTCTAAAATTCAAAAACCATTTATTCGGCGCAAAACAAATACTACCATATAAGCCGATCATATAGACATGCAAAATTTATAGAATTCACACAACATAAATTCGGCTCAAATTTAACACCATCGAATTAGCCGACCCTAAAAATAATGCTATGTGTCATTAAGTTCGGCTCAAAACTAATATGCATTTTAAGCCGAGCCGTTCATATGCACTTTCAGGGTTCAGTATTAAGAACATCTCGGCGCACATCTCAAATTAGTTTTACGCTGAACCAAACCCTGTAACCACCGCACAAACAGTTTTTTGACGAATTAAACCTATTAAAGCAATCAAAAACATCAAATACGAGATGGGGTTTGTAGAACTAACCTTCTTATTCTCATTTCAAGAGTTGGTTCTTCTTCAATCTCTTCTTCGAGGTTGATTTGTGGTTGATTTTCAGTTTCTTCTTCACTCTCTAAATCTTCTTATTCTTCAATAGGTTGTTCAATTGATCATTAGAACGAGTTACGTTCTTACGACGACCCATTATATAGATGAGTTTAATCGTCGATTAACTTTTCACGAATCGACGATCAAATTTCGGCGATGAATCGATGAAAAAAAAATGATGGAGAAGAAGTTTGCCTGCTGTTGTGGAGAGGAAGAGAAGGTGAATGAAACTGATTTTTGTGATTATTGATTTTAGGTTTTTGTATTAGGGTTAGGGATAGATTAGTAATTTAAAAGATTTAAGGGTATATAAGTAATTGAACTACCATAGGGTACCCCTTATAAGGTCACCCAAGTTAGGATTATTTCTTTGTATGCGTAGAAAGAATTAGGTATGCCCACGGAAGATGGGTCATTTGTCCAAATATTTTTAAAATATGGTTTTAATGGACGAGTAAAAATTAATATAGGTGAAATTGACACCAAAAAAATAGCAAGAATGGCATTGGATTCATCCTGGCTTAAACTTAAAAAATAACGTGGATGAAACTGGATGCATCCTGATGTAAATTAAAAATAAAAAAAAAATATTTGAAAATGGGTAGGATGAAACTGTTTACATCCTGGCAATTTTTACATTCTCGCCCATTTAAACAGTATCAAATCCTACATGTCTTTTTTCATCTAGGAATTGTTGATTTTAGAGTTTTTAACCAATTTTGTGATTAGAACAGTGGATCAAACTTTGCCAACTACGTTACCGTAATAAGCTAATTCATGCTCACATACAGTAGCATGTGATATCATTATAATAGCATATCAATCAAGGTACGAGAGAAGAGGCAGTCAACTGAAAATTTTATCCTTTACATAGATGCACGTCATGTCATGTAGCTATATTTGATGTTATCTTTCTTTAGCATATACATAAGCCGGGTTTTCGTGAACCATTTTATGCCAACAATCAGAAAAGCTGGTCACTTGTCTTCCAACAAAATTAAGAACCGTCATGTTTCTTTCAATAGATACTAACAGCAGCATAATGGTGCCGAATTGACAAAGATGCTGAATAACTTAAGTTACTATAGGAGTTGACTTGAATAACTTATCAAAGATGCTGACCAAAATGGGGAGTGGGGACTCACACTTTAGGGTGCCAGAAAAGCTATTCCTAATACTTACGTTGCCACGTCACTGATAACTTACATAAGACAAAATTAATTTGACTCATCCAATTTCACACTCAGTCGGCAATAACCCCACCCTGATTCCTAAGGTCACCGCCCCTATTATTGATCATTAAATGCTTTGCCTTTAAAAGCCTCTTACGAGTCATGAGGGGTGACTCTTGTTATTCCGCAAGAGTCAGATAACTGGCGGGATATCGGCGAAAAAGCTAGATATACACCAAAAAAATGTACACCAAAATTTTACATCACTATGTGTCAAGTTTTTATTGGTTCTCTTTTAAAACAGACTCCCTATTTTCTCTAATGGTGTAGAGTGGAGATGAAATTCACCGTGAATATAAATGACACGTAGAGATGTAAAATATTGGTGTATGGTGGTGGTGTATACCTAGCAGTTTCGGGATATCGGCCACCCCAATGACAGTAAATTTACCAGGATCCACAAATATTTACATTTCGGATTCTACGAATATTTCATCACCAAGTCCAAACTATTGCTGTCCAAACGTGTTCACATTTAGTCGGAAAAAAGAATCTTTGAAACTTTGAAATAACAATAATGGTTCATTTCACCGTACATGAAAATACAAGACTGGTGACTCATAAGATGATCAAAACAACATAAATATGATCATCACTTCAATAGAGGTTAAATATATAATCATTAGATTAACCTCAAAATTGTCCTTATGATTCATCATTTTTTTTTTGAAACAAGATATACCCGAAAATTTAACGGTTACAATTGGATCAACAAGTCTATAATCTTCTGTAATAAGATAGTGGTGTAGAGAAGGATCAAAATTCTCCGGATTAGTATTGCATCGGGGGAAAATGTTGGAATTGGTGAGGTTGTCGAGGAACCGTGGACCTTCGACGAATGCTTTCCACAAGAAAAGTTATACTTTTGATAGGCACCGTTGTGCCCAAAGGAACTTGGTTGTTGGTGGATGATTTTGATGCAATTGGTCCAAGATGCCAGTCAGGTTCTTGTAACAAGATGTTGAGGAGACTTGCCCGTGTATTACCCGTCCATCTTATATTTTTTCCTCTTGATCCATAACGATAGTTTTGACTTGTGTATTTAGCCTGAGGATTACTAACATAAACTGAAGCAAAGTGCGGAAGTAAAAAAGATGCCTGGAATACTATTTAGACTAGGACTAAAAACTATTATAATACCTATTAGACTTGTGCTTTATAGATATAGCACTTACAGAACAACTATGCAAGAAATAGAACTACAATACCTATTAGATCCGCTCTTTAAAGTAAACTAGATATATGGAAAGACGCTACACTAAGATTAGTATTCATACTCGACTGCAGCTAACGAAAAATACAGAGACACAGTATAACTAATACAATAAAAAGGTCATATAGGAACAATAAATTAAAATCTGAAGATTATCCACCGACCCATAAGATGGTCATGAGATACGTAGGCTTTTAGCGCTAAATTATGATGTAAACTTCAAAGTTTCATACAAGGATCATGTTCTAAAAATTGATGGTGATTCGACTTGTTGCTCCTGATGATGAGAATAACTGACCTTAGGTAGTAGTGATTGAACTTACTACTAAAAAGCTTATAATCAAAACCATAGTGTCCTCACACTTCATTCATTGTCATCCTCGTATAACTTACTCTCTATTCCACCAAAATTGGATTTACACAAATTGAAGGACATTGACTAGCTCCGCTCCATTCCGTGAAGTATGGTTCAAAGACCAACCATACCAGATACAACAACACACGTCGAAAGACTCACAGATTAACCACTATGACACCTCTGAAATGATAAATCAAGGCAACTAATAAATACAAGCCTTACAGGGATCAACTTCAGAATTAAACGGAGGTTTATGGATACTAAAACAACATGCATATGTCTAAACCACAAATAGACATACGAATAACATAAGGATCCCCCTAAAAAAACAACATGGTCGGATAAAAAAGGGTTGAGAAAAATCAAATTGATAGGTTATGAAATTTTGGGTATGAATTAATCGTCTTCAAAAGGGGGGATAATATGATTGAAAGGTTACAAACAACAAGGATTTTGAAAGCAAAAGGGTATTCAGCTGAGAAATTAAGGGCAAAATTTTTGTTGCAATAGTAATCTGAGTCTTCAAGAAATAAGACCCCTTGTCACTGAAAAACTCAATCGATATGAACAAGAGGAAATGAAAGTTACCTGTTCTATCAGATCTTGAAGAACGGATGTTGAAGAAGAAAGGAACGATTCAAAAATGAATAGACCCAATAACATCACCATCAGGATCTAGGTAAGGCAGGCACCAACATCAGAAATTCAAAACTTTGAGGTTGAATCAGAGCTATTATATTAACGGAAACATCACAAACATAGCATCTAATGAAGTCTACAGCCTCATATGGGTCGGTGGAATTGAAGATTAACCAAGCATATAAAAAGGATTCATGATGGAAAATAGGTTTAGGGTTCTATAAGGGGGTAAAAACAACATGGCAAAATAATAAGAATCTACTAATAGGTTATGAACTATATGCTATCGATGGATTCCTACCCAAATCTAGTCCATAATGGACTAAATCTGAGAAAAAAGAGGCCCCCGCGGTAGTTTTTTTTTTAATTTTCTCTAAGGGTTTTTTCTCTGGTTTTTGGAGAGAGAATTTTTTTTGTTGGTTCCATTTTGTATATATTGTATATATGGTTGATTCCATCATTTCCTATATGAAGTTTTTTTTTTTTTTTGATGCTAAATAAGAATGAATTAATAATCTGAAACCAGTACATTGCCTTGTATCAGCTGATTCGCAATGATAATAGGTGGTGTATCCAACCGGACTTTAGTAACTCCATACTTCCTGCTGAACTTTGCTAGTTTGTCAACAGGTTTATTACAATTTCTAGGAACAAAATGACATAACCAATAAGGAACAAATTTTAAATTATCTAATGCATCTATTAAAATACTTTCGTTTTCCCACACCATAACTGGTTTAGCTTAACTGATGTAGCTTTCAATTCCTTTTAAATCAATCTCCAAAACCACATGAGTATGACCCATCTCCTTACTCCAGTTGACAGCATCGGAAAACGCCAAGCTTCTGCATGTTTTGAGCTCCTTACTCCTGCACAGCATTTGCTGAGCATCCCCTCCATTTTCCTGCAAAATCACGCAATACAAGTGCAACACCAGTTAGTTCAGAACTACTATCATATGAGGCATCACAGTTTATGACAAGATACGGTGATGTAGGTGGTTTCCACATAGGTTTGGGTGAGTGTTATTAAGGGTAGAAACACCGTGTAATTGTTCTTGTGAGTTCAGTTTACTGAGGTAAGTTGCAAAACTAATTTCTCTTATCGCCACTTCCTTTGGATCATCCTTCTGGTTCTGAAAATTAACTTCACAGGTTCATTCCAGATAGACCAAGAAACTGTCATAGACATGATCAACCACTCTGGGGTAGTGGTTTGTTGCTGATTTTGATTCATCCATGTTTCAAAAACTGCAGCTATATTAGTGTGAGATCTTGATGAGATCATAGACCCACCCGACACTTGCATCCATACTGACCTAGAAAAAGAGCACACAAACAAAACATGCATCATAGTTTCTTCAGATTGACCACAGAATGGGCAGTCACGGTTTAAGTAACTGCAGTTTCTCGACAGTCTTTCCTTAGTTGGTAGAATGTCAGTTAAACACTTCCACCAAAAGTGTTTCACTCTTGGCCATGTCTTTATTTTCCAGAAATCCTTCCAGCACAAGTTTGTACTTTCAATCTTCAGAGATACCAAGCTTGTCTCATGAAACTTATTATAAGCTGACTTAAGAGTGAATATCTTGTTCCTTGTTAAGTTCCATATGAGTTTATCATCTGCTGTAGTTCAGACTCTCATATTTAGAATTAAACTTGCAGTTGCAGGTTCAAACAGATATGTCACAAGTGAAACATTCCATTCCATGCCACCATTAGTTAGTAATTCTTGAACAAAAATGTACTTTTCACTGTCATTGATTCCTTGTTTTGGTGATGGAGGAACATTCAAACCTGATATCCAAACATCTAACCAAATATTTATCTTGTCTCCTTTACCAACCCTCCATCTGCTATGCTCTTTGATAAAGGGTATTTGCTTCTGCATTCCTTTCCAGACCCACGAACAGTTCTGTTTTATGTTAAAGTGAAGCATACTGGTAGATGGAAAATATTTTGCTTGCATAAATCTAACCCATTGCGCCTCAGAATTTGTACATATCCTCCAAGCTGATCTTATTAGCGTTGCTTGATTAAGAAGCTTCAGATTTTTAAATCCTTGTCCTCCTAGATCTTTATGCAGTCCTAGCTTTTTCCAAGAGGTGATATATATGCCTTTCTTGTCATTAAATCCCCACCAGAATTTTCTCTGTAGAGAGTCAACCTGTTTGATTGTTTCAGCAGGGATTTGAAGACAGTTCATGGATTAATACGGTATGGTGTTGGTTACCGTATATATCAATAATGATTTGATGCACTGTGACATTGAATCTCCATTCCATGATGAAAGCCTTCCTTTGACTCTGTCAACTAGTGCAGTGAAGCATTTAATTTTCTTTCTCCCAATCAGAAGTGGTAAACCCAAATAACGTTTATTTGAATTCATCTTTGGTACCTTCAACCTTCTAGTAAGAAGTCTACAAAACCTTTGTGGGACTCCATCACTATAGTAAACACTTGATTTAAAAAAATTTACCAGCTGACCTGATGCCGCTCCAAAGTCTTCAATGATACTAAGAAGATTTTTGACATCATGAATATCAGCATTTATGAACAATAGGCAGTCTGTGAAGAATAAATGGGATATTGAAGGAGAATTTGGAGCTAGTTTTATTCCTTGTATAGTGTTGTTAATGCTCAGCATGAAGTAATTGACAAGACATGGCTTCCATAACAATGATAAACAGGTAGGGTGATAGAGGATCACCCTTCCCAACACCCCTTGTTGGTTGGTAAGCTAGACAAGGTGCACCATTAAGGAGGATTGAGATTTTTGTAGTGCTAATACATTGCAGTACCAGATTAGACCATTCTTGGCTAAACCCCATTTTCTGCATTACATCTATTAGAAAGGACCATTCAAGCCTATCAAAGGCTTTGCACATGTCCAGTTTCAAAGCAAGCTATCTGATTGGATCTTTTTTATTGTTCATAGTGTGTAAAAATCTCTTGAGCAAGATGTATGTTGTCTGATATTTGCCTGCACGGAACATATGCAGCCTGAAGTGGGGATATAATCTTTCCCATAATTCTTTTCATTCTAGATGTAAGGATCTTGGAGATAATCTTGTAAGACGTATTGCAAAGAGCAATTGGACGCTAATCTGAAGGAAACTTTTTTTTATTCATTTTTGGGATGAGAAAAACATTTGTTGTGTTTAGACTTTTGAGAAGAAAACCAGTGCGAACAAACTACTTCACCATCTCCATTACGTCTCTACCAAATATATCCCAGTGTGATTTGAAAAAACCCGGTGGAAATCCGTCCGGTCCAAGTGCCTTCCATGGTTTCATGTCTTTTAGTGCTTTATACATTTCAGCATCTTCTGGTATGCGAGTTAATTCCATATTGTCTGAATCAGTAACAACTTTAGAAATGCACTGAAGGATAGCTTCATTTATAACCGGTGAAGAAGTAGTATGTAAATCACTGTAATGTTTAACCAACAACTTTTCCATATCTTCTCTTGTAGTACACCATTGTCCTCCCTGATCCTTTAGTGCAGTAATATTGTTTCTCGATCTCCTTCTATTTGCATTAATATGATGATACCTTGTGTTTCTATCCATTTGGAGATAACATTCATCTCTTTCTTTCTGTCCCCAGAAATCATTTTGCACTTGATGCCAATGCTCAATCTGGTTCTCAATGTGTTGAATTTGCTGGATGTGTTTGGAGTTACTTCCTATTGCTGCATAGATGTCATTTGTTGATGTAGAAGATGTATGTTACTTTGGATATTTCCAAATTTTTCTTTGTTCCATTTTGATACATAAAGCCTAGTGGTAATGAGATGTGTTGTTAACTGATATGCATGGGAGCCATTAACTGGTGTTCTCCAAGCAACAACAACCTCCTCCTTAAGAGATTCATCACTTTCATAGCATTGAAAGTATTTCCAATTCCTTCTCCTATCTCCATTAGTCGAAGAAGTATCTAGCATAATGGGGCAGTGATCTGATCCGAGTTGAGGAAGGTGAATAAGCTTAGCATCAGCGAAGTGAAGTATCCAATATCCATTTACCATAGCTCTATCCAGTTTTGATCGCTGAATTCCAGTACCATGAACATTGCTTGACCATGTAAAGGATCTTCCAGTGTATCCTAAGTCCTCTAATCCAGCTGATGTGATTTATAGATAGTGGTAAAAGTGGTTCGATTCTCAGAATTGTGAAGGATATTAATTAGACTTAAATTCTAATATTAATATAGAAAACTCACTAAAAATTATAGCAAACTCAATCAAAGTTGATATCAATATTAAAAGAACACTAAGGCCAAGATTCCACTATTTTCCAAATTCAAAGTGATTTAATCCAATATTTATATTCATGCAATTTTTTTCGTTCAATTTGATTCTAAACTATTGCAAAAAGTAGATTCTCAAAATAACAAGTGTAAATCCGAAGCATAGAACATCAAAAACCTAGGTCCAAGCATGCTCTATCAAAAGAAATAACAATTGTTTAACAAGAATCATTCAAACAATTTTCACTCAAGGCAAAACAATCATAAAAATAATTGCGATAAATAAACAAATAAGAATATACCACTTTTTGTTGGAAAAAATAGCTTCCTTTATCGCCTCAGCAATGGGGTTTATCTCCTCATATTAATCACTTGCTGAAAATACATGTTTGTTGCTCAAAAGTTGATTAAAAGGGTGAAAGGTGTAAAGCAGCTGATTTGCAACAGCGTAAAAGTGTTACAGATCTCTGGTACAAAGAGGAACAATATTTACTGTTTTATATAAACGTTACTTATCTTCTGCTGTGAACAACGACAGTTTTCTGCGACAGTTGCTTGTGCGTCAATATTCTTCGTGTTCTTCTTCTTCAGCAGCAGCAGAAACAGAGTTTGATAAAACTCTGATTTCTTCTTCTATGGCTCTCCTCAGGTCCCCAAACTTTCGACACCCCTTCTATATAACCCAAGCAATCTATTTATATCAAAAATACCGATTAAATCTTTCCCAAATCTTCCAAAATCTCTTTCCTTCTCTTCACGACAAAGTTGCGGCAATTTCTTGTTTTAGAATTTCTACGCGTTTTTGAGGTTCCCTTTTTATTCTAAACTCTTCCTTAGATAGATACAAATCTTTGTGAAGGTTTACAACACTTTAATCTCTCTAAAATTCCCTAAAACAGGTCACACACGTGACTTTCCATATATTTTGGTTGTGATAAAAATCCGTCGATTGAGCCCAGTCTAATCGATTTCAACACCCATATCAGATTCCTAGACCCATAAGGAGTCTATCCTATGAAAATCAGAGGTTTAATCGACCTCAAACTCCTCCAAATCAAGAACCCTAATCTGTTCTTCACTGCCAAGATATTTCCCGCCAAAACTTACAATTCCAATGTAGAAGATGGTCGCCTGATGTGTTTTCAAAGTTGTTGTAGTAGTAGAGTTCGTCTAAGACTTGTGAAGGTTCGATTTTTAAATTTAATAAAAAAAATATACAAATAATGTTAACAATGGTGAGAGGTACTGGGACTAGGATTCCACCAAATATTCATATTCATGCGATTCACCTATTTATTCTAAACCATTATAGCTTATTAAACAAGTATTTTGACTCTATTTCTTTGCCTAAGGTAGATTCTTAAAATATTAATTGTAAATCTTCAGCATGGCATATCAAAAGAATTAATCCTAAGCATAAACCATCAAACGAAATGACAATTAATTAAGATTTTTTTTTTTTAATTTTAATTCAATGCAAATAGTCAAATAAAGAATTAAATAAATTTACCGCATGATGAATTTTGGTTTCCTCCGTCGTCCCAGCGTTGGGTTTAGCTCATCATGATGAAAACACGCTCAAAAGATTTATTTATAGCTCAAATGGTGTTTACAATGGAGAGAAACAGAGAAAATGGTGTGAAACTGTAATCTGCGACGCACAAAAGGCGACCAAAATGAACGATAAATAGTAATGGTCACAGACGCAGTATCTCTATGACCCACGCCTGTGTGTCGTTCTCACTGTTGGAAAATGACTGTCCTGGCGAGTCTGTTCTTCGTGTTCCTCCTGTTCATCATCATCAGCAGCAGCAGAAACCGAGTTTGGGAAAACTCGAATTTCTTCTTCTCTGGCTCTCCTCATCCCCCCAAACTCTCGACCACCCTTTATGACTCTCGAGAATCCTTTTTATATTCAACATCGTCATAAAATCTTGCTCAATCACTCCAAATATTCTCCCATTACTCGGCAGTAAACGATATATTTTTCTTTCCTTTTTTTATCTCGATCACGTATCTGCAGCTGTCAATTACATGAAAACTATCCATGTTTATCTTTGTCATGCTCCAAGAAGTCGTTCAAGTCATTACACATCATCAAAACACGTACAAATTCTTCCAGAACCCGTGGATATCTTCTCCCTGTACGTATTTTCCCTGTTTGCAACTCGTGGATTGCCTAGCCGATTCTAGCTAATTCTGATCGAACCAAAAGCCCACAACGTGTTTGCTAGGCCATATCACATACCAAAAATCAGTCATTGAATCTCCCTAGAACACGTTCAAAACTTCGATCAAAAATCTGCCAGTGAAGAAGGAAATTTTCCCGCCAAAAATGAAATTTGAATTTTAGAAGAAGGACACCCCTTATCCGGTGGTCTCCCCTTATCCGTTGCTGGAGTCCGAATAACACATTCCCATGGGGTGCCTTTAGTAATTTTTCTGGGGTTTTTCCAACTTTTTTCTGGGGTGCCTTTAACACTTTATCCTGGGGTGAAAAACATCACTTTTCGAGCCAATTTCGCCGCAAGAGCTTATTTCTCTTTAAATACCTACAAAGACATAAAATAACAAAATAAATACAAAATCGAGCACTAACAATACGTACAATTGAGACATATTAGACACATAAATGTGTCTATCAACACCCCCAAACTTATTATTTGCTAGTCCTCGAGCAAAACTAATAAAATATAAATAAAACCGAGTTAATCTCGGGAGGGTTTATCAAAGGCGTGCCCACAAAACCATTACTCCAGACCCTAGCTATCTATGCAGAACCTTGGAAGGCGCTAAAGAATCTCCTTGCTTGGCATACT
Organism: Papaver somniferum; assembly: GCF_003573695.1. Lineage (NCBI taxonomy): Eukaryota > Viridiplantae > Streptophyta > Magnoliopsida > Ranunculales > Papaveraceae > Papaver > Papaver somniferum. The sequence goes on from NC_039362.1 coordinate 1,212,410, forward strand.
TATTGACTACAGGAGGAAGTACCCTGATGCGAAATTCCAATTGCTGTACACGAGTTTGCACTCAAGCATACTAAAATTCATATAAAGTGACAGAGATCTACTCAGATAGTTTCTGGACATCATAAACCGGAGTCAACCAATCACATGGATTGATTAAGAAGATGGATGTAGAGAAAAATGTGGATGATGTTGACTAAGGTGAACCTATCCTAATGGACTGAGATACTGGTCTGGACTAATATCAACACACTGGCAAATACAAGGGAACCAGTGGTCGATAATCCTAACTCTAGGTCAACTTAGCTGGCATATATAAGGGTACCAGTGGTCGACTTTATTGTATTTATTCCGGTTGGTCTGGTGGTCTGGTCTCAATTTTTTTTCTTCATCTCAGTCACTCTATTTCACCCTAGTAATGGTAAAAAGAAAAAAGAAGTGATCAGGATTCTTTCGATGTTTCCATCACGAGGATATGGCGAAACTACCATGTTTTCTTTTTCTAACACCTGAGCTCTGTGATTTTATGAATAGACTCTTTAGATGTTTCCATCTAATCATATTGGTTCCTCAAATCCTACAACCAAAATGCTTCCATCCACTTAGATTAGTTAGTGCCAACCTTAATAGGCATAAATTTCTAGGCTCTGGAGCTTATTTATTGCAATAAGAACTTTCTCCCATACCCCCAAACTTAAATCTAACATTGTCCTCAATGTTCTAAAGATGAAATTAAAAGCATGAACAAGGAGAAACTGTTACCAATGAAGCAAAAGAGATAAGGAAAAATATTACCGTGTCGCATGAATATTGGGTTACCTCCCAAGAAGTGTTAAGTTTAAAGTCTTCAGCCAGACTTAGGAAAGGATTAGTCAACTCGAACCATAAAGTAACAGTCGAAATAACTATGGGTCTTCAAAACTAAATAGAGCTGACCAAAGGAAGCTGCAATGAACCAAGAAAGTGAACAAGACTAGGATGCCCTTACTTAGTTTCTTGATTAAGAAATTTATATCTAATTGTGGTTCAGGTTCAGGTTCTATGAAAGGGTCTAAATAGAAAATTTTCATTGGCTGCGTTTCTTCATAGGTGGGATCCGAATCATTAGGTCCTAGAGTCTGGAAAAACTCAAATATGATCTTAGAAGCGCACAATAATAACCTAAATAACTGAGGATCCTCTAAATCAATAAGATTTGACTTACATAATTGACCACAATGAGAGTAGTGGTCATTCTTAAGCAAATGTGTCGATTCTAATTTCCTAAAGCATTTAGGTTTAGTCTCACAACTTAATATTCGTCACATTTGGAATATAAACGTTCCCACAGTTGGAAGAAAACTATTTGGTGGGAAAACAAAGTCAATCTGGGGATCATAGCCTGGGCAAACCACATCAATCATAGGATGGGTTTCTAACGACTGAACTTCTTCCTGGACATCATTAGGTTCGGGAAAACGAGTATGAAGGTAATCTTGTAAAATTGTCGAGGCATAGATATCAAGTCCTAAGTGAAGGGACTTTCTGAGAGTTAAAGGTAAGGAACTAGGAAGGTGATAATCATCCCCAAACTTAGAGTTTTCAGTGTCTCTAGATAGACTAGTTACAATCTCCCTAATTTCTGGATCATTAGATTCTTGAAAATGGTCAATTGATTCTTATAATTTATTATCAGGTAGTGCATCTTTACTCATCTCTACGGGTATATATTCTTCATCTAATACTATTGTTTCTAAGTCGCTAGACTCTAAAACAGCATTTTCGGAATAAACCTGTTCCTCTAAACCACTATCGGCTTCGTAATCAAAAGGAAAAACTACATCGTCTAAAACGGTGGTATCCCTAATCAAATCCTCGTCCTTTTGAATAGGTGAATCATCATAAAAAATATTTGGATTTGAACTAGAAATAATATAATCATTATAAAGATCAATTGGATTAATAGATTCCTGATCACTATGCCTACATATTTCAGATTCTTCATTACTACTATCCTCATCATCATAATAGTACAAAGATAATTGAACCTTATCTAAATAAGTAGTGTCTTTTATTCTAGACTCGTCCTCTAAATTAGGCAAATATTCACTATTGATATCAAGGGTAGAATTAGAAACCCAATTTTGGAAATTTAGATTATTTCGAGCAGCATTAGCCAACTGTTCATTTTCTGCCTCTAGACGTGCCTGAATTTCACTGAGCATAACACTTATACGTTCACCACTCTCGTTTATCATCTCAGAATATCGTGTACACTCTTCTTTTGAACTATTCATTGCAACTAAACGCTTATACGTCCTTTCAATCCGTTGTTGGGTCTCTTCTAGAGATGGAACATGTTCAGAAATATCATAATCAAGACTAGTTTCCAAAAAAGAGTAACCAGTACTACAGTGTTCCTGATTTTCTTTCTCGTAAGACCAATTCGCGTGTGGATAGTAATTGGGCTCACCATGATATGAACCATAACCTTGAAAAGGTTGGCGTTCCCAACTACTATTCCCACCATGGTCATAAAAATGATGATGTCCATATTCAAATTCAAATCGATACTCATTGTATTGGCTTCTGTCATACCAGTTCGACATTCTTAATTACAAGGGAATTCTATACAATCACAAACAAGGATGACTCGACCAAATCAAACCTACTGAGTGGAGCTTTGATACCCAAAGCCTCACCGGTACAAGGCGGCGAAGTCACGCATTCAACTTACATAAACCATCAATAACTTTGAAGTATGCCTAAAAGGGTAACCAATATTTTTAGAATGACTTTCCTGTTAAGCTCGTTACCCTATAGGTCTCTTTCTAGTCAAAATTTTAGGCTTAGGTTCGCGTTTGGTTTCGTTTTCCTAAGGCGGGCAAGAAGGGAACGGTGATGAAATCCGAACCCTTATCTTATATGGCCAGTTCTTGCCCTTTACTAGGAATTTAAAGCAGCCGGGTCAGTCCTAAACATATAATCACCTTAAGGCATACCGTAACCCAGCTTGCAGGAGATTCGCGGGTGCTTCGAAAGACTTACCTCCCGTACCAGACGGGCGATGAACCGCTGTAGTCGACTCGGGCCACTGACTCCGGTGTCGGTGTGCGAACCCGAGGGGCCGAGACGATATTGTAATCGTCGTCCTTCCCTGCAAACAATTTATATATATATATATATATCTTTTTTTTATATAACCCTTCCGTAGGGTTTAAAATTAAAATAAATTGTCCAAAGTCCAGTCCAATGAAAATAAATACAAAAAATAATAATAATAATTTCAAAAAGAAATAAAAAATGGAAAGTCTCTTAAAAAAAATAATTCTCTCTCTTTTTTTTCTCTCTCTTTTTTCTTTTTTTTTTTGCTTTGTCTTTTTTCCTTCTCTTTTATCTTTAAGCTTTGATTCCAAGGTCTTTAGTATCCAACTTCAAACCTGTAATACAGAGACACAACCAAAGAGACGTAAAAAGAACAAATGGAATAATAAAAACCTAAAAATTCTACCTAAGCACAAAGCCCCGGCAGCGACGCCAAAATTTGATGTGTTTTCAATGTTGTTGTAGTAGTAGAGTTCGTCTAAGACTTGTGAAGGTTCGATTTTTAAATTTAATAAAAAAAATATACAAATAATGTTAACAATGGTGAGAGGTACTGGGACTAGGATTCCACCAAATATTCATATTCATGCGATTCACCTATTTATTCTAAACCATTATAGCTCATTCAACAAGTATTTTGACTCTATTTATTTGCCTAAGGTAGATTCTTAAAATATTAATTGTAAATCTTAAGCATGGCATATCAAAAGAATTAATCCTAAGCATAAACCATCAAACGAAATGACAATTAATTAAGATTTTTTTTTTTAATTTTAATTCAATGCAAATAGTCAAATAAAGAATTAAATAAATTTACCGCATGATGAATTTTGGTTTCCTCCGTCGTCCCAGCGTTGGGTTTAGCTCATCATGATGAAAACACGCTCAAAATATTTATTTACAGATCAAATGGTGTTTACAATGGAGAGAAGCAGAGAAAATGGTGTGAAACTGTAATCTGCGACGCACAAAAGGCGTCCAAAATGAACGATAAATAGTAATGGTCACAGACGCAGTATCTCTACGACCCACGCCTGTGTGTCGTTATCACTGTTGGAAAACGACTGTCCTGGCGAGTCTGTTCTTCGTGTTCCTCCTGTTCATCATCATCAGCAGAAACCGAGTTTGGGAAAACTCGAATTTCTTCTTCTCTGTCTCTTCTCAGCCCCCCCCCCCCCCCCCCCCCCCCCCCCAAACTCTCGACCACCCTTCTATGACTCTCGAGAATCCTTTTTATACCCAACAGCCTCATAAAATCTTGCTCAATCATTCCAAATATTCTCCCATTACTCGGCAGTAAGTGATATATTTTTATTTCCTTTTTTTATCTCGATCACGTATCTGCAGCTGTCAATTACGTGAAAACTATCCCTGTTTATCTTTGTCACGCTCCAACAAGTCGTTCAAGTCATTACACATCATCAGAACACGTACAAATTCTTCCAGAACCCGTGGATATCTTCTTCCTGTACGTGTTTTCCCTGTTTGCAACTCGTGGATTGCCTAGACGATTTTAGCTAATTCTGATCGAACCAAAAGCCCACAACGTGTTTGCTAGGACATATCACAACTTCCTACCAAAAATCAGCCATTGAATCTCCCTAGAACACGTTCAAAACTTCGATCAAAAATCTGCCAGTGAAGAAGGAAATTTTCCCGCCAAAAATGAAATTTGAATTTTAGAAGAAGGACACCCCTTATCCAGTGGTCTCCCCTTATCCGTTTCTGGAGTCCGAATAACACATTCCCATGGGTGCCTTTAGTAATTTTTCTGGGGTTTTTCCAACTTTTTTATGGGGTGCCTTTAACACTTTATCCTGGGGTGAAAAACACCACTTTTCGAGCCAATTTCTCCGCAAGAGCTTATTTCTCTATAAATACCTACAAAGACATAAAATAACAAAATAAATACAAAATCGAGCACTAACAATACGTACAATTGAGACACATTAGACATATAAATGTGTCTATCAACACCCCCAAACTTATTATTTGCTAGTCCTCGAGAAAAACTAATAAAATATAAATAAAACCGAGTTAATCTCGGGAGGGTTTATCAAAGGTGTGCCCACAAAACCATTACTCCAGACCCTAGCTATCTATGCAGAACCTTGTAAGGCACTAAAGAATCTCCTTGGTTGGCATACTTATTGACTACATGAGGAAGTACCCTGATGCGAAATTCCAATTGCTGTACACGAGTTTGCACTCAAGCATACAAAAATTCATATAAAGTGACAGAGCTCTACTCAGATAGTTTCTGGACATCATAAACCGGAGTCAACCAATCACATGGATAGATTAAGAAGATGGATGTAGAGAAAAATGTGGATGATGTTGACTAAGGTGAACCTATCCTAATGGACTGAGATACTGGTCTGGACTAATATCAACACACTGGCAAATACAAGGGAACCAGTGGTCCATAATCCTAACTCAAGGTCAACTCAGCTGGCATATACAAGGGTACCAGTGGTCGACTTTATTGTATTTATTCCGGTTGGTCTGGTGGTCTGGTCTCAATTTTTTTTTCTTCATCTCAGTCACTCTATTTCACCCTAGTAATGGTAAAAAGAAAAAAGAAGTGATCAGGATTCTTTCGATGTTTCCATCACGAGGATATGGCGAAACTACCATGTTTTCTTTTTCTAACACCTGAGCTTTGTGCTTTTATGAATAGACTCTTTAGATGTTTCCATCGAATCAGATTGGTTCCTCAAATCCTACAACCAAAATGCTTCCATCCACTTAGATTAGTTAGTGCCAACCTTAATAGGCATAAATTTCTAGGCTCTGGAGCTTATTTATTGCAACTAAGAACTTTCACCCATACCACCAAACTTAAATCTAACATTGTCCTCAATGTTCTAAAGATGAAATTAAAAGCATGAACAAGGACAAACTGTTACCAATGAAGCAAAAGAGATAAGGAAAGATATTACCGTGTCGCATGAATATTGGGTTACCTCCCAAGAAGTGCTAAGTTTAAAGTCTTCAGCCAGACTTAGGAAAGGATTAGTCAACTCGAACCATAAAGTAACAGTCGAAATAACTGTGGGTCTTCAAAACTAAATAGAGCTGACCAAAGGAAACTGCAATGAACCAATAAAGTGAACAAGACTAGCATGCCCTTACTTAGTTTCTTGATTAAGAAATTTATATCTAATTGTGGTTCAGGTTCAGGTTCTATGAAAGGGTCTAAATAGAAAATTTTAATTGGCTGCGTTTCTTCATAGGTGGGATCCGAATCATTAGGACCTAGAGTCTGGAAAAACTCAAATATGATCTTTGAAGCGCACAGTAATAACCTAAATAACTGAGGATCCTCTAAGTCAATAAGATTTGACTTACAAAATTGACCACAATGAGAGTAGTGGTCATTCTTAATCAAATGTGTCGATTCTAATTTCCTAAAGCATTTAGGTTTAGTCTCACAACTTAATATTCGACACATTTGGAATATAAACGTTCCCACAGTTGGAAGAAAACTATTTGGTGGGAAAACAAAGTCAATCTGGGGATCATAGCCTGGCAAACCACATCAACCATAGGATGGGTTTCTAACGACTGAATTTCTTCCTGGACATCATTAGGTTCGGGAAAACGAGTATGAAGGTAATCTTGTAAAATTTTCGAGGAAGAGATATCAAGTCCTAAGTGAAGGGACTTTCTGAGAGTTAAAGGTAAGGAACTAGGAAGGTGATAATCATCCCCAAACTTAGAGTTTTCAGTGTCTCTAGATAGACTAGTTACAATCTCCCTAATTTCTGGATCATTAGATTCTTGAAAATGGTCAATTGATTCTTCTAATTTATTATCAGGTAGTGCATCTTTACTCATCTCTACGGGTATATCTTCTTCATCTAATACTATTGTTTCTAAGTCGCTAGACTCTAAAACAACATTTTCGGAATAAACTTGTTCCTCTAAACCACTATCGGCTTCGTAATCAAAAGGAAAAACTATATCGTCTAAAACGGTGGTATCCCTAATCAAATCCTCGTCCATTTGAATAGGTGAATCATCATAAAAAATATTTGGATTTGAACTAGAAATTATATAATCATTATAAAGCTCAATTGGATTAATAGATTCCTGATCACTATGCCTACATATTTCAGATTCTTCATTACTACTATCCTCATCATCATAATAGTACAAAGATGATTGAACCTTATCTAAATAAGTAGTGTCTTTTATTCTAGCCTCGTCCTCTAAATTAGGAAAATATTCACTATTGATATCAAGGGTAGAATTAGAAACCCTATTTTGGAAATTTAGATTATTTCGAGCAGCATTAGCCAACTGTTCATTTTCTGCCTCTAGACGTGCCTGAATTTCACTGAGCATAACACTTATACGTTCACCACTCTCGTTTATCATCTCAGAATATCGTGTACACTCTTCTTTTGAACTATTCATTGCAACTAAACGCTTATACGTCCTTTCAATCCGTTGTTGGGTCTCTTCTAGAGATGGAACAGGTTCAGAAATATCATAATCAAGACTAGTTTCCAAAAAAGAGTAACCAGTACTACAGTGTTCCTGATTTTCTTTCTCGTAAGACCAATTCGCGTGTGGATAGTAATTGGGCTCACCATGATATGAACCATAACCTTGAAAAGGTTGGCGTTCCCAACTACTATTCCCACCATGGTCATAAAAATGATGATGTCCATATTCAAATTCAGATCGATACTCATTGTATTGGCTTCTGTCATACCAGTTCGACATTCTTAATTACAAGGGAATTCTATACAATCACAAACAAGGATGACTCGACCAAATCAAACCTACTGAGTGGAGCTTTGATACCCAAAGCCTCACCAGTACAAGGCGGCGCAGTCACACATTCAACTTACAGAAACCATCAAGAACTTTGAAGTATGCTTAAAAGAGTAACCAATATTTTTAGAATGACTTTCCTGTTAAGATCGTTACCCTATAGGTCTCTTTCTAGTCAAAATTTTAGGCTTAGGTTCGCGTTTGGTTTCGTTTTCCTAAGGCGGGAAAGAAGAGAACGGTGATGAAATCCGAACCCTTATCTTATATGGCCAGTTCTTGCCCTTTACTAGGAATTTAAAGCAGCCGGGTCAGTCCTCAACATATAATCACCTTAAGGCATACCGTAAACCCGCTTGCAGGAGATTCGCGGGTGCTTCGAAAGACTCACCTCTCGTACCAGATGGGCGATGAACCGCTGTAGTCGAATCGGGCCACTGACTCCGGTGTCAGTGTGCGAACCCGAGGGGACGAGACGATATTGTAATCGTCGTCCTTCCCTGCAAACAGTTTATATATTTTTTTTTATATAACCCTTCCGTAGGGTTTAAAATTAAAATAAATTTTCCAAAGGCCAGTCCAATGAAAATAAATACAAAAAATAATAATAATAATTACAAAAAAAAAAGTCTCTTAAAAAAAATAATTCTCCCTCTTTTTTTTTCTCTCTTTTTTCTTTATTTTTTTCCTTTGTCTTTTTTCCTTCTCTTTTAGCTTTAAGCTTTGATTCCAAGGTCTTTAATATCCAACTTCAAACCTGTAACACAAAGACACAACCAAAGAGACGTAAAAAGAACAAATGGAAATAAAAAATAATAAAAACCTAAAAATTCTACCTAAGCACAATTCCCCGGCAGCGGCGCCCAAATTTGATGTGTTTTCAATGTTGTTGTAGTAGTAGAGTTCGTCTAAGACTTGTGAAGGTTCGATTTTTAAATTTAATTAAAAAATATACAAATAATGTTAACAATGGTGAGAGGTACTGGGACTAGGATTCCACCAAATATTCATATTCATGCGATTCACCTATTTATTCTAAACCATTATAGCTCATTCAACAAGTATTTTGACTCTATTTCTTTTCCTAAGGTAGATTCTTAAAATATTAATTGTAAATCTTAAGCATGGCATATCAAAAGAATTAATCCTAAGCATAAACCATCAAACGAAATGACAATTAATTAAGAAAAAACTTTTTTTTTTAATTTTAATTCAATGCAAATAGTCAAATAAAGAATTAAATAAATTTACCGCATGATGAATTTTGGTTTCCTCCGTCGTCCCAGCGTTGGGTTTAGCTCATCATGATGAAAACACACTAAAAAGATTTATTTATAGCTCAAATGGTGTTTACAATGGAGAGAAACAGAGAAAATGGTGTGAAACTGTAATCTGCGACGCACAAAAGGCGTCCAAAATGAACGATAAATAGTAATGGTCACAGACGCAATATCTCTACGACCCACGCCTGTGTGTCGTTCTCACTGTTGGAAAACGACTGTCCTGGCGAGTCTGTTCTTCGTGTTCCTCCTGTTCATCATCATCATCAGCAGCAGAAACCGAGTTTGGGAAAACTCGAATTTCTTCTTCTCTGGCTCTCCTCAGCGCCCCCAAACTCTCGACCACCCTTCTCTGGCTCTCCTCAGCCCCCCCAAACTCTAGACCACCCTTCTCTTACTCTCGAGAATCCTTTTTATACCCAACAGCCTCATAAAATCTTGCTCAATCACTCCAAATATTCTCCCATTACTCGGCAGTAAATGATATATTTTTCTTTCCTTTTTTTTATCTCGATCACGTATCTGCAGCTGTCAATTACGTGAAAACTATCCCTGTTTATCTTTTTCACGCTCCAACAAGTCGTTCAAGTCATTACACATCATCAAAACACGTAAAAATTCTTCCAGAACCCGTGGATATCTTCTCCCTTACGTGTTTTCCCTGTTTGCAACTCGTGGATTGCCTAGCCGATTCTAGCTAATTCTGATCGAACCAAAAGCCCACAACGTGTTTGCTAGGCCATATCACAACTTCCTACCAAAAATCAGCCATTAAATCTCCCTAGATTACGTTCAAAACTTCGATCAAAAATCTTCCAGTGAAGAAGGAAATTTTCCCGCCAAAAATGAAATTTGAATTTTAGAAGAAGGACACCCCATATCCAGTGGTTGCCCCTTATGCGTTGTTGGAGTCCGAATAACACATTCCCATGGGGTGCCTTTAGTAATTTTTCTGGGGGTTTTCCAACTTTTTTCTGGGGTGCCTTTAAAACTTTATCCTCGGGTGTAAAACACCACTTTTCGAGCCAATTTCGTCGCAAGAGCTTATTTCTCTATAAATACCTACAAAGACATAAAATAACAAAATAAATACAAAATCGAGCACTAACAATACGTACAATTGAGACACATTAGACACATAAATGTGTCTATCATCGCCCCCTATCCAGAGAAGGGGTGCGATTAGCAGCTGCCTGGAAATGGGATACCCCTTAGTAATTAGGTTACCCCTTATCCAAAGTGAGGGTCCGAATAGCAAATGTCCTCCCATGAACGCAAAAAACACTTTTCGAGCCAATTTCTCCGCAAAATCTTATTTTTCCAAAAATACCTACAAAGACATAAAAATCCAAAATAAATACAAAATCGAGCACTAACAATATATACAATTGAGATTATATCAGACACAAAAATGTGTCTATCAAATACCCCCAAACCTATTATTTGCTAGTTCTCGAGCAAAAATAAAATAGAAATAATATCCTAACTCACTGTAGCAGGCATCGTCGATTACATTTAGCGTATGAAATAAGCCTTTAAACCCCTATGTGTCCCTAGTGGCGGCAGAGTGTTGTCTCCGGAGGGCTTACCATAGGTATACCCACAAAACCTTTATACTCCAGACTCTATCTATCTACACAGAACCTTGGAAGGCACTAAAGAATCTCCTTGGTTGGCATACTTATTGAATACAGGAGGAAGTACCCTGATGCGAAATTCCAATTGTTGTACACGAGTTCGCACTCAAGCATACTAAAATTCATATGAAGTGACAGAGCTCTACTCAGATAGACGCACTATGGACATCAATATTCGGAGACAAAACTAATCACATGGATAGATCAAGAAGATGGATATAGAAAAACATAGATGGTTTTGATGTTTACTAGGTGAACGGTGTTTCTCATATATGTCTGAAGGCCTCTGCCAAAATGAACCTATCCTAATGGACTGAGATACTAGTCTGACTAATATCAACACACTGACATATATAAGGGAAGCAGTGATTGATAATCCTAACTCTAGGTCAACACACTGGCATATACAAGGGTTCCAGTGGTCGACTTTATTTAACTTATTCCAGTTGGTCTGATGGTCTGGTCTCAATTTCTCTTTTTTTTCAACTCTTTTTTTTTTCAAATTTTTTTTTTTAGTCTCAATCACTTTAATTAACCCTAGCATTGGTAACAACTTGAATCGTGAGCCCCACCTAATCACTTAGAGAAACATAGTTTAAAAATAAAACAAAAACAGAAGTGAAAAGGACTCAACGAGATATGGTGAAACTATCATGTTATTTCTAACACCTGAGCTCTGTCCTTTTATGAATAGACTCTTTAGATGTTGCCATCTAGTCAGATTGGTTCCTCAACTCCTACAACCAAAATGCTTCCATCCACTTAGATTGGTCAGTGCCATCCTTAATTGGCATAAATTTCTAGGCTCTGGAGTTTAATTATGCAACTAAAAAGTTTCTCCTATACCCCCAAACTTAAATTTAACATTGTCTTCAATGTTCTAAAGATCACATTAAAAGCATGAACAAGGAGAAACTGTTACCATTTGAAGCAAAAGAGATAAGGAAAGATATTACCGTGTTGCATGGGAATGGGTTACCTCCTAAGAAGTGCTAAGTTTAATGTCTTCAGCCAGACATTACGTACCCATAAAATGGCTAATTACCCTTTCAAATCGTATATCAATAGTCGAAACAACTGTGGATCATCAAAACCAACTAATACTACCATTAAAATGAGACAACTGCAGAGGATCATAAAAATGAACAAACAGAGCACAACCTTATCGAAAGTTTCTTGCAAGACAACTGTATCTATCTGGAATGACCAATTGGCCTTCATATGAGTTTCTTGACAAACAGATTCATCCGAATAACGGGTTTCTGATAGCTTAATTTCTTCCTGGACAGTATCAGGGGGATCGGGTTGTGGAGTCCGAAGAGACTCAAGGAATACCTCAGATGTGTTAGGCTCAAATCCCAAGTTAGGGACTTCTAATGGGGATACTTGACGATCATTACCCCCAAAATTATTATAACCACTACTCTCCGCAAGCCCTAGCACTATTGCTTGAATTTCCGGATCTTCAGAGTCTTTAAAATACTCAAGAGCGTCTTCTAGATCACTACCCCCAAACTTAGGGTAATAACTGCTCTCAGAAAGACCTAACATTATTTCCTGAATTTCTAAGTCTGTAGAGTCCTTAAAATATTCGAGAGATTCTTCTAGTTCCAAAGTCTGGTCATCTAACTGACCGAAGAGAATTGTCTCATCAAATTTATCTAGAGAATCACCAAATAAAGTGTTATCCCAATTATCTTGAACTAGATCCTGAACTAAAGTGCTAATCGTATTCACTTCCTCTAAATCATCAGAAGGTTGTCTAGTAACATTAAAGACATTTAGTTCAGTGGTCATATTACCAAAGGATATGTTCATAAGTCCGGTCCTACAGTTGATGACAGCGTTAGCTGTGGCTAAGAATGGGCGACCTTAAATCACCGGTATTTGAGCACTAGGATCCTGAACAGGCTGAGTATCTAGAACAACAAAATCCACTGGATAAATAAATTTATCAACCTCAATCAGAACATCCTCTATGAGACCACGAGGTACTTTTACAGACCTATCAGCTAATTGTAATGTCATTTTAGTCGGTTTCAACTTACCAAGACCTAGATGGTTGTATACATGATATGGGAGTAAGTTCACACTAGATCCTAAGTCAATCAATGCAATAACCGATCACACAAGATATAGTAATGCATCCATGGTATTTATACTTGGGGGTTGTTTGATTCAGAATGATCGAACTTACCTGACCAGCTAAAAAGGCTTTCTTATGGACATTAAGTTTACGCTTTCGTGTACAAAGATCTTTAAGGAACTTGGCAAAGCAGGCATTTTCCTAATTTCTTCTAACAAAGGGATGTTAATGTTTACCTGCTTAAATATCTCCATTATTTCGTTGAAAGCCGACTCTCTCTTTGTTGGAGCTAACAAATGTGGGAATGGGGCTCTAGGCATAAAATGAGACCCATCAGGAACCGAATTGGCATCAATAAAATTTTTGTCAATCTCTTCAGCTAGTGGCTCCTGCTGGTCCTCTTGGGGACTAGAATGGGAACTAAGAGGGGGATCTACAGTATGTCCACTATTAGGCATGGCTACCTTATTGTATACCGTTTTACCATTTCTAAGGGTTGTGACAGAATTCACTTGATTAAATGTTTTCTCTCCTCTAGGATTGGGTATTGGTTGACTAGGGAACTAACCTTTTTCTTTTAGAGAATCATTGATCAGACTAACCTGGTCTTTCAGTTCGGAAATAGCCTGACTGTTTTCTTGTCCTATCCTATTACTAGCCTGTAGACTATGTTCTACTGATAACTGAAACTTTGTAGTCTGCTGAGTTAACACGGCGAGAGAGTCCTCTAAACTGATGATCTTCTTATCCGAAGGGTTTTGAAACTGTGTTTGACCTGAAGGATTCTTAGTATAACCAAAACCTGGGGGGAGCATTAGAATTACTAAATTGACCTTGACTCTGGCCCTTAGACCATGAAAGGTTTGGATGGTTTCTCCAACCAAGGTTATAGGTTTCCGAATATGGGTCAATCTTCTGATAGTTATCAAATCTAGTGTTATTATAAAGAGCATTGGCTTGCTCTTCCATAGTTCGGCCTTCCCAAAAAGGCTATATTCTACTAATAGTATGACCCAATTCTAAGGCTTCTAACCTTTTTGCCATTGCTGCAATTTTGGCATCTGATTCATAGCCTTCTACCTTATTAACGTTTCCTCTACCAAGAAGAATTGTTTTCTGAGGTGCCCTACTATTTTCCCATTGTTGGGTTTTTTCGGCGATTTCATTCAAAAATTCCATCGCTGTATCAACAGTTTGGTTTTCAAATCCACCAGTGCATAGAGACTCAACCATGGTCGTTGTGGAATAATCTAAACCCTCATAAAGGATCTGAACTAGCCTAAACTTTTCTAAACCATGATGAGGACACTGGGATAGGATTTTGCGGCGAAATTGGCTCGAAAAGTGTTTTTTGTGTTCATGGGAGGAAATTTGCTATTCGGACCCTCATTTTGGATAAGGGGTAATCTAATTACTAAGGGGCATCCCATTTCCAGGCAGCTGCTAATCGCACCCCTTTTGAGCAACAAACATGTATTTTGAGCAAGTGATTAGTATGAGGAGCTAAACCCCATTGCTGAGGCGATAGAGGAAGCTATTTTTTCCAACAAAAAGTGGTATATTCTTATTTATATATTTATCGCAATTATTTTTATGATTGTTTTGCCTTGAGTGAAAATTGTTTGAATGATTCTTGTTAAGCAATTGTTATTTCTTTTGATAGAGCATGCTTGGACCTAGGTTTTTGATGTTCTATGCTTCGGATTTACACTTTTTATTTTGAGAATCTACTTGTTGCAATAGTTTAGAATCAAACTGAACGAAAAAAATTGCATGAATATAAATATTGGATTAAACCACTTTGAATTTGGAATATAGTGGAATCTTAGCCTTAGTGTTCTTTTAATATTGATGTCAACTTTGATTGAGTTTGCTATAATTTTTAGTGAGTTTTCTATTTTAATATTAAAATTTAAGTCTAATTAATATCCTTCACAAGTCTGAGAATCGAACCACTTTTACCACTATCTATAAATCACATCAATTTTTGGCGCCGCTGCCGGGGAATGAGATGCCCATTAGTAATTAGGTTACCCTTATTGATGAGTGCCAAATAATGTATATATTTATCCCTTTTTGTTGGCATTTAACTCATCTTTTGTGCAGTAATTCTACATTTTATCCCATATTCTGTATTTTCATTGTTTTCAAGAATAAATATTTTTCTTACTTAATTTTGCATTTTTAGGTAATAAATAAAGTCTGGATGACTTGCGGAGCAGGAAAGAGCTGAAGAGTAGTGAAAATCCGGGAGGAATTACGCAAGGAAGCCGCAAAGAATGGAGCGCACGTCCAAAAAGCTAGGAATGGGCTCAAGAAGGAAGAATTGTTCTTAAAGAAGATATGGGCTTGGCATACCCAAGGCCCAAAACCCTTACCCAAACCCATTTTCTATAACCAAAACCGCATCCATCTTCAGCCGTCGGATTGGATCCATATCATCATCCGATGGTCGCTCCTTCATCGCGCATCAAAATCTGAAGCTCCTGCAAAACACCATAGTGCATAAATTCCAAGCCTTCAGATTAGATTGTAGTTGAATCCAACGATCGCTTCTTTGCCTGCGCATCAAACCTCGATACTTCCGCTTAACACTACAACACCTAACTCCATCCGGCACCGTTAGTTTCGTTGTATATCTGCATCCAACGGTCTCTTCCAGCCTCTTCACTTTTAGCCGTTAGATTGATCCATCATCTCCACATCCCACGGCTCATCCTCGCTGTTCATCCAATTTGCTACAACCGCCCAACACCCGAGCACCCGATACCTATACCCATACCAAACATCCCCTTCCCCTTCTTCCATCGACATCTTCTCTTTCTCCCTCACCCTCTGCAACCACCATACCCTGCCGCACCACCATCACCACCACCTTCTCCTCTGTCATCTCCATCAAACGCCGCCAACAACTCTCTCCACCAAACCGTATCTACCCACATCACCCCCCATACCCTACATACATCTCTAGCCACCTATTTTACCCATTTCCCCTCTAATTTTCCCTTGAAACCCTAGGTGGGAAATTAGTAAAATAGGTGAGGCTATAAGACTGAATTGGAGCAGGAGAAGGACTGAGAGAAGGCAAAGAAGGATGGGTCGACGTCAATTTGAAGATTAGGTGAGTAATTTTAGGGTTTTCAAAACCCTAATTTACTGTTTTGGGGGTTTTTCTTTTAAAGTGTAATTGGGTATAAATATGGGTTGTGGGTGTTGTTGTAAAGCCATGCTGGAATAGCCAGTGTCCAGAACTTAGTTCTGTTAATGTTCAAATTCAGTTTCAAATCAATTTTAGTTAATTTTCAATTTCTGTTTCATTTCATGTTTAATTCCATGTTCATTTAGTTTATGTTCTTATAATTTCTGTTTGTTTCTAATTTCAATTTAGTTTTGTGTTTAATGTTAGTTCACTGTGATGTTTAGTTTCTTCAATTCTCCTAGTGCATGTTCCTGTTGATGTTTGTGTTCCATGTAATGTTAATGTACCTGTTATGTGATACATGTTTAGTGGAATGTTAGGCTAGAAACCTCAGTGCACTGATTTGATTGAGCAATGGGAGAAATTAGTGCTCATAGCAAGCTAATTCTCTTTCCATTCCATTTGTATGCTTAGGATGCATTGTTTTGATTGAGCAATGGGAGAAATTAGTGCTCATAGCAAGCTAATTCTCTTTCCATTCCATTTGTATGCCTAGAGCCACTGCCTTGGCCTTGCATTGTCATCACTGTTAGCTTCTCATCTTCACTGCCCTTGGCTTAGGCCTTGGTTTACTTCCATTGTTCTTGTAGTTTCATTGTACTTTCATATTTACTTCACTGTTACATTGTGTTTACTTTTCCTCATTCCTTCACTGCCACTGTTTTACTTTCACTTGTCCTTCATTTTGTTTGCTATTTTCTCCTGCTGCATTCACTGCCTTGTAGTGCTGCTGCTGTGCACTGCTTCTGCTACTGCAGCTGTCTGCTTCCACTGCCCTGCAACCCTGCTGCTGCTGCTGCTTTCCTTCCACTGCTGCTGCTGCTGCAACTGAGCTTGGCTCACAGCAATCCAAAAGCCCAAGCTCAAACCAGTCCAAACCAAGCCCAGGTTCGAAGACCAAAAGCCCATCAATCCACTGAACTTAACCAAAGCCCAGGTCATAAGCTACAAAGCCCAAGGTTTAGTTCACAACCAAAGGCCCAGAAATAGGTTCAGAACAAGAAAAGCCTAGCTTAACCTGAGGCTCATCCAACTGAGCCCAAGGCTCAGTTCACTCCATTGAACCCATTATCACACAAGCCCAGTAAACTTCAGAGGCTCAAGGCCCAGATCACTTCACTAAGCCCATAGTCCAAAACAGAAGGGTACTCAAAGCCCATTGACCACTCAAAAGCCCAACAGCAAATTAGAACCCAAAATAGCTAGAAACTCCAAGCACACCCAGTCTCTGTGGATCGACCCGTACTTGCACGAGCTACAACCGACGACCGTGCACTTGCGGTATTACTGTAGGCCCGTTTTCATTTCGCTTAATTATACGCTTTCCCGGGTCCACCACTTATCCAAAGTGAGGGTCCGAATAGTAAATGTCCTCCCATGAACGTAAAAAACAGTTTTCGAGCCAATTTCGCCGCAAAATCTTATTTTTCCAAAAACACCTACAAAGACATAAAAAGCCAAAATAAATACAAAATCGAGCACTAACAATATATACAATTGAGATTATATCAGACACAAAAATGTGTCTATCACCAGCATCATGAATAATCTTGGTGTAAGTAGAGTCTCTTGAAGAAGAAGTAACAGAATTATGAGAAGCAGCTGAACTACATATCCAATTCTCTTTTTTGAAGACCAAAATCAAATCTCCCAACACAATCCACGGATGTTTAATGCTAGAACTTAGATTATTAATATAAGTCCATTGTTTCTCTTTATTGTTAGGGTAGGAGGAACCATAAATGCATGTCAGAAGCCATTCTGGCTTTGAAGGGTCATCCTGCACCAAAAAGTTAAAAATACACGATTCTGCATTCACAAGTTTAAATTGAAACCATATTTCCACAATATAATTAAGCCTCCATCCAATCCTATGGAATATATCAATTTATGGTTTGGATATTTGGAGGTTTGATAAGCTTTCTCATTTTGTCTTCTCCTATTTTGGCTTCTGAAATAAAGATTATATCTGGGTTATACCTATAAATTAGGTCTTTAAGATGATCCCTAGTGGTTCTACTAGCAAAGCCTTGGCAGTTCCAAGATAGGACTCTCATTGTAATAAGGCGAAGATCACAAGTATAAGGATAATAAAGATAACTTAACTGAAAATAATAAAACCTAACAACTGTGTAGCATCAAGTAGTAAAAGAGAAAAAAAAGTAAAGGTGGAGTATATTACCAGATTTGCGTGGCCATATTGAGTTTGAATGGCACCAACCAAAGCGTTTACATCTTGAGTCTCTGGGTTATCCATGATTACTCCATCCATGAGTTCAACGTTAGCATTACTTGCGTCCATAATATTTCCAACACCACCATGAGCAGCTAATATGGGGCCTTGGATGGAAGGATTGGACCCAAGGGTTTGGGTGTTCTGATTCCTAGCTCTTTTAGTAGTTCTAGCTTCATCATGTGTCTATTTCCTTGTCAATATGAACAAATTCATCACCAATGTTATTCTGATTAGAAGCTTCTTTGGCAACATCATTGTTTTTAGATATGAGATGCTCTTCATATTCTTCCTGTGTCATAGATATTTATTTTAGGAATTCGTCTATTTCTTCACATCTATCATCATCATGATCGATAACATAGCATTCTGAGCAGAGGCTATGAGGTTGTTTGACCTAGTGGTAACGGATCCAAATTGGTTCTCCTGAGTTAGTATTCCACCATTCCCCTCTTTTGAGAGGCTTTTTGAGATCTATATAGACCCTTACAGTTATCATATTTCCGGAGCGAGGACTGCAGTTTTTTGGGAGTGTACTTGTTTTATTTCCAAGATCTTCAATAGCTTCATTCACAATCGCAACATGGTGATGTTCTAGTAGTGGCTCTTTGAACTGAACAGTCCATTCTTGCTTATCAAAAACATAGTCTTAGTACGCAATTACAGTGGTGTACATCTGAAGAGCCAATAGGTTAATCTGGACAATCCATGGAGATTTTTTCAAAACAACTTTCATGTATTTGTCAGAGTTGAACTTAAAAACATAGAGATATTTCCCCACAGTTCTTACTTCCCTTTTTCTGTAGTTTTTCCAAAGCAGGTTTAATTTATCTTTCAATTCTGAGGTATCAATCTCATCATCATCAGTTATTAGCTTTCCAATCAAGCATTTGGTCCATTCATTAGCAGCTTCAATAATATTTTTTGAAGACCCGATGGCGCATCTGGATCTAATAGTAGTAGTCTGCATTTGTTCAGTGATGGCATTTAGGTTGCTATGACTTTGAGAATCCATATTAACAAATAAGAAACAGTTCCGCCTAGGGTTTGAATGATTTTATGGATAACAAGGCTTAGGGTTTTCTTTTTTAATATAAGAGAAGAAGTTAATGTGATTGATGACACATATATTTTGTTTCCTTAAAATAGGCAAAGAATAATTCCAGGAACATAATAGATTTGATTATGTAGATATTATTTGCATGGACTCCGCAAAATAATGATTTTTCCTATGATGACGGGTGGTTAAGGGCGGAAAGATGGTTTTTTGAATTTTTCTACTTTGAATCGGGTATTGACTCGGAGAAAAATGATAATTGCTCATGGTTGCAAACAACTGAAAGGTGTTGGAATTATGGTTCTCATACTGAGAAAAACTTAACATTGAATATCTGTAATTTGACAAAAATGCCTGATGGAGAAATATGTTGTTTCTTGGCAAAACAACCTGAGTTGACGATACTGTCAGGAGAAAGATGCATAGGCTTTGGACGAACATCCAACACAAGATTTGGTCCATATCAAGAAACAAGAAGGCCTGCAAAAGGAATTAAAACTCCATTAGAAAAGATAAAAAAACTAAAGAATCAGAAGGATAGATCATAACCTAGAAAAGGAAAGATGAAGACATAACAAAACTATGAATAAAGAAACAATAATAGAAAAGAGAGGTTATCAGAATATGAAACTCATGTTTAAAATAAATAAAAACTGGTAAATGAGATTAAACAAGAATTGCAAATCAGTAGAGTAGATCATAAACAGGAAAACACTTCATAAGAAAATCATAGAAGATGGGTTCAAAGAATGTTTAGAGGTTAACTGAGTTAACTCAGTTTCGCCGATTTGCAGAGCTCTTTGTTCCTATATGAAGTTAAATTCATGAACTTTCAAGAGCAAGCATGATTATTATTGTTGCGAATTTTCAGTTGCGAATATTTTGCAACAGTTCATCTTTGTTACAAAATTCTCAACATGTGGTTTTTGTTGCGATTCGCAACAAATTGGTGTTGTATGCGTGCGAGTCGTGAGTGTGCCTGCCCACACTTTTAGCTGACTTACTATTCAGCCCATTCAGATACTCGGAAAAGCTGACTCGGTTCTCTATCTTTTTTATTATCGATCACATCCTCTCATTCTCTATCTCATTACCTTCTCTCTCTCGTTCTGCCTCACTACTTTCTCCCTCTTTCTCCTCTCAGCGGAAACCATCCGAAACCCAGTTTAAATCATGTTTTTTCTCATCTCTCAGCGGAAATAATTTCTAACAAACTTTTTATCTCTCGATCTCACCTCTTTCAGAAAAAAAATAATAAAACCATTTGATTAAAATCGTTCAAATGAAAACCTAGGTTCTTCATCACTGTCTGCTGCATCTTTTGGTTCACTATCTATCAAATTGAAAGCCAAAATCTAACCCCTAACCCTATATTTACTTTAAAAAGATGTGACATTTCTGATGAACTAGTAGATCTGGCTTAGATGATAACATTCTCTATTGTTATCGTGTTTCTAGGTTGTAGTTGTTGATATTTACGATGGGGGTAATCTTATTGATATATTGGTTACTCTAAAGATTTAATCAACGTTCTGCAATCAATTGGTGGTGGTTAGTATTCTGTGATATTTTCTTATATTTAGGTTTTTTTGAGTGAGAACATATAATTAAGCAATTGATCTCTTGTGTTTTTATTTGTTGTTGTTGTTATTGCGATTTTTTCTTAAATTTTTAGGGTTTTTATTACTTATTTATTTGGTTTTTGTTTTGAGAGAGAAGGAGGTGGTGGTGGTGCTAGTGGTGGTGGTTTACTGGTTTTAATGGCGTTTCTGTTTGATAATAGCTCTGGGGAAGTACAAAATATAGGTGAGATTTTGATTTTAATCATAAACGGGTTTTAATTTTCTGGGTTTTATTCAGAAATTAGAAATATAGCTATTTTTTTGTGTTTGTTAATGAGGTTCTCTTAATTTTTCTGGGTTTTGATTTAGAAATTAGAAAAGAAGGCTCATTTTTCTGATTCTGATGATGGGGTTCTCTTAAATTTTCTAGGTTTTGATTCATAAATTAGAAATCAAGCTTCTCGTTTCTCTGAGTTTCATTTTGTGTCTATTTTTACATTGTTTCATTTTGAGTTTGGTTGGATTTATCTAGGTTATGGATGTGATGATCTATATTCAGAGTTATGAAGAGCTTTGGCTGGTCCTCTTGTTGATGTTGGTGAAAGGGTTTCATTCTCCATTCTTCATCCATTTTGTGTTTTTCTGGTAAAATTTTGAGCTAATTTGGTACACTACATTAAAACCTGGTGAAATCGTCACTGTCGAAGTGCTTTATGTACTAACACGTTCGTTAGAACCGTTTCCTGAAGATATCATACAATCAGAACCACAGTTTGTGTATTTTCGTGATAGTGCGATTATTTTATCACCTTATCATGTTAAGGAACAAACAACATTTATTAAAACTCCAAGAAATAAGGTTGAATCTTTTACGATAGTTGAACCTACTAACCGTGCTGGTGCAGAGATCAAGTATGGGCAATATGATAATCGTACTCCTTATATTCATATTCTCCAATACTTGTTCACTTTGAGAATAACAGTCCATTTTCGGTTGTTGAGGAACTTGTACATGAGGTTGAAATATCTCACCGGGGAAGCCTACAAATTACAGAGCACTATGCTCTGGCTCATGCTGGTGCACGTCATAAGGGCATATTCTCAAGGTTAGTTATTAGTTCATAATAAGGTTTTCGTATCATTTCTCGTGTAATTATTGGTGGAATTATTGCACCGTAAATGTACTTAGCTTATCGTTTTATGGCATGATTACTTCATGAAACCAGATAATCTGACATCCTATGAAGTCTTCTAATGTTCTTAAAGAAATTAAATTTACTTTTGATACATTGTTGATTTGCGGTTGTTTGTATTGTTTCTACTTATAAATTGTTATCTGTCATAATCCTCTGAACTCTTCATTCTTCCAGGGTTGAATATCAATCTAGGCCATCGATTAGTGGTGTATCTTCATTTAAGCAGCTAATTGCAAGACTACCCCCTCGAGTGCACTCCGTCTTCTATCACATCACACTTGCGTACTAGTAATTCAAAGGTTTTTTAAACATCTTACACTTCTGTACTGCACAAATTTCTTACTAAGAAATTCCTTCATGGGGTTCTTTATAAATCAGTATAACTGGAATTTTCTGTTTCAGTCCGAGCTTGAAATAGGGCCGCGTTATCCATTGTTTGGAAGATGGAAAGCCACTTCCGTTATTGGGTATGGACTACCATTAGAGGACTTCCTTTTCGAGTCGGCTGATGGCAAGCGTTACCTTAACTTCAGTTTCGGATGTCCCCTTGTTAACACCGTAGTTGAAAAATTTATCATGAAGGTAAAAATAATATCATAGTTGTGTTAGACTCTTAATTTTATTCTTACCGGATCCTTTCATCCATGATCTATTAAGTGATATGGAAATTAAAAACGTACAATTATCTGTTTTACATACTGGTTGATTGTATATACGTTATGCATCAGGTGGTGCTACCCGAGGGATCAAAAGATCCTTCTGCAATCGTTCCTTTTCCAGTTGATCAACATCTCGAGGTATTTATTCTCGTACACAGTATTAATGACTTACTGTTAAGAGTTGCTAGACATTTGCGTATTTTTGTTGACTCTACCATGAGAAATGTACTCAATCACCCATATCTAAAACATTGTATCTTTGTGAAATTCTTGCAGAGAAGTTACTCGTATCTTGATGTTGTTGGAAGGACAGTGGTGGTTCTTGAGAAGAAAAATGTAGTTCCTGAAACACGGTATTCCTTTCCAGGTAATTATCCAACCTATCAATTAAATGGACCAAGGGTCAAAATTAGCACTAAATATGAATCCTAGTGTCTAGTGTACCTTCTTTTGGGTTTCTCTATTCTAATTTCACTTTCTGGCTTTTCACCGTTTAATCCTTTTATGAAGAATTTTGTTTTTATAGTTAGAAGCATAAACAAATAAATAATTAGTTCAGAGAATTCTTATGTTTACTCTACCTTCAAGATTGTTTGTCGAGTTGTTCATATCGAATTACTGGCATGTATTAGTCTTGGTTCTAATCTATGTTTAGATCTTTTTTATGTTATAATGTCTAGTATGATGCTAATTAGACTTTGAATATTTTGTTGTAGGCTGAACAAGAAGCCGATAAGGTTTATGTAAGAGTGACTTTGAAGTCAGAAGATGATGCAAGGAATCAATCAATCTCTCATTGAAGTGTTTTTCTTCTTTTGTTGATTTGTCGGTTTTGTTTACTTATAAGATTCTTTTTTTTTTTGTGTGTGTTTTTGTTGCGTTTTAGCCGAAAGAACCTAGTAGTCCTGATCCGTGTACACAAGAACCACCAAGAAAGGTCGTTCAATCTTTTTGTAAAATTGTTTTCACATTTGGAAGAGATTGTAGTTTGTTGGACTCGTAAAATGAAGTCAGTTAATAATGTTAATTCAATTTCAATTTTTTTTGATAGTTTTATTGGATTAATTAGATTCCCAAATGAACAGGGGTAACTTGATTTTGTTACAGGGAACTTTAATTTGAGCCTGGTTTTTGACCAGTCAAAACCACCATTTTTTGATGTTGCAAAAAATTCGTAAATGTTGCGACCTCCTAATTTCGCAACTGTTTCAAACTGTTTCGACAAACTCACGTTGCAACAGTTTACAATTATTGCAACCGTAAATTCTCAACGGCTTAGGTGTCGTTACGAAAAATTGCAACATCGACTTTCGTAACAGATTCAAACTGTTGCAACTCCTCTTTGCAACTGAAATACGATGTTACTAAACACTAAAAATGGTGTAGTGATGGTGGTTTTTAGTTCAGGGCTAAATTTGTAAAACCCTGTATTTTACGTGCCGTCATTCTGGAAGGAAACAGAGGCATGGAAAATTGATGAGTGTTCAACCTCATCACTGGCGCATTTATTGAGCAAATCAATATTTTCTCATGAAATTTGTCCAGAATGGTGCATGTAGCAACAATCCCAGATATTCTGTAAATTTCGGCGCCATGCACATATTATTCAATTAATATAAGTTTCTTTGGATACTTTCTATGCTATGTTCCACGGATGAACCCTTAATGTTGATATGGCATGACAATTTGTGTTCACTCGCAGCAGAGTAGCACGAATTTCCAAGTATCAAGGATAAGGTCCTTGCATAAAGTATTCAATCGGAAAGTGTACTGCTCTCTGGCAATGAAATTAAAGAACTCTGTGCTAACACATATAATTCAATCAATTTTGTGATAATTCATGAGATTCAGATATTACCCTGACTAATTTGCAAAAATTAGGGTTTTGCGCCTTGCGTAGTATATTAGACCTTGCCTGTCAAAAAATTAAACCTAGGCGATCTAGATAATTAATCCGTCATGGATTAACAGGTGCAAAATCTTGCCCAGAATCATAAGACAAGAAATAAAGGAGCCGCAGAATAGGAGCAACAGCAAAGGGAGGCGTGGCCATGCCTTAGGCCATCCGGCGCCATTTGTCATTGGCCACGCCCCATGTTTCCAAAACCGACCCTATTTCCCTCGACCAGTCAGGTATCCTTAAATCCGTTACACGCACATAAGTTGTGGCTTGGCCCATACTTGCCGGCCCTATTTCCCATCGAACAATCAGGCCGCTTTAAACTTGCCACACCCATGTTAGAAGTGTGGGCACGCCCATGCTTGGCCTCCCTATCTTTTTATTGACCAATCAGGTTGCTCTAAACTTGCCACAACATTAAGAGAGGTGGAATTGCATCAAGTGGCAGCCATGCAAAATTGGATTCACAAAGCCAGCGCCCGCGCCAACATGCCAATGGCATGCCAAACAAGCATGCCAAACAAGCATACCAAACGTGCATGACAAGCGCACATGCCAAACGTGCCACTTTACCGTAGTAGCACGCCAAACGCGCCATGAATAATGTACCTACTTTCCAACCCACCTTATGTTCGTGGCCAACGCCATAACATACTTCGACGTGGTTTTCCTACAGCGTGCGGTGTGCAACACGCCCACTATAAAAAAGTATCAAGAAACAGGGAAGTTAGTGGTGGCAAGAAGTAATGGGTGTAAACAAACCCGTTTCCTTCATCGTGGTAACATGGTTTCTGGCGGTTACACATAGATCCACTCTTCCATCACTCAGTTACTCCCACTTCCTATGAAACCAGGTGCATTCAATTATGACTTGTATAAATAGGTTTCACCTATTTCCATAAAAAATAAGTTTTGGCGGAAACAACAACACAATATCCAGAAAAATACCAAAGAACTGATAGCTTTCATTCCTCAAGACAGTTCCAAATTCTGGTATAAGTCATAAAATAGCCACACCTTCAGAATTAACCATTCTGGTCTCAACACCTTCTTCGCTTTCCTCCCTAATACCAACCCTTCTCCTTCACTTTGTGACCGAAGCAAGACTGGAACGACCATTTCTTGGTTTAGGCCAGGATTGTACAGATTGGTCTCTCGAATCTAAAAGTACTCCCGTGCAGCGCATTTGTTTTAGGTTTAGACTCGTTTCTCATCCACACACCCAAATTACCAAAAACAGTAGAAACAATTTTCACACATAAACAACTGGCGACCACAGTGGGAGATTAATCTCTCAGTTGCAATTTCAATTTTCAATTTCATTTTTTCAATCCCAATTTCAAGATGGTAGAGCTCAGATCCGGATCAGCAACAAGCCCTGATGCCACCAGCGCTGAGAACGTCCTTGGTATCAGCGTCCCTTCCAATGCCATCAATGTACCACCTGTCAGCACCAGCGGCATAGGAAGCATTCCCTCGGGCGTTACACCTCCGATCACCAGGGACAGATCCGCTGCCGCCACCCCCAATATTTCTTCAAGCGTGAACGCCCCCAGTTATCACCATACCCACCGCCACTCCACCATCGGAACAAGAGACTGGAAAAGACAGAGGAGGCCAACACCCTGTCACCGTTGCTGATTTGATGAAAATACAGGAAGTTCTTTCTAAGGCTCAGACGGACATGGATTCAACTTAGAAGGAGGTACTTACTTTCCTCAAGACACTAACGCAGCAGTTACCGCAGGAACCACGCTGACCATAGCCAATGAGGAGCACTTTTAATACCCCTGGCGCCAGTACCTCAGCAGGGCGCACCTTTGTAGATGAATAGGCCCTCCCATTGGAGAGGAACCATCCATCCAATTTCATTACACGTGAAGATTTGGAATGTCTTCTACGAAATCGAGAAAGAGAAAACCCGGTGGACATGCACCAGCATCAACCTCCATATCCTTATGATGTGCAAAGAGTTCCTCTTCTGAGGGGATATTCTTCTCCCCAATTATTCTTTTGTGATAGCACTGGTAATGAGCGTGAACATATCTCTTGATTCTTAAAATCCTTGGGTGAGCACGAATACAATCATGTCCTCCGCTTGAAAGAATTTTCAAAGTCACTTACTGGAAGAGCGCACACCTGGTACAACAACATTGCACCAAACATCATATCCAACTGGTGTGAAATGGTTACAGCTTTCTACAAGAAGTATTTCGTTGTGTCTGAGAAAATCACCATTTCAGACTTAGGAAGGATGTTCCAACGAAACAATGAACATCCAAATGATTACGTCAAAAGATTCATAATTCAGGCACTGGATTGTCATGACCCAAACGTGACTGAGCAACAATTGGTGGAGTCTTGCATCAATGGCATGGTTACCATTTACCGCGCCTTATTGGAGAATCTACGCTTCCAGACGTTCTCTGAACTTCATGAAGCCGCTAAGCGGTCGGCCACAACAGCACCATCATTTTTAGAAAGAATCAGGCCGACCGAAGGTGAAGACGCACGCGAAGCTTGAGGAAACAGACGCCTCATCAACAATAAATATAACACTGGCCCCTCTGTAAGAGTGGTGAGTGAAGGAGAAAAAAGGAAAGCTCCAGCGGCAGAACAACAACCCAAGCGTGCAACACCAGCACATCAGGCGGCTCCACCTCGGAAAGCCGCAGCCAAAGCTCCTGTGCAACACTAAAAAGCTGGAGAAGTCTCCTTGGATTTTCCATTCCCAATCGAAGAAGTAATTGAACTCTTGGAAGCGTGGATTCAAGATGATGCCATCAATTTGCCTCATATAAGGCGCCCGCCATCTGAAGAGGAAATGGCGAATCCCAAGTATTTTCGTTACCACAGATTCGTCCATCACCCGACCAATGAATACAATAGATTGAAACGCATATTCAAGGAGAAGGTGGAGGCGGGAGAACTTCAATTAGGTAATGAGGGAGTTCACATAGATCCTCTTCCAGTCAGGAGTTGTATGCTTTCTGGGGACTCTATCCACAAGACAGTGCAGTCCATGATGCACCATGTGTGAAATCCTCTATTTCTCCAAAGCACAGCGTCAAGATATATTTACAGTCCTCAACCGCGTCATGTCGGGAAGGAGACTCTTTTCTGTCGAAGAAACCGCTCTCAAATCCCAACCTCTCTCGGGAAACACCGTTGGAAAGTGCAACTGGGGACTGCTGACTACTGCTCACCTGAAGGATGTCGAGTTCGATAGCACACTAATCGACGCGGCCTCTGACTTCAACATTGTTATTGTCAAGACTTTGAGATCTTCGGGGGTTTCAAAGCAAGAGGCTACTCATTCCCCAATTGTGGTCAAAAACCCGGAAGGAGAAGCAATGAATGCTTACGGATACATCAATCTCGAAATCAAGGTGGGAGATGCTTTAACGCACGACAAATTCCACATTGTCAAAGAATGCCCAAATTATGACATGATTCTGGTGCGCTCATTGGTACATGGCAATAAAGCAAAATCAGGAGTATCCCCTCTGCCGGTGTCAATACCCGAAAGAATTTCCAACAAGCCATCCAACCCTGAAGATTACATGTTGCTGTATCAACAACTTACCAATGTAACTCAATTATCTAGAGAAAACCCGTCACGTTCATCCGTAGATTCCGAACACAAGTAAGTCTTGTTGAACAACCATTTATGCACCCATTCACCTCCCCTCTTGGCCAGGCATGGGGACTCGGTCCAGTTATCAACTCGGGCGTCACTAAGAGATGTGAATGGGGTGCTGGGCCTTTCAATTGCTTCGTCAAAAATTTAGAAGTTGCCTCAGTCAAATATAACGAGCTCAAGAACCAAGCGGTCGTACAACGCCCAAACCCGTTTCAAATTGGAGATATGGTAGTCAAGGTGACCACGTTTCAAGTTGGAGATGTAACAGTGAAGGTAACCGTTCAACCTAATTCTCCTACAGAAAGGGAAGACAAGCCATACCTGGTGGCAGATGCTACCTTAGGTGGTTACTGCAAACTCATCAATGCCTACAAATTGGAAGGTGTGACAATTCATTCACGATGGCTCAATCCCTTTAATACCTAAAACGCTGTGCTACCTTCTCCTCCAGCGTTTTGCTTTTAGTATTTCCTTCAGCAATTTCCCCTTTCATGCGATATTTGTAATTTCTCTAAAAATGATTGCACTGCTTGCATTCATAATTAAGGTTTCAATTTCAATTAATAGCATCTTTCCTTAAAAAATAAGTTTTCCTGATTCATCTTAAAGGAAAAATACCAAGTAAATCCAAACCCTCACAGAGCCATTACCCATCAATTGGAAACCCTACACGAAATATCTTAGTCAAAGAAAATACTGAAGAAGGGAATATGCAAGGAAGAAGATCATCAAGTGACGGCACAGAAACCTTCCTTCAAGAGCATCTGGCCTCGACTTACGCCCACGACGTGCTTCCCAGCTTGCTCAAATTTCTTCATACCTAGGCGGCATATCACGAACGTCCGGTATAATTTGCAAGGGAAGATCCAATAAAAGGTTGGTCAAATCCTTAACTATTTCCAATGTTTCTTCCCTGGTTTGAGTTATTGTGGCCAACGGCGGGGCGTTGTTATGGAAGTAGCTAATCAAAGAGAATACTACTGTGCTATTTATGTGATTTGGCTTC
Organism: Papaver somniferum; assembly: GCF_003573695.1. Taxonomy (NCBI): domain Eukaryota; kingdom Viridiplantae; phylum Streptophyta; class Magnoliopsida; order Ranunculales; family Papaveraceae; genus Papaver; species Papaver somniferum. The sequence goes on from NC_039362.1 coordinate 1,241,731, forward strand.
CCATCTGCTGAATCGCTCCAGATGAATGAAAAACTCATTTTTCGCAAAAAGGGGTTTTTGGGATTCTTTCGGGGGATTTTATTCATTCATCCAATTGAAGATATGAAATTATCAAAGCAACATAAATGAAACATTATTACTCGGCGAAGCATGGCTCCAGTCACATGGAAAAAAAAAATAAAAAAAATGAAGTATCAAAAGCATATACAAGTTACGAAAAGATTGTTTTCTCTACGGAAGTAAATCACAAAATGGTAAAACTAGTTGTCAATATCAACGCCAGGGTCAATAGCGCCTCCACTAGGGTTCATTTGAACACCTTCTCCAACACCCTCTACGGCAACAGACATAACCTCCGGAAGCCGTTCCAGCGGCTACTTCAACATCCTCAGTTTCTAAATCATCCCCAAAGCCTTCTCTAGCGCTTGATTCGACATCCTCTCCGACGAATGGCTCAGCATCCTCTCCAAAAGCCTCAGCGTCTTCTCTAGTGGCCGTTTCAACAGCATCCTCAGTTGCTTCATCTTCTCCAGAAGCCGTCTTGTTTTCCTTCTCGCGGGTCGTACTGACGTCTCCCTCAGAAAATGCTCCAACAACTTCTTGAGGATACTCCGGTTCTTCAACACCAGAGTCAAGGATTACGATACTGTTATGAACATGTTAATAAAATTTACCCCCGCCTGGAGGTGTCTTATGTTCGACCCTACACCGTCTTAGTCGAGCGGCGAACGTTTCGGCCCTGGCACTAGGTTGCTGAGACGTTTCGTCAGGTTGACGCGCCTTGACACACTGGGACGCTTCATCATGTCTCCACTTTTCTTCCATATTGACCGAAGCCATGAAAGCTTGAGCACGCGTTCGAACAATGCGTAGAAGACCTTGTATGATCCGGACGGCTTCACGAAACAAAGGATCGATTTTGTTCAATACTTCCTCATGTGCAGAAACCCTGGGTTTGTCAACTTCAAAACTTTTCTCCGAAGAATTGGAAGAATAACCATCAGGAGTTCCCATCATATGCTGCAGGAAAAAATTATGTCTACATTAATGACCTATGTGATGAAAGGAGACAAATGGAAAACTGCAAGAAGATATGGAGAAATACCTAAATAGGGATGAACACAATCCTGTGATGATCGATATGAAAAGAAAAGCTCGAAGTGCTCTTTTATATTACACAAACTGATGAAACCTGAAAAAGAAAACTCTCTACCTGTTGTACATGAAGGCTCTATATACGGGATATCAGCTGATTAGATACTTATCTATCTTGGATGATTGACTCACCTGGGATGCTAACGGAAAGAAGCTCGCCACCATAAAAGCGAAGCGAACGAAGCAAGGATAAAAGGATGTGTAACACCCTTTATATATGCACGACACCTTGGGAGTTTGGGTAGGAAAAGGAATCCGCTTTGGATTCAGTCATGCCCCAATCAACGCCAACATCCCAAGCCTCCAGCACACCAGGCGCTCAACCTGCATCGTCCCGTGGCCAAAGTTGCAGCGCCAGCATCAACACTCCGTGGACAAAGTTACAACGCCAAGCACCAGCACCCTATAGACGAGCCAGAAGTACGCCAAGTTGCCAATACAAGGATCATAGACTGCTCTTATCTTCTACCAAAGGTTATTCGAATTTTCATGGCAATCTTTTCATGACTTTCCTTTTCGATTTTTATTCTTGTATGGCACCATCTCATGCTTACCCCGCAATAAGGCCACTGTTACGTGCTAAGCAGGGGACTTAATGTTGATGGTGATTTTTAGTTCAGGGATAAATTTTTAAAACCCTGCATTTGATGTGCCGTCATTCTGCAAGGAAACGGAGCCATGTAAAAGTGATGAGTGTCCAACCTCTTCACTGGCGCATTTATTGAGCAACTCAATATTTTCTCATGAAATTTGTCCAGAATGGTGCATGTAGCAACAATCCCAGATATTCTGTAAATTTCGGCGTCGTGCCCATATTATTCAATTAATATAAGTTTCTTTGGATACTATCTGTGCTATGTTCCCCGGCTGAACCATTAATGTTGATATGACATGACAATTTGTGTTCACTCGCAGCAGAGTAGCACGAATTTCCAAGTATCAAGGATAAGGTCCTTGCATTAAGTATTCAATCGGAAAGCGTACTTCTCTCTTGCAATGAACTTAAAGAACTTTGTGCCAACACATAGAATTCAATCAGTTTTGTGATAATTCACGAGATTTAGATATTACCCTGACTAATTTGCAACAATTAGGGTTTTGCGCCTTTTGCAGTATATTAGACATTGCCTGTCAAAAAATTAAACCTAGGCGAGCTAGGTAATTAATCCGTCATGGATTAGTAGGTGCAAAATCTTGTCCAGAGTAAGAAAACAAGAAATAAAGGAGCCTCAGAATAGGAGGAGCAGCAAAGGGAGGCGTGTCCATGCCTTAGGCCAGCCAGCGCCATTTTCCATTGGCCACGCCCCATGTTTCCAAAACCGGCCCTATTTCCCTCGACCAATTAGGTCTCCTTAAATCCGCCACACGCACATAAGTTGTGGCTGGGCCCATACTTGTCGGCCCTATTTCCCATCGACCAATCAGGTCGCTTTAAACTTGCCACACCCACGTTAGAAGTGTGTCCAAGCCCATTCTTGGCCGCCCTCTCTTTTTATTGACCAATCAGGTTTCTCTAAACCTGCCACAACATTAAGAGAGGTGGAATTGCGTCGTTGGACCGCCATGCCAAATTGGCTTCACAAAGTCAGTGCCTGCGCCAACATGTTAATGGCCTGCCAAACGAGCATGCCAAACAAGCATGACAAACACGCATGCCAAACGAGCATGCCAAGCGCACATGCCAAACGTGCCACTTTACCGTAGTAGCACGCCAAACGCACCAACGCGCCATGAATAGCGCACCTACGTGCCAAACCACCTTTTGTTCGTGTCCAACGCCATAACAGACTTCAACGTGGTTTTCCTAACCAGTAACATGACCTTGCTCTAGTGGTAATGGATGAAACCTTAATTTCCAGTCGTGGCGTAAATTATGCCACTTCAGGACCCACAAAATTCCACGAGCCGCGTAGACTTAGGAAACCCTAATAAAGGCGTCATACCATAGCTACTCGTGGCAATACTTTCTCCTGTGGCTATTTCCATATGATGGCCTGGCTATGGTTCATGTGGCGTGGCTCTGGCATCACTTGCACAAAACACCATTGTACCACGGTCACATGCCGCATGCCGCATGTGCTAATTATGGTTTCGGCATGCCAAACCCTAATTAAGGCAAAGTTTCTACGCCAACCAAGCCAAATAATGTTCCACGAAACATTGGGACTAATATGGAAACTGGAAATGATGTTGCCACATCACATTTGAGTCCAACACCAATGTGCCAAATCTGACGGCCATGGCTACGCCATGCGCCACTTGCACCATCGTGTCGCTGGCATGCACAAACCATGCCGACCATGACACCATGCCACTGGCATGTGCTAAAAGCGCCACTACACTATTGGCATGTGACAATAACGCCACTATGCTATTGTCAGGCACCAACAGGCTGTGGCCATAATCAATGGCCACCCTTTCTCATAAGATGCAATCTTGGCCGTCCAAATTCGCCATGGAATTGACAGGCCTGTGGCAAGTTTTAGGTGACCAGCCAAGACAAGCCAAATAGCACCACATGCTATTTTCTTGTGGCAAGTCTCTTGACTTTGACTTGCAACACGTAGCAGACTACTACACGTTTTCCACGAAAACACTCGAGACATCAAACATGTCACAAACTAGGGGATACTCATTAGGGTATTTGATGTAGTGCAAGATATGGCAGAATCCTACTTGGAAGGAAGGGATCGACGAAAGAATATCCGTTAAATATTTTCCTATTTGTTATTTTTGTTAGGAAATAAGAGATATCTTGCTAGTATTGGCATGATATTATATTTAGTAGGATTTCCTCTTTATTAGCATTAATCATAAAAGATATTGAAATATCCCATAAGGCCTATATATGGCCACGTTTGTAAGGAAGATCGGCAGATTTTTTGAGAAAAGAAAACTCTTCCTTTGAGAAGTTTATTCATTGTGTGATTTCTAGTACTAACATTCTACACCATTTGGTATCAGAGCCTGGGTATCGATCCTTCCAACATGGTTCGTGGTAGAGGTCAGGGTGGTCCTCGCGAGGCTTTAGTTGAGGAGGTAATGGAGAGAACGAGATACGATGAACTATCACGCACGGTTGAGCAGCTCGCCGGTCAGGTAGCAACCCTGTTACAACGACATGAGCGCCGTCATCCTCCTATTGATGAGTCCAATTCATCTGATGACGATGACGATAATGATACTGATAACCCTTTTGCTGGGCGTGAGCGTGAATCTAGGAGTTGGGAATCATCATTCCGCATCGAAATTCCTGAGTTTCATGGTAGCGGGTTGACACCAGAGGATTGTATCGACTGGTTTTCTACTGTGGAGGAAGTTCTGGAATTTAAGAGGGTTCCTGATGATCGAGTGGTTCCGCTTGTGGCTACACGCTTTCGGGGTAGGGCTGCTGTTTGGTGGCGTCAACTGAAAGCTTCCCGGATTCAAAAAGGTAAAACTCCTATTTCTTCCTGGGCAAGGCTTGAAAAGTGTATGCGTTCAGCCTTTTTGCCATTTAACTATACCAGAGAACTGTATATTCGTTTACAAAACCTTCGTCAGGGTTTTCGTTCCATTGATGAATATACAAAAGAGTTCTATGATTTGGTCACTCGGTCAGGTATTACAGACACCGATGATCAGCTTGTCTCCCGCTATATAGGTGGTCTACGTGAGACTTTCCAAGACACACTAAATATGTTTGATTATTTTTCTGTGTCTGAGGTTCACCAACGAGCTCTGCGTTTGGAAAAACAATTATCCCGTAAGTCAATTAGAGCAGCTGTTGGCCGTCCTACTATTACTCCTTCACAGATTGCTTCCGCTCAACAGAATGTTAGTACGTCTCAAAGGCCTGGTCCTAAATGCTACCATTGTGGTGATCCTGGTCACTTGGCAAACGATTGTCGTAAGGCTGGTCGACCTGGCAAAGCTTTACTTGTAGAGCCGACTGCTGCTGATGATGTCTTTGCTGATGCGGAGGAGACATCAACTGAGTTCGATGAAGTATTTCTGCCAGGAGACCAAGGTGACTGCTTGATGATTTCTCGACCATCGTTCCTGACGCCGAAGGTTGACACTGACGAGTCATGGCTCAGAAAGAACATCTTCCAGACAACGTGCACCATAGAAGGAAAAGTCTGTCGAATGATCATTGACTCAGGCAGCTGTGAGAACGTGGTGTCTGAAGAGGCTGTGAGAAAACTCAAGTTATCGACAGAGAAACATCCTAGTCCGTACTCTCTTCACTGGCTGAGTAAAGGTTCGGAGGTAACTATTTCCAAACGTTGTCTTGTGAAGTTTTCCATTGGTTCTGTATACGAGGATGCTTTGTGGTGTGATGTCGTGGTTATGGATGCTTGTCATCTGCTATTGGGACGACCTTGGCAATACGACAGGGAGGTAATTCACAATGGTAAACTAAACACATATTCATTCTTGTTCAAATCGACTCGCGTCACGTTAGTACCTGCCAAGGAAACTGTGCACAAACCACTCTCTAATCTGGCTTCCAATTTTCTGTCTTGGCGGACGTTTGAGACCGAGATGATGGATGAGGGTATTGTGTTCATCCTGTGTGGCCTTTCTCTTGCATCTGCGTCGACTGTGGCGGTTCCGTCATGTATCCAGGGAGTATTATCGGACTTTGCAGACATTTTTCCCGTTGACCTTCCGGATGGGTTGCCTCCATCTCGAGCTATTCAGCACCGGATAGACTTAGTACCAGGATCGGTTCTCCCTAATCGAGCTCATTACCGTATGAGCCCAAGAGAACACGAGGAACTACAACGTCAGGTAGGGGAGTTGTTAGCCAAGGGTCTCATCAGGGAGAGTCTTAGTCCTTGTGCAGTTCCGGCGTTACTCATTCCTAAGAAGGACGGTTCATGGCGCATGTGTGTGGACAGTCGTGCTATTAATAAGATTACGGTGAAGTATCGTTTTCCCATCCCTCGTCTGGATGATATCCTGGACCAGCTTCATGGTGCTACGATTTTTAGCAAATTGGATTTGCGTAGTGGCTACCATCAGATTCGTATACGGCCTGGAGATGAGTGGAAGACCGCTTTTAAAACTAGGGAAGGACTTTATGAATGGTTGGTGATGCCGTTTGGTCTCTCCAATGCTCCGAGTACGTTTATGCGTGTCATGAATGAAGTATTAAAACCATTCTTGGGTAAGTTTGTGGTCGTTTATTTCGATGACATTTTGGTTTATAGTACTAACTTGGATATGCACTTGCGTCATCTTCGTGAGGTCTTGGTAGTCTTACGCCAGCAAAATTTCTTTGCCGCTACAAAGAAGTGTGTCTTCGGTACAGATCGCATTTTGTTTCTTGGATACGTCATATCCAAGGATGGTATTTCCGTGGATGAATCGAAGGTTGATGCTGTGCGTACTTGGCCTTGTCCGCAAACAATCCATGAGGCCAGAAGTTTTCATGGGTTCGCATCCTTTTATAGAAGGTTTATTCCCCACTTTAGCACTATTGCAGCAGCAATCACCGATTGCATGAAGAATGGCAAGTTTTCTTGGACAGATGCAGCTACAGCAAGCTTCATCTTACTGAAGGAGAAGCTTTGTTCTGCCCCTATACTGTCGTTACCAAATTTTTCTTTACCATTTGAGGTTCATACAGACGCCTCTAAGGTTGGTATAGGTGCAGTCCTCAGCCAATCCAGTAAACCGATCGCATTTTTTAGTGAGAAATTAAATGGAGCTAAGCGTAATTACAGCACGTATGAACTAGAGTTTTATGCCATCATCCAAACCCTTAAGCACTGGCGTCATTATTTGATTCATTCTGAATTTGTGTTGTTTACTGACCATGATGCTCTCAAGCACATCGGCAATCAAGACAAGATGAATGCACGACAAGTTAAATGGGCTAATTATCTACAAGATTTCACATTTGTCCTCAAACACAAGGCTGGAACTCAGAACCGTGTGGCTGATGGTCTCAGTCGTCGACGAAGTCTGCTAACGTCACTACGGACGGAGGTCTTGGGTATGGAATCGTTTGCTGATTTATACAAGACTGACCCCTATTTTGGTTCAATTCTGGACGCTGTGCATGCTGGCAACAGTACCCAGTTCTCGCTGTTGGATGGTTTTCTCTTCAAGGGAACTCGACTTTGCATTCCTGACTGTAGCTGGCGTTTACGTATCATTCAAGAACTGCATAACGAGGGTCACTTTGGTCGTGACAAGACCTTCCAGTTGGTTTCAACATCATACTTTTGGCCGCGCTTGTTTAAAGAGGTACAACGTTTCGTTTCTCGTTGTCATATCTGTCAGGTATCTAAAGGTTCTACGACAAATGCTGGTCTTTATATGCCATTACCAATTCCGTCTAAGCCTTGGACTGATATTAGTATGGACTTTGTTGTGGGTTTGCCTCGCACTCAACATGGGATGGATTCTATTTTTGTCGTCGTTGACAGATTTTCCAAAATGGCGCACTTTATAGCTTGCAAAAAAACTACGGATGCAGTTCATGTGGCATTTTTGTTTTTTCAACACGTGTATCGTCTTCATGGTCTCCCAGAGTCCATTGTATCAGACCGTGATTCTAAATTTCTTAGTCATTTCTGGAGGTCTCTTTGGAAATTATTGCGTACGGAGTTGAAATTCAGCAGTGCTTATCACCCTCAAACGGATGGGCAGACAGAGGTTTTTAACCGATCTCTTGGGAACATACTTCGCAGCCTGGTGGGTTCTTACACTAAACAATGGGACAGGCATTTGTTTCAAGCAGAATTTGCCTTCAACAGAGCCATTCATAAGAGCACCGGGTTTAGCCCTTTCCAAGTGGTCTGTGGATTTAATCCGCGTTCACCCCTTGATCTTGCGCCTGTGCCAGATTTGCAACGAGTGCATGCCACTGCTGATGAGTTGGTGCATCACTTACAGCAGATACATGCCGAAGCTGCTCAAAACTTGGTGGCGTCCTCTACGAAGTACAAAACGGCTGCCGATAAGCATCGTCGTCACGTTGAATTTGAGGTAGGTGATTTCGTTTGGGCTGTACTTATTAAGGAACGTTTCTCTACGGGCACATACAACAAATTGGGTCCTCGCAAGATTGGTCCGTTTGAAATTATTGAGAAGATCAATCCTAATGCTTACCGTTTGCGACTTCCCAGTCATATTCATACTGCTGATGTGTTCAATGTCCGTCATCTCATTCCCTACCACGGCGACTTGTCTGATGATGATTTTTCTACCCTGCCTAATTCGGGGGCGAATTTCCTCTTTCCCGGGGAGAATGATGTAGTGCAAGATATGGCAGAATCCTACTTGGAAGGAAGGGATCGACGAAAGAATATCCGTTAAATATTTTCCTATTTGTTATTTTTGTTAGGAAATAAGAGATATCTTGCTAGTATTGGCATGATATTATATTTAGTAGGATTTCCTCTTTATTAGCATTAATCATAAAAGATATTGAAATATCCCATAAGGCCTATATATGGCCACGTTTGTAAGGAAGATCGGCAGATTTTTTGAGAAAAGAAAACTCTTCCTTTGAGAAGTTTATTCATTGTGTGATTTCTAGTACTAACATTCTACACCAGTATTGGTCTGGCGATTTACAGCGTGCGGCGTGCAACACGCCCATTATAAGAAAGTGTTAGGAAACAGGGCAGTTAGTGGTGGCAAGAAGTAATGGGTGTAAACAAACATGTTTCCTTCATCGTGGTAACGTGGTTTCTGGCGGTTACACATAGATCCACTCTTCCATCACTCAGTCACTTCCACTTCCTATGAAACCAGGTTGTGTTCAATTATGACTTGTATAAATAGGTTTCACCTGTTTCCACAAAACAACAAGTTTTGGTGGAAACAACAACACATTATCCAGAAAAATACCAAAGAACTGATCGCTTTCATTCCACAAGACAATTCCAAATTCTGATACAAGTTATAAAATAGCCACACCTTCAGAATTAACCATTCTAGTCTCAACACCTTCTTCGCTTCCCTCCCTAATACCAACCCTTCTCCTTCACTTGGTGACCGAAGCAAGACTGGAAAGGCCATTTCTTGGTTTCGGCCAGGATTGTACAGATTGGTCTCTCGAATCTAAAAGTACTCCCGTGCAGTGCATTTGTTTTATGTTTAGACTCGTTTCTCATCCACACACCGAAATTACCAAAACAAGTAGAAATAATTTTCACCCATAAACAATTATCAATCAAGAAAAACAGAACAGAATATGGAATCTTCCTACTTTAATGGATCTCAACAGTTCCAATATTGCTTTTACAAGGATCGAAGATAATTGATTATTCATAAATTCTTAACACATGAACACGAAGAACTTGTTAATCAGAACAAGAAAAAACTTGAAATCATGGCAAATATCAGTGACCATTTTCATAAAGGCTAAATATGTAACCACCAGTTTAACCTTCAAATTTATGCACTTTAATGAGCAAACAAGATTAGTCCAACAAGCTATGATACCACATGTTGGATAAATTCTATCATGTTAATCACCAATCATACATACTTTCCAGAACATGATCATGGATCTAGGACAATCAAGTTCACTACTCATGAAATTTATTGAAATCAAGTTTCGAAAACGTATCTGGTTAATAAGCCAGAGTTTTCTGATTAACCCGTTGTATCTTTTTCAGCTGCTGAAATGATTATGGAGAGTTGTAAACTTTATTCCTCTCACCACTCCTTTATAGTTGCTAGCCTTAGTGATGGTATTCTAGCAACTTCTTTCTGGCGCAAGGAATAATAGGTTTATCACCTGTTGAGGCGCTATTTATAGTTGTAGCATTTCTTTCCATTAAAGATACGTCATAGCTAAGTAAGCTACTTAACAGACACAATTCTAGAACCTCCTCTTGGGACATTCACACTTTCCAGCCGCCTAGAATTCTAGTTTAAAATGGTTAATGCTCTCTAATTCATAAAGCAAGCCCATATGGGTATGGGCATGTGGGCCACAAAATCCAACATCTCATTCCCTCGGGTATGATTTTTTCTGTTTTATTATCATGTTCCTTTTGACCGTTGCTATTACGCACTTTTTTTTTTTTTTTTTTTTTTTTTTTTTTTTTTCCATTTTTGCACAATACAAGGAAACTTAATAAGATCATCAAATTGATAAAAATCTAATTGTGAACATGATGGGTCTTCCTTTTTTACACTTTTCTGGTTTCCTCTAAGGTTGTGCCTTGTTTTTTATTTAGACCATGGAAGTTCTGGTGCAAACAAATGAACCAATATCCTTCGGGGTCAATTATAAACCTTTTAGAAGAGTGATGAATGTCATGTCGATAGGCAATGAAATTGATGAGATTCTTCTTGTTTATCAACCCGAGGAGAAAAAGCTAATCATTACGTAAGTTAATTTATAGTCTCGTTTCTTTTCGCAGAAATTACATGTTAGAGATGCTTTATGTATTCTGACTTGCTAATTGTTTTTATTTTTTAATAGAAAAGGAAGATATATTGATATAGATAAAGATTACATCTGATTTAGGCTGAATGGAGGATAAATTATCCAACCATTCACCTGATATAATGAATCTTCTACTATATTCAGTTGCTTTATCTTCCCAACCATTAAAATTTCTATTAACTTTCTCAGTTTTAACATAACTAAAATTATTTAAAATAAAAAGACAATTCTATAACATAGAGTTGTTGAACCAGCTAATCTGGTCCTCACTTTTATTATGAAAATAGACGACGTTCTTCGCATGTTGGAGATGCTTCATGTATTCTGACTTGCTAGTTTGTTTCCATGCAAACAGGATACCCAAAGCACGAAGTACATCAGGACAGTCCCCTGTACTTCAAAGGAAATAAACGAGTCACTTCAGCATCTTAAATTGAACAACTAATCTGGTTTTTCAGACTCGTCTATGGGATGGCTTACAAAATCAGTTATTATATTTCTTGAGTCGGAAAAGTTTCCTATTTGCAAGTATAGGTCTTATGGTTGGAGTAAACATGTTTTCATGTCTTTTACTAGGCTATCACCTGTGCCATAACAGCCGGGGCCTGGGTCTGTTGCTAAAATTGGTGATGCCAAACCTTTTTTGGATCCGTAATTTAAATTGGTTGTTATGAAGTTTCCGAACGAATTGGTATGAGTTTGATAAGTAGATTTATTATCTTCAATTTGAAAGAAAAACTAACTACCAAAACCTCTATGTGTTTACACTGAGCAAGTATACTGAATATAAATAGGTCCAAGACATGTTGCATATATTACATGCACTGACAGATAATAGATTTATAGATTTATCATATGAACACTCCCAACAATATCCCCACCAACTGATGGACGGCGTACGTGCGCGGAACATTTATGAGAGGTACGCCATGGAAGTAGAGGCCAGGGTATGGAAGGGGTTACTTGCCAACTGATTCATTCAGCCGAGAAGAAAGCTCTGCTTAATGGGTTGTTGTGCTGTTTAATAAATCATGAAAGATGAAGACTCTGCGGTGTAAAATTATTTGGAATACGCATGCCTTTTTCCGTTTGAAACTTTTAAGTGGTTCCAAATACGTCCCCCTCTTGTAATTCAGAATCTTACCCACATCTCTGGTTATGGATAACAGAAATGGGATGTCGATTAACTTTTTCTTTTTATGTTTGGAAATGTAAATGATTTTCTTAAGTGGTATAACAGGTGCGGTGAAAAGTTATTTCCTCAAGTTCATGAACTTCTCACCAACTCATGTTACCAATTTAGTAGCTAGATACGAACCCCAAGAGATTCGAGTTCTTAGACTAGATTAATTTTTTCAGAGTTTCAAACTCCAAATTAACTAAAATTACTTAATACTGTAGTTGCTACATATTTAGAGTCTAATTGATACTTTTCTTCATCTTATTGTTGTAGCTAGCTAGCAAAGAGATAAACGTGTGACCAGTAGTATTCTGATCAAGTACACAGTGCAGACATAGTAATGATATCAGAGGCTATGATCAGCAACAGACGATGATGACGGTGTTCATAGTTTGACATTGCCGCCTTGTTTTACAGAGATCTGAATATCGATGTCCGTGTTGCAACATCCGCAGCTAGAGCATGGTTCTGGGGATGGACATGGAGGTGGTGGTGATGGTGATGGTGGAGGTGGTGAAGGAGGGGGTGGCGACGGAGGGGGCGGTGACGGTGATGGTGGAGGTGGTGATGGACGGGGTGGCGACGGTGAAGGTGGCGATGGAGGGGGTGGTGGCGGCAAATTGTTTTTGCAGCAACAGTCGCAATGCACACTGTTGTTAGCTACCGTGCATTTATTATGTTGGAGCCCAGAGAACGTCTGTGTACAAGTCGTTAGGGTTACATGCTTCTTTTCCTTCCAGCGACATGCTTTCCACAACAGTACTCCTCTGGATTACCGCTGTCATTTCCACAACTATAGGAAACCAACCAACATATAGTAAAAGGAAATATGCATTATTTGCTCCAAAAGAACAGAAAGGAGAGCAGAGTACATGACTTCACAGAATACATTAAAACTTACCAGAGATACGGGTGATTGCCAGGAGGAAAAGAACAAGAAAAGAACCAGAAAATATCCTCGTAATAGCCATAATTTGGATTGACTGGTTTGGTTAGAGCCTTAGAGGCCGAATCTTTTTTCTCCTTTGGTTAATTTCTATTGTGTTTAGGTTTCATATATGTATATATAATATCCATATTTAGATTAAAAGCAGATCCAACTGAGTTTTTTTTACCAAGAGTAGATCCAACTGATTTTTTTTAAGAAAAATGTATGCAGATCTTTCGTGGAAACTATTTTTCGCGAAAATAAATTAGATATTTTGAATTGCGTGCAAACATTAATGCTAGATCTACAAATTTCAGACTCTAGTGTCCAAAGTCCAAACTAGCATGTGAAGTTTCTCGTAAATATCATTCATAATGGCTCCTTGTAAATAGGAAAAACTTATTAATTCCGAGCTAAATACGATGAGATCTCACGCACAATGATTGTCAACTTTGCTCCAACCATGGTGATAAAACACGTTTCCTGGTCATCAGTCGACTCGTGACAATGTTGATTTAAGTTTCAGTGTAGGGCCATGCTTTCCCCTCTTAATGCTATGCCATTAGTCTTTTCTAGCCATTCATGTTTCTATCATGATCAGTGATCACCAAGCCATGTGGTACTTGAACCTCATTAACTAGTCTCTAGTGTCTGGAATTGTGAGCCCGACTATGTGCATCATCTCTGAAGTCTAAAATAGGTGTGCAGGTTCCTCCCCTCGTTGTTGGTTGGGTTTTGTTATCTTATGCATTTATGCACAAGATAAGAGCCAATTACTGGTATTGGAAATGATGAAAAACAATAAAAGAAATACGAGAGATAATGTTTTCTTGTATTGAAAAAGGTAAATGTTCATGGATTTTTTTAATTTCTCTCTATATAAATGCAAATTTTACCTTTTCCGGTGCAAGAAACATTATTTCTCATATTTTTTTTTTTACTTTTTATCATTTTTAATGCCAATGATTGGCTCGTTGCACAAGAAAACAAAACCCTTGTTGGTTCCTATAAAAAAAAAAAAAATCAAATCACTGTAGTTTGTGAATAAATGCGCTGAGGAATTGGTGAAATCAGCTTCTCGAAACTGAAACAAATTATTCTTTTCATCACTAAAAAAAAAAGATTAAGTACAGGAGGAGAATGACTTGCTTATCTCGTATATTGGATAAGTGGATAATTCTTCATCTCCATATGACTTAATCACAGGTGATGAGACTTTGAAGAGACAGAAATTGTAAATAGTACTTAAAGAAAATTTAATATGCACAAGTAAGGGGGCGTAAGCCATGATTTCACATAATTCAACTGTTGTGGAAGTTGATCAACAATGAGCGAAGGATACTGAAAACCGGAATATACAGCTAAGAATCATGATGGCAAAACTAATTATTGTTATGTAATTTAAACCGTCTGAGATCATAGAAGAATGCATTAAATTGTAATATATGGGTCCAATCTTTATGTCTGAGTCTGAGATCATGTTTATTATATCAACCAACAGGTGCAGGCCAAGCAGATACTTAAACAAATTGGGCCGAAAGTACGAGTTTAATCTAACGAATTAGTATCGCGAGTGCCCGAATCTCATTTGGTACGGCAAAATCACGAATCGTGTAGGCCCAGTGGACATTTGAAGCGGGAATCAACGTGGTAAGTGTAGGCCCAGTAGACACTTAAACAAATTGGGCCGAAAGTAGGAGTTTAATCTAACGAATTAGTACGCCCGAATCTCATTCGGTACGGCAAAATCGCGAATAAGATGGGAACACCACACCAAATTCTAGGATTAGTAACTCAGATTAGCAACAGCTTATCAGCTGTTGCGAATTTGCTAATTTCAGTTGCAAAAATTTGGTAACAGTTTGGAACTGTTACCAAACTCGCAACTGTTTGATTCAGTTGTGATTCGCAACGAAACCCATTTGTCCGCGTGGAAAAGACTACTGTTGCTAATTTCAGATACTGGAAAGTCTGACTCGGTTATCTCTCTGTCACATTATTATTATCGATCACTTCATTCTTTCTCTACCTCTCCTCTTTCTCGCTCCCCCTGTGAAACCCTGTTGAAACCCTAATTTTGAAGTTCGTTCTTCTCCTTTCTGCTACCACCACCATCATTATCATCAACATCATAAACATCCAAATCCTTTTCCCTCTTTTCTTTCAAAGCCCCAGAGATCTCTTTCTATCTGCAGAATCCGTAAACTCAGAACCTAATGGTCGTCGTCGGGAAGATTGGGTTCGATTCGAGTTTGATATCTATAGCAAGGTGGATGAATCAGCTGGGTTTTGGATAGAAATTGAAAGCCAGGAACTAGGGTTCTGTTCTGGTTCAATTTTGAAGAAGAGAGAAAAGGAGATATTATGATGCCATCGTAGATAGGTTTGTTGTGATGCCGAGAAATCAAGATGAGAAGATGACATCAGTAGTGGAGGAGAAGTTCTGATGAAAACATAGAAGAATTAGAGCCTTGCTGGTGTTGATTTTGTAGATCACTAGAGGTGATTGAAGTATGAATGGAAGTTTTAATAGGTTAAGCAGATTGGGTTTTACCCGATTTCAGTACACAGTTAGGTTTAAAGGGCTGTGAAGATAATGGAGTTGATCTGGAGT
Source organism: Papaver somniferum (assembly GCF_003573695.1). NCBI lineage: Eukaryota > Viridiplantae > Streptophyta > Magnoliopsida > Ranunculales > Papaveraceae > Papaver > Papaver somniferum. The sequence continues at coordinate 1,257,011 of NC_039362.1, forward strand.
TATAGGAGAAGGAATTGGTGGTATCTGATGTGATGCATGAAGATTCCATCTTACTTTTGTCTTTAATTTTCCCACTTAATTATGTATAGGATCTTTAAGTGTTTGTTAATGGTTTTCTTTCTATTTTTTATGCAGGAAAGACACTTACAGTGTATTCTCGGAACTCGTGGATCCAGAAGAGGTGCTTTGATTTCGAACAATGAATATAGTTCTGTTCTTACATGCTATTTGACTTCTGATGTTTTTGTTTTGTTTCCTTGAACAACAATATGGAGAATGAACAAGGTATGGCTGAGTTATGTCGCTGATGAGTTTGAATGAGTTTGTATGGTCGTGACATGGATACTAGTGCTGCTTCAAGGAAATGACATTGGTAGTTGTTGGTTTGATGCGGCTGAGAAGATGCAGGCTATGTTGGTATACCAATGAGTGAGAACAAAAAGCTGATATTAGAGAGTTGGTGGTGGTGGCTTGAGCTGAGACAGATGGTTGAGTAGAACGTATGAATGTCAAGCTGCAGAATGGAGTGATATCCTTTAATTAAGGTCTGTTTCAACTTTACTTGTTAGATTTTCATAGTTATAAGTTTTTGATAAGAATAAAAAAGTGGCTTACTAGAGTAAATTGCATAAAGAACTGTACGGTCATTTTACAAGGATCAGTTGGTCCTTTTATTACGAGGCATAATGGTAGTATGTACTGCTTGAGTGACTAGTTTTGTACAGATTCTGTTCATGTGAAGGTTGTTTCTTTTAATGAAGCAGGCAATATTTTAGAGTTAAAACTTGTTTCCTTGACTTGTTAAGCACCAACTAGTAATTTGTTGTTAAAAGTGGCTTTAACACATGTTCGTGATTCCAGGTTGAGGAGGCCGAGAAGGGACTGCTGGTGGATTTGTTCATGTTTCAGCCCACATGGCTGCAACACTCATTCTGATAGCTTTTGTCATTGTGAAGTAATGTATGTAACCTTACTAATTGATGTAATAGTGGCTGGTACAGGAAATTGAGTAGATCGAATGGGGATTTCATTTTTCTTCTGCATTTCTACTGGTACAGGCATATTTACTGCATTTGTTTGTTGTATAAAGCCATTGTTTCGTCGTCAAGTTGAGATGTGCATTTGTTTGCGACTTCAGTTGTTGTTGTTGGAGTGCTAAGCTTAGGAATGCCGATTGGAATAACTAGAGTCAGCATTTCATAACCCTCATGTCTATTAGTATCAAGTTGTTTGTAACTCTAAATTGGCTTCAGATAGGAGTGTCAATCTGTTTTTTGTATCTCTGAGTCCGTGATAAGTTTTATACGATAGTATGAAACCTGTGTCGATGCAGTTTGAATAATTAAGAGTTGATTCTTGTTAGAAATTTCTTCTGTTTTTTTATAAGATCATTATACACATGAAATCAGCCCTATTACATATTGAAGCATTTTTGTCAACTGTCGTTAGATTTTACTAATCGAAGCTTCATCTATTACTCTTGTGTTTATCAAAATGTTTATGTTCACAGGTGGTGAGGATAGTAGAATTAAATTTATGGAAACACACGGCCAAATCACTTCCAACATGCCTCTCTTACAAATAGCATATGAAGATAGATTTGTTAGGCACCCATTTCCACTAAATTGCTTTTCAAGGTAGTACCTTGGACCTGAATTCTATCAGGCTGTAAAAATCGGCATTATTCAATATGTTTTCTTGCTGAATGTTGTTGCACTGATCTTATATGTATTGTTGTTATTTTATGCTTTAGGCTTGCTGATGGGAATTCTTGTGACTTGAGCAGATGTTATTGAAGACATTATGTGCATTGTGTGTATGAAATTCATCATGGTACAATATGTACAATTGATAGTGAAATATATAATATTTGAGTTAAAAGATTGACATATATGAACTTCCAACAAAGTGAATGTTTGAGACAACAAAGGTACAAATGAATCTTCAATTTAATTATAATAAATGTTTATTATTCTTGAGGAAAATGGTGTTGTGTGATAAAGGTACAAATATCTAAGGGAATAGGCGACCGCTGGGTGTGTATGTGATAAAGGAAGAAGATAGAATGCCTTAGGGAAGTTCCTATGGATTTAACAAATCAAGGATTTTTTTCATTTTGATCTCACTATGGACTCAACAAAAGATGAAAAGATCGGGGCAAATCACAAATTTAATGGTTTTCCCATAGTGGTCCTTGAGGAGCCGCGCGTCTCTTTATACACCGTGCAGATCACCAGCAGCCGTCAGCATCCTTCCTTCATCCACGTGCTATAAGTAAACATGTTGGCGTCTCAGTGTAATCCGCGTGCCTCTTTTCTGTCCACCAATGGCTACATCGGATTTTCATTATCCAACGACTTTGATTATTTTCCTTATAAATTCAACTCATTTCAAATCCTAATTCACACCAATTTATTTTTCTTCAGTCACTATAACTTGTATAAATATGTCCCGACCCTTGTTAATTCAACGAGTTCAGTATACTCGAGAAGAGGATTTAGCTACTTGTAGAAACTATGTGTTGTTACAAACTCAAATTGATGAAGCATACTATTCGGGTGTGAATTTTTGGGCCTGTATTTACGAGAAGTTCTGCAGTGATACTCTTAACCCCGAGTCGCCGTGCTATATGCGACATACAAAATCGTCTTCATACAATTAAGAAAAAAGAGTAAGTGAGACAATCAATTTGGACTCAGGGGTGAAATTGATGCTGAGATAGTAAGGAGATCTTTAGATTAATGGAAAAGATGGAAAAATATGGTTTTCCATTTCCAAGATTGTTTCAAAATCCTTAAAAAATTGAACACGTTCAACCCTTTCTTGTCAGAGGTTGTTTCAACGAGTACACTGCAAAAAAAGATGGTCAATTACAAGTTTTTCCATTGGTTAATTGAGTTAAAAAATTAAGTGGCAGTTTCTAACTAGAAGTAACTGCAACGCTTCATTTACACATATGCAATTTGATTTCAACAGAAAGCACTATTTTTCATTAATTAAAATTAGAATTTCATTAGTTGTATAAATAAAATTTAGAACTCTTCTAATGTCGATCAGCATTTCCTTCTCCAACTTGATTCCATTCTCCAGGATCCAAAATACTCGCACTTGCCAAGAAATTTGAAAATCTACTTATATCTCCTATGTAATTTGAGAAGGAATAATAGGGTGGCTGTAAACCTGAAGGTCATACAAATGTTGAAAAGGTTGCTTCTGGTGACGCGACATGATAATAAACTTTATTTGGGTTCTAGGACGAGATTGATGTTGAAAGGCATCCCGGATCTCGTTGAATTATTCGATATTAGGGAAAAGGCAATGTTTGGTTTTATGTATTCGGCACTTGTCACTCACGTGCCATGATGCATTACTCCTAAAAGTACTCACGAAGTGATCACGATCATTAGGATTCACGCGTCTTCCATTTCCAAATTGTCTATATGTGCAAGTTTTTATTGATTTAACCAATACAAATTGTTAAGCTCTCATTTCAATTGATCTTCACCGACCTCTACATTGTAATATGGATAGGTCTGTTCAATAACGTGAGAACCAATCAGGATCGTGATTGGCTTGCCTTATTGTGAATTTATGCTTGGAAAATACCAACGTACTTCAATCATATTTGATGAAGACGATGATGAACTTCGAATCTGTAGTAGGTTAATTCATAAAACATGGTTGCTAAACACTGCTCGATCGAACTCGGAAGCGTTGTTATGTCAAGCTTGTTTGTCAAGTTTAGTTTATCAAAACTATATACTTGATTTCTAGTCTATTTATAGCTATGTCTCGAATTATGATAGAAGTGTGTAGTTGAGATTTAGACTTCGCGGTGTTCACCAATTGAAGAAGAAGATTTACTGAAGATCTAAGAGGAACTTCAACAACAAAAGGTATGTGGAGACTAAAACTTATCTATCACTCAGAAGTCTATTATATTTTATCTTCTAAAGAGACTAAGTCTTATAGATATATAGACTTTTACATTAAAAAGCGTGGGTACAACAACCACACCCAATATTTCGTTCGGCAATATGTATGGACTAACTCCAATATAATTCCGAGAGCACCATCTAATACAACGAGCTCTATCAAGAATGATATGAAAGAGTTATATCTTTGTTTCTCTATGTAATCAGCAAAATCAAAAAGATATTAATCCGTGAGCCTGATTATTATGAGAAACGACTTGGATGGTACCAAAGACCAGTATCCAAGTGTCAATAAATTTCAATCAACAACCAAAGGTCGGATTTACCAATTGATTGAACTACGCAGAACTTGTGATATTTCAACTATATAAACAAATATAATACGGAAGATAAATAACATAGACACCAGAATTTTTGTTACCAAGGAAATCGCAAATGCAGAAAAATCCCGGACCTAATCCATATTTGAACACCATATTGTATTAAGTCGCTACAGACCCTAGCCTACTACAAGTTAACTTCAGACTGGAATGTAGTTGAGCCCTAACCAGGTCCCACATTGATTAAGTCGCGTTCTTTACGTCTCTGAATCCTAGAAGGACTCTACGCACTTGATTCCCTCAGCTGATCTCACCCACAACTAAGAGTTTCTACAGCCCAAAGTCGAATACTTTATAAACAAATCTTCCCCCCACAGAAAAGTCTATTCTTATAGATAAATTTGTCACCCACAGAAATACCTATGAAGTTTTGTTCCGTCTTTTGATAAATCAAGGTGAACAGGAACCAATTGACATACCGGACTTATATTCCCGAAGAACAACTCTGAGATATCAATCGCCTCACAATAACATAACTTTATGGTAGTAGAAAAAGTTATTGTGGAATCACAAACGATGAGACGAAGATGTTTGTGATTACTTTTTATATCTTACCTATCGGAGATAAATCTCGATCCAATCTTATAAAAGATAGTGCTCAATACATATAACAAGTGAAACCAGAACGCGCAACTACAGAAAATATAGTTGGGTCTGTATTCAGAATCCCAATGAAGTATTTAATTCGTTAACTTATAATGGTTTTACGAAAAACCAAGGTTAAAGGAGAATCGACTCTAGTCGCAATTAGTATCACACAGGAGGTGTAGGGATCAGGTTTTCCAGTTGCTAGAGTTCTCCCTTATATATTCTTTCAAATCATGGTTTGCATTCTAAGTTAGCTTACTAACAAAGCAATCAATATTCATCGTTAGATGAAAACCTTATTTAAGATTAAAACTAAGTTTTCTTAAACCCAAAGCAATATGTCTCCACCGTTAGATGGTCTTAGCTTGTTACACCAAATGGAAAATACCTTTATATAGATATGGGTAACCATACCTAAACGTGTATATTGAGTTGGCTCAACAATAGTTAACTGAAGTTAGCCATATGAAGGAAAATACTTTTATTTAGATATGGGTAACCATACCTAAACGTGTATATTGAGTTGGCTCAACAATAGTTAACTGAAGTTAGCCATATGAACACTTTTATATCAACCACATTCATCTAACACTTCTAGATGAAATGATACTCAAATGAATCTAATTGTGTTATTCATAGAATTGTTCAATTCTCATAGAAGTATACAAGACAAAATTGAAGTAAAATCGGATTTGATTCAAAGAATCAATTCATGAACATTTAGCCACGGTTTGCAAAGATTGCATTCCTTAATATATAAATGTATTTGTTCATGAGTATGTAATCATAATTAACCGATTTTAGAACTTAACCTCCTAAGTTTGAAAACGGGTACATAAACTTAAGTTTCGGACTTTGGTCATGTCCGACAGTTCACGAACGGGTTCGCATACTGTCGCCCCGGACCTAACTCGGGTGAAACCGTTCGCAAACGGGTATGCAAGCTTGGTTCCTGGACTCAAACATTTAAAATCATTCGCATACTGGTATGCGTACTTGGTTCCCGAACCTGAATCATATTACAACAGTTTGCATACTGGTATGCATATTGTGCTATATCCAGACAATGGTTAATTGTTCTAAACTCCCATTTTAATCATTGAAACATCCTTAGAAGACGATAATAGCTGTCTTACATAAACTATTAGCTTATAAGTAATTTTCAAGTGATCGAATGATCAGTACGAAACATATATTCCGAAGTCTACATCAAATGACTGTCTCACACAAATCATGTAAGATGTTTCAAGGAAATTTTCAAATAATGATCATCTTTTGACATAATGTGAAGAACAAGGATGAATGTAGCTGAATCAAAAAAGCTTTCTAACAAATATTTCGAGAAAGATATAAGCGAGTTAACACTACACCATTTTTCAGGATTAGCAACAAAAATTCGCAACAACTCTTACGCAGTTGCGAATTAGCAACTGCTCAGATATTCGCAACAGCGTGAAGCAGATGCCAAATTTGCAACTGCTGAGCATTCCACATGTTCTGACTTCTTGTGTGCCAGGCAACACCAGAACTTCACGTGTGCGCCCGAGTGTGTGCCTGGTAACACCTAGATTTTGTAAGTGTATTTACGTGTGTTAACTGCAGTCGTAGATAAGATTTTAAGATTAAATCTACGCCGTCGAGTTAACCCTGAACTCATACACACTTGCCTCCCTTCATCTTAATCACTCTTCATTGCGCTTCTTCTTTCACTAGCGGCGACTTCTGCATCTCAGTCTGAAGAACTCTTAAGTTCTCATTCTCTCCCAGTCTGAAAAGCTCCAGTAACAACTAAATATTCAGTCAAAATCTCGATCGAGATAAGAAAACCATTTCATTTTAGGTGAAGATGATTAGTGTGATAAATTTCTTAATCTAGGGTTCCTGGAAAAAAAAAATGTTTCGTGTGGTCAGTTTGTTATAATGGAGAAACTCTACATATATATGGGTTTTATTTAATTTGTGATTTTGCTTCTTTGATTTGGTTTTCGAGTTTTCTGGTGATGATGACTCGATGTTATTCATCAACAAAAAAAAAAAAAAAAAACAGGTTAGGGTTTCTTCAAATCAAGATCTCTGTTCTGTTTATTGTATTAAGGTTTTCGAATTTTTTTTGTTTTAATTTCAGTTTGTGAAAAGATTCAGTAGCTAACCATGTCTCCAGCATCTAAAGGTAATTTTGTAGACTTCAGGTTCTTGTTACTTTGTTCTCTCTGGTTTAGACGTCCTTTAAGGCAATTTATGAATTTACAATTCATAATTGCTGCAATTAGTTTTAGTTTTTCAATTGATTTTTTATTATTTATTGGATTGTACTGAATTTTAGGCTGATAAAGATCAAGTAGTGAATTGGGTTATGTCTTTTCAAGCACATCCAAAAAGTAGAGATGATTTGGAGAACGGTATGATATATTTTTGTCTAGTTCGTAAATTGTACGTGTTTTAGCTTGTTGATCTTAGAATTGATGTTTCCAGGGTGCTATTACTGATTCGTTCTGGGACGTCGCAGTTTCCAGCAAATGATTGCCGGGTATGTGCAGTTTAGGATATTCTATTAGGCCCTATAGATTGTTTGTAACGAATTTATTGGTTACTCCTATAGATTGTTTGTTAACGAATTTATTGGTTACTCCAAGGAAATTCAAGTTGATTGTTTAGGGATGTATGGATTCGATTTTTTAGGGATGTATAGTTGGTGTGTTTTCTTTGATTTGGTTACTTTAGTGTGGATTGGATTGATACATATGATTTGTATGGTTGTGCTTTGGGAGTTTTCTTGTTGTTTTTAATATACTTGAATGTGCAGTCAATTTGTGTGTGCAGGATTTGAGTAGTAGTGGAAGTCACTTGGCTAGTACATATGGTGGATTAGCAATTTTGAAGCTAGTTGGGGATGACTTGGAAATTATTGATACTGAATCTATGTTAATCACGATGAAACATCTTTAGCAACCTGATGGGAGGTACACTATTATTTGTTTCGTGGACTAGAATTTTATGTATGTGAATGTCATGTTTTGTGATATTAGTGGATGGATTAGCAAATATATAGTCTATGATTTTATATACTCAATGGAGATGATAACCATGTTTTGTCTTTGTTGCAGTTTTATACTGTTCATACTAGTGCAAGAGAAGGACCTCCAATTTGTATATGGGCTGGTAAGGAATTAACTGGAGTTACTATGAGTATCAATTGTCCAAGTGTTTTATCATTTTTAGATCTTCTATTTTTGTTATATGACTGGAGTCTTTGATATGTTTCAGCTGCGTTAACTTCTTTGTTGAGTGATTGAATGACAGTATTTCGTTTCACTATCACTCAATTGATGGCGAGCTCAACTCACTGCATTACTACTTGCATTTCCAGAAGATATAATCTTTGAGAATTGAGATTTTGGCAAGGCTGAAAACGAATGCATCTTAGCTGCTTAGGCCATTGTTTAAAGTGCTTATATATGTGTTGTTTCACTTCTTCGAATTGGTGTGAATTTCACTAATTATTAAAGACATGAGTAAGTAACTAATTAGTTATGTTAGGGTTAGTCGTTTGGATACAGATGGTGGTGGCAGCATGACTCTTTTACAAGTAACAACAAACTCTTAGAAGAATCTCCCTTCAGATACATTTTATTTACAGGAGAGTCATATTCCCGCCAAGTTAGAGCATCCCAATAGATATTTTGTAGTTGAATTGTTAAAAGTTGGATCTGCAGTAATAGGTTGTCAAGTGGTTCATGAATTTGTTTATCTGCCATGGTAGCTTGTTTCTTAGTGTGTGGATTGCCTCCAAAAGGGATGATTCTTGGTCAGATAGGGGTGGACAACTGTATTTTTTGGCTGGGGATATTTTTTCAAAGGGTTCGCTACCATTTTTTGGTTGTTTGTATTGGGTTGTGCTTACCATTTGCTTTAATGTTGATGTTTCCAGTTATCCTATGGTATTGTTGACTACTTCGATGGTAGATGTGCTGCCCTCGCTATTATAACTCACAATGGGAGACATTTGTGAGTAGAATCCTTCTACTTTTGATTTCCTTTCTCGTTCCTATGTCATACATCTAACTCTGCTCATATACAGGTCTGGGCAGCCTATCAAAGTTAATTGGGCGTATGAGGACACCTCAGGTTATATGCTTTTTAAGTGTTTGTGAACAATCGTTGTTGAAAGCTTAAAACCTAAGTCTGGCCAGTAGAGTTATGTATTTGCAGTGCTCATGGTGTAGGGAACCAATCTATTAGCCTTTGAGCGACAAATGCAAATGAGCAAAGATGGAAAGTGGAAAAGTTAATGGGGGAGTGAGTGTAAGATTGCTGAAGTGTTTTTCAGATGGTGAAGCCGGATGATGTCAATGAGAACAAGTAAGGAAATACTAGCTTGCAATGTTAAATTTATAAATGATGAAAGTAATCTAAAACATAGGTATCTACAAGATTTGAGCTTACACTGTCTAATTTCGATATGTGAAAGCTTATGAAAACATAGGTATCTAGAAGAATTGAACTATCCATGACTCCATATATATATGCTGTATGATTTCAGGAAGACTATCTTTTTATTTATTGATATATGTAGTTTTGCTTTCGTACTCCATTTTTGATCCTTCAGGGGCGTATAATTTGTATGTTTTCAGTGTATTGGTCAAAATTATGGCCTGAAAATGTTGCAGGGAACCCTTGACTAGGTCAAACAACGGTTGACGTGACCTTTTTCTTCTGTTGCAAAGTTTAGCAACGGCTTATAGTAGTTGCTAAATTTAGAACCAGAATAATAAAACCGGGTCCGGCTAAGATTAGCCGTTCTAAATTTGTTTGGTTCTAAATTTCGCACCTGCTAGAAGCTGTTGCAACAATAATATAGCAACATCTATAAACTGTTGCTAAACATGTTCGCAACGGTACCGTTGCAAGGGCAAGAAAAACAGTTGGCCGAAAAGAAAACGGTTCGGAAAAATTTGCGCAACGGATAGCAAGCTGTTGCAAAAAAATGCAACGCCACATTTCGCAACGGTGGCTGCTGTTGCAAGTCCGTTTTGCAACTGTAGGAAGCCGTTTAGCTCGAAATATCAAATGTGTATAATGTAAAAGTCTATATAGTTATACGACTTAGTTTCAATATGAGATAAAATAAAATAGACTTCTGAGTGATAGATAAGTTTTAGTCTCCACATAGCTTTTGTTGTTGAAGTTCCTCCAAGCTCACCTCAGTAGATCTTCGTCTTCAATCGATGAACGCCGTGAAGTCTAAAGCTCAACTACACATTCTATATTAATCCGAGACATAGCTATAAGTAGACTAGAAATCAAGACATATAGTTTTCATCACATAAACTTGACAAACAAGATTAAGATAGCAACGCTTGCGAGTTCGAACGAGCAGTGCTATAATAATCTCCCCGTTTGTCAATTATAGTGAAAAACTATCAATACATATGGATTACAAAATAAATAATCTTTGTAGCTTCTCATCCAACATGCTTGATTTCCTTGGTTATTCAACATTCCTTGAATTCTTCGTCACTGCAAGTACTCTAGTGATTTTGAATGTGTTCCACTCAGCATCATAGTTGTTGAAGATTCGTAGCCATAACAATAAGAAAACAGGTGTTCTCAATTATTAATATACAGTGTCATAGTATTATTACACAGCATCAAAGTTCAATTATATCACAACTTTGACAATAATACTACTGTGATATGTATCACTCCCCCTTAGTCAATACTTTATTTCACAGTGAAAACCACTCCCCCTTACATAATGATCCGTAAACCATATGTATATAGTGTGAACTACAAAATAATTCTCATCCTTTTTGTCAATATAAATTGGCAAATGTACGAAAACTAGCGGGATCATAATGAAATTCTCAAAGAGATTATTCATGACTAAAAGAGAACATATCAACTTTGTCTGGATGATTTCACATAGTCGAAACTTAGTATATTCATCAAGGATTTTATAAAGATACAAGATAACTCCTACAATATTCCGCAGCCGCACTCCTCACAAAGAATTGGCAATTAAGCACAAGTTCAATTAAGAACTCTCCCCCATAATATGTCATTCCGAATGAATAACAAGAGCGACCTCACTCTTACGAGAAAAGAAGGATTTCTTTGCACATTAACAAATCACATGAAACATGAATATGTATCTAGAAAACTCAAATAAATTAAACACAGGAGAACCTTAATGATTAATTTAATTGTAAATGCTCAACATAAGAAAACTTACGGAGTCATACAGTACTTTCACATAGAAGTGGATCAGGGAAAGATCAATACTGCGGAATATTCAAAAGTTCATTATATCTTTTATCAATATTTGCATAAAGACATAAAAGACTTAACTTTTGACATATATGGGACAACTATAGTTCGCGGACGTAAACATACATATCCCATAATTTTTTTGCAATATATAAATCCATAAAGATTATACTGCAAAATTATCTTCCAAATAACTTAGAATTTAAATAAATAAATCTAAAACATTGCAAGATGAAAATCGTTGGCAATAGCTATGTGTAATCACAATACTTGTTATTCCAAACCCTAATTATCCTTCTTAAAAACATAAGAATAAATTATCATAAGAAGTTTCCTAGACACTAAGATTCTCGAAAAATTCTTTATCGTTCCCGAACTCCTTTTTGTCAATAGACATTGCAACATAAGGTTAATGAAGAAAGGAGTCAATTCCATCAAACCTTATAGACTGATGTCGAACCAGGGTCTTCTAAATTTCAAGAGTTCTTAGAGAAATAGCCTTTATTTGTTGAATCTCCTTCCTTTTTCCTCCAAATCTTCAAGTACACCAGAAAACTTCTGAAGATTTGAGGGGATAGCCCTTAGTTTCTTCATATTCTTCCTAGTTCTATTCAAAGTTGTAGAGGAAAGAGATTTTTTTCCTTCATGATTGATGGCTTAACAATCATATTAACATATTTTCTATCAGAAGATATAATGCTTGGAGTCTCCATTCAAATATGGAATTGTGAGAGAGATACACAATTCAAGCTCTATAAGCAATCTTGTGATAAAAAGAGTTTTCAAGGAAGGAAAGAGGAATGTGGTTATGGGACCTTTACACAGAGTAATAAGGATTCACGTACACACAACTTTCAACCCTTAAAAAGGTAGAATTGTCGATTTTAACATTCTTTTAATGATCAAACAGGGAAAACTCGATTTTAACCCTTTGTGGATTATCCCATTTTGGCAGAATATTCATCACTAATATATCGGGAGATAATCTCGTGGATTTTCCAGGTAGATAGAGAAATACGGTGGATCCCACCACTAAAAACTGCCGCGTGCTAAACTCCCAGTGGGTCCACCCCAAGTTTCTCTCTACCGGGAGAATCCATGGATTATCTTCGTGTATGTGTAGAATTACTTTTTCTAAACCAATTGAAGGACGTGATAAAACACAGTTGGCAGTCGTCACAATGGTTATTTAAGTTTCAGTGCAGGGCCATACTTTCCCTCTTAATGCAATGCCATTAGTCTTTTCTAGCTATTCATGTTTCTATCGTGATCACCAAGGATACTTGAACCTCCTTAACTAGTCTCTTGTCTCTGTAGTGAACTCGGCATAGTTCATACTAGCTTGCCTCAGCTTATTTTTGGAACACGGGTGTTTTGAGGGACGTAAATACTAAACTACCTTTTAAGTTATAATAAAAATCTATGAATTCGTTGATAAGGTAAATGACCCTGCTAACACTGCTTTTAATATGAATTCCATACTAATATTCATGCCGGCATGGAAACATGTTTGAAGACCATGTCGGTACATCGTGTCGGTATTGTTTCCACATTTTTGGTTTATGCCGGAACACACTTGCTCACATGCACGATATGAAAACAACAATGTCTACATCTAAGCGAAAAAATTTAAGTTTCTGACCAAACTGAAATGTGTACCTGCATGATCGATACATATTTGTAAGTACCTATTTTCTGTACATCTTTTTCAAACTGCTGGCATGATTAGTTTTACATATACAATGCCGGAGAAACATTTAAATTCGGAGGATAATGTTTGTCGGATTGTGAGAGTATGAATGTGATGCCGAATGGATACCTGTCGACATGGTATTCATACTCTAATTATGCTGGCACTGAGTTTTTTCAGGTGTAACAGAATCGAATTCAATGAGGGAAAAAAATCAAATTCCAAGACATTAATACATATACCCGAGTATTTGGAGTACTTATATGTTAAGCTTGTTTACTTTCTTGGTATGGTTCTTCACAAAAATCTTCATCCACGTAAATACCGATTGTAATTGTGAGTTGTTAGCTAATTATTAACTCAACTAAACATAATTAACTACCAAATATGATTAGTAAGGGAAAGGAATTACATAAATTATATAGATAGGGGTGATTCTGATTACTATTTAAATCATTATTTTGTCATAGTCTCATATCCTCCAATTATTTTGTATATACCCCAATTTCGCATTATGTATTTAAGTATTTTGTTATTTTTGAACGCGCGATTGGGGATATAAAAAACAATTAAGGGATATAGGAAAAGGATAAAAACGGGATCTAAATATCAAATCAGAGTCACCCATTATCTAAGTATTTTACCTAATAGCTGATCTACCCCTCACTAATCAGGTTTAATGTTTAATTATAATTAGGAAAAATCTTAAGTATTTGTTAAATGATTAGTGTGTATATTTTTATTTGTATTTGAGTGGGTGAGGTGAGAGTAGAAGGAGGGAAAAAGTATTTGAAATGGAACTTTTTTTTGGTGAAAATGGAGGATGATTGTGAAGAGAGAATTGCTGTTAAGAGGTTGAAAATTTGATTTTTCTTTGAATCCACCATTTTGCAGCTGAAAAAGATCGGTGCCGGCATGGACGTGGTATGAATACAATGCCGGAAGCGGCCATACCGGTATGGTATTCCCATGTCCATTCCGGCACCGAGCTTATCCCCCATTTTGAAATTCAAGTCGGCATACTATTCCACCCAAAAACTATGTCGGTACGCTATGCAGGGGGTCTGGGGGGAGGGGGTCCGACCTATTCCATTTTGATTTTTTTTCTTCTGGTTTTAACCAGTCTTCCGGCACAGTTAATTAATTCTCGAGCATGCCGATACTGCTACCGGCATAGTATGTTGCTTAAATTTGTCTGTCGGCACATGATGTAAAGTATCCAGGAAACTTAAAAAATTGTCACTTGACTACCGGCATTGATAGATTTCTATCGAGCATGCCGGCATTTAGTTACGGCATTGAATGTTAGTTACCAAGCATGACGGCACCGTTTTCCGGCATGGTCTTCATCAATTCCGGCATGGTCTTCATCACTTCCGGTGATGTAAAAAAAATAATCTGACATGGTCTTCATCACTACCGGTATGGTTTTCATCACTTCCGTCATGCCTTCATCACTACCGGCATGGTCTTCATCACTTTTGGCATGGTATTCATCACTTCTGAATGTAAAAAAAGAAAGAAATCGTTTTCAAAGTGAGGAGCCGATAGAGAAGGAGAAGAGAATTTGAATGAGAATGAGGAAAATTTAGAATTTGAAAGGGAGGGGGAAATATTTGGGTTTCAAAAACCTAACCTCAAATAAATTAATAAGAAGTGAAGATAGAAATGGGGATATGATTTTGTTTTTTTATTTTAAGTTTTTACATTTTTATTTTGGGGGAAGGGTATTTTAGTATTTCCCCCCATAAAACATCCCTTAACAAACACTATTGGTTGGGGGAAGTAATTTATATCCTCCAGTTGTTTTTTATATCCCCAATCACGCGTTCTTATTTTATTTTACCAACTTTTTTGTTTTCATCTTTTGACTTGGTCATCCAGATTAATCTACTTCGCTGCACCGACCAATTCAGGGTTGTCACTAATATTTTAGGGCTTGGGGAGAACTTTCGGAAAACGACCTTTTTTTTCCTTCTGATAAACCCGGACACGCGTTCTTATTTTATTTTACCAACTTTTTTGTTTTCATCTTTTGACTTGGTCATCCAGATTAATCTACTTCGCTGCACCGACCAATTCAGGGTTGTCACTAATATTTTAGGGCTTGGGGAGAGCTTTCGGAAAACGACCTTTTTTTTTCCTTCTGATAAACCCGGATAAACATAAATGACTAATGAAAATATAACAATTCTATTTATGCATGCATATACAGTAAAAGTCTAATAAGAGATCAAAATAAAAAAAGTAAAAAAAACAAAAATTAGTCGAAAGAGTACTATGCTGGGTAACGCCATTTTAGAAAAAAAATAACGACCTAAGGCCAATCAGTCTTTTTTCTAGCATTCTTATCTTTCTTTTCGCTACAAAAAATATAACCAAATTACCACACAAGTTCCACAATGTCCGAAAAATATTGAATTTTGTAAGTTATAATAGCTTTGATTTTCTGATAGCTTTGTAATCTAATAAATTAGAGAGGAAAACTTTTGAGGGTCGATAGAAAAACCTTTCAAACCTGGGCGGAGCAATAAAAAAATCTGACTTAACAAAAAAAAAAAGAGAAATTGATATATTATAAACAAAGTTGAAAAATTACATGTAAAGAAATTAAGAAGTTAAACCTTGCGGTTCCGCTGAAATTTATTAAATAGCAATTTCTTAAACAAAGATAAAAACTTCAATGTTAATTACATTGAGAATCAATTAACGTTTACTTTATTTGGAGTCCAACTTTGTGCACCCTTCTAAAACCGTGATGCACACTACGTCTCTCCTAATTAGTCGTAATATGTGCAAAACCGCTCATCTTTTTCTTCTTTCTTTTTTCTTCTTTTTTTTTTTTAAATTTGAAAAATAAAATAAAACACATATAAATTTGTTTCTCAATTTTCTTAATCTCTCCCAAACTTCAATTGAAATCTCCAGCAGAGAACCTCTATATCTTTGTCTACAATTAGGATAGCCTAATTTATTCGAAGATTGAGGAATTATTATAGTTAATCAGAAAAATCAAAACTAAAACAATCATCACGTTTAGAAACTTGAGAAGATTAGAGTGTTTCAGATCCCTCAAAATTGTGCATCCCTGTCTCGTTCAATCAAATCTCCATCACTTAAATTGGGGCTTAATTAGAAAGGGTGTTTGTTTTTTCTTTTGATTTCTAGAGATGGTAGTATCTCTGCGAACACAAAAATTGTTGTGGATGGAATAGTGAAAAAAATGGAAGCTTTCGGCAACCATTAATGGCCGAAAACAATGTACAGTAAAGGAAATAGAGAATTGTAGCTTTAGGAAAGAGAGAATGCAAACACACAAGATACTTGCAACCTTTATTCTTTACGTTGCGAGCAATGTTGTCCCGCACCCATTTTACGGGTAGCTATCCCGGTCAAGCGGCTTCTTTACCGTTAGATCACGCTAAAAACCAGATCTAACAGTCTTGAATCCTTTAGAAAAAATGGTGGGTCCTTTCCTGGAAGTGGTGGGTCATTTCCTGAATGCGAATCTAACCGTTAATTTGATCATCTAACGGTAAAGAAGCCCGCTTGAGCAGGAAAGGATTTCTGGTTTAGGGTTAGATGATCAAATTAATAATAGTAAAAAGCGGGCTAACACAAGATACTTGCAACCTTTATTCTTTCTGTTGTCAAAACAGTTTAGGGTTTTTTTTTTCTTTTCTCAATAATTGTTCATCTAAATTTTATCTACACTAATTTTATTTCAAAAACCCATCTCTGCAAATACCAGATGTTTAAAAAAAAGGTATAAAACTCAATATTTCTATCACTAATAATCAGAAATTCACATCCGTGAGTGATGTACAAACTCTATCAACATAGTCTACAAGATTTAAGATTAACAATTAGTGACTGTTTATAACACGATCTAGAGAAGGGAAACAAAGAAAGACGGAAAGTGAAAAAGAATTAAAAGAGAGAGAATCATACGCTTAATTTGTGTTCAAACGAAAATTTATACTAGAAAATAAAATAACAAACCCGGTATTTCACCGCAAATTCCTCCAATACCGAGGAATGTGCACCCCGATTTGAGAGGGTGCACAAAGTTGGACTCCTTTATTTGCTATGTTTAATGATAAAAAAATTTGGGTCCTTCCATTTTTTGGGAGTAGGCGGTCGACCATATGGCCTTATGTAAAAAGCGGCAGTGCTAACCATTACATATAGTAAAAATTATTGTGACACCGATTTTTCAAATGTTTCACCGTCAAATCCATCATTCGAAAAGTTCACGGGCACCCCCAGTTATCTAAAAAAAATTATTACGAGATCCATTTTTATAAAATTAGAAAAGATACGGAGAGAGGGAGAATAAAAGGAGAAGAAGAAGCTGTTGATTTTGTTTCAAAATTGATATCCTCTCCAAGTTCCATCAATTTTTAGTCTTTATTCTTACTAATTTTTGTCTTCTTCGTCAATTCAGTTCAGTCTGATTAGATTGTCTATTTTTAGGTTTTAGTTTTGAATTGGAATTTTCGATTTTAGGCTTTAGATCTCAATTATGATTGGAGAAAATTTAAACAAGCAGCAACAAAGGAATCGATCATATGGTCTTCCAAAAATGAGTAGGATCTTTTAATCATGTATAAAAAAAAAACAAATTTTTCTTCATACCCACGTCAAAAGAACCCTTTACATGATTGATATGAATAAGAATTACCCGTATGTTATTTTCTTTGAATATTTTCTTTGAAAAGTTGAATTATAATCGATATTTTGATGTAGTGTTATTAAGTATCCCTTGTCCAAATGTTTAATTTAAATCGTTCTTAATTAGTTAGAAAGTAGTAAAAAAATAAATTTGTATTTATAAAACGGGATACCCAGTTTTGGTGGCTTATGGGCTTGCTTGTATGTTGCATTTCAAGGAATGATGCAGCTGAGTAAGTGATGGTAGAACTCTGAAGTGGTGATATGGTGAATAAATATGAAATGCCGATGAAATTGCAAAAATGAAATCTGAAATGTGGGATGTTGGTGGTACTGAGGAGCAAAAATTTATGTTGTTGTTGGATGGGTAGTGTTGTTGCAGAGAAGTGCAGCTAAGATTGGAAAGCTACATAAACGGATAAAAAAATTGAGTTGAATGGTTGAGGTGCTCTAGTTGTTTGCAGCAGCAGGGTTAAGAGTGGTTGAGTGTTGGAGCTGGTGTTGGTAATGAATTTGGGTTGTAAACAGGTTGTATTTTTGTAATCACTACAAAAAACCTAAGCATTGGCAACCACACCAGTTTGATTGCCGAAAATGAGTTTTTAATTGCCAAACACATAGGCAACTAATGCTAGTTGCGGAGCCTAAGTTGCCGTATGGGGTGTTTCCAAATGTAAAGGCAACTACTAAAAATACCTAGTTGCCATGGCTTCTTTTGGCAACTTATGTTATAGAAGCCAAATAAATTACTTAGTTAAATGCAATTAATTAAAACCGCTAATTTTTACAGTTGTTCAAGAGTTGCCAAACATATTAACAACATAGTCAGCGTAGTTGTCAGTAACTTTCCACATAATATGGCAACTAAATTAAAATCTTGTTGTGGAATTATTTAGCAATTAATTTGGTGGTAGCCAAATATTATGATTTCGCAATTACAATAGCTATAGGAAATTAAGTTGAAGTTGGTTGATAGTTACCGAATCGTTAAACAATTAAATTTGCTAGTTGGCGTATGGTTCCCAAATCATTCCGAAACTATGACGAAAACTAACATTTTGTAATGTAATTATTTTGATTTTATGGATGCATGATACCGTAATTAATATCGTAATTAATATCACAATTAATTATTGTAATTAATATGGTAATTAAAATCTTAAATTATTTTTTAATTAATATTGTAATTAATATCAAAATTAAACTCATAAATAATTATCATAATTAATATGGTAATTACCATTTTTGATCATATTCTAATTAATAATTTTTTTGTATAAATGTAGTTGTTTTTTCTTGTATGATTATTATATGCATCGACAAAACAAATTAATAAAATATGCATTTCATTTCCAAAACCAAGAGTAAAAAGTCATAACACCTTACTACAAAAACCCATACTACACGTTATCATTCTCCCTACCTTAATATCCTGATATCAGAAGAAAACAAGAAAGAAAAAAACACAAAACAAAATCAAAAGAAATTCATTCATCACTGGCTGGCCCACTCCGAACTGGATCCTCCATGTAGTCTTTCAAATAAAGAAAATCATTCATCATCCATGGCACCTTCCACATTTCGGGGCTCCATATCAGGATAGTTACGGATGTAGTTTTCATCCTCTAGGTCATGATAGTCATCCTCATCATTTTGACCTTCCACATCAAGATCCTCATCTCGCCCACAGACCTCCGCATCATCCTCCATTCTTCATCTGATACATTGGTACAACCATGTAAGGATAATGTTTAGAAAAAAAATTATTCATTAGATCAGTAAGCCGATGTGTTTCTCTTCTCTGTAGCATGTTTTCTGTCTAGAGACTCAATTCTTCCGTTCAACAATTGTATTTATTTTCCCCTTAAATCAGCCAAACTCTTGTGAGTGTGAGAAGCTTTGCGATGACGTTTTTTAAGACTCCCACGTTGTTCATTATAGACAGTTTCATATATGTCAGATGGAGTTTTACTAGATTCTCCTCACAGTGTTGCTTTTTCATGTCCTCCATTATTTTCTACATAAATTACAGATAACCATACATGATTATATATTGTTGCAGAGATTAATTAAGACACAAAATTCAAAGTATATTTGTAGTGTGTCTTACTTTCATCTCCTGACATTTCGGTGGTAATTTTTTAGAACCATGGGTTTCTGAGAACAAAATCACCGCATCACAAGGCTTGTTCTCCATAATCTTTGAAGCAACAACCAGTTGCATACAAACCAAGTAAGTTAACACTACACGGTATATAAAACACGAATTCGAACAAACATCAGTAGATGGAATGAGATACAATAATGCATACCAAATCATATTCTACGCTGGCAAAACTTTTGTTGCCTGCACTATGATTAATTTCCTTTGCTTTAGCAGCCACAGTCCCTCTGTCTGATTTTTTCTGTCATTTAAACTCCACCATCTGTTAGCTTAAGCAACTCCGCAGTGTATTCATAACATATATATATATATATATATATATATATATATATATATATATATAACATGATATTTTAACATTCTACACATTCTACAGGAGGCTCTTTCAAGGAAAGTCAAAACTTGAATACTGCATTACCGATTAAGTTTCCTTGTAAAATCGAGATATATCCACTAGAACCAGAAGAAATCTCACTACTAAATTCACAATAAGCATCTGTTACCATGACACTATATGCAACAGACATATAAATGTACAGCCTAGACAGCAATTTCGGTTTAGTTGGTCTTGTCAGTTGAGATTCATCCACTCTAACGATAAGGAATCTCATATTAGATTCACCATTACCATTGCCTCGGAAGGATGTGCAATAGAAACCACTAAGTTTACAAGTATTCAGCCAGAGAGCAAGGGGATTTGATGCCTAACTATTTTACTCCCAAGTAAGAATAATTATTATCACACTTAAACATTTATCTATTTGGACTTTCCTCTACCTTGCTTTTGGAAGTGCTCTCTAGTGACCCAAACATTTACAAGGTACGAGATCATTACAGTCTAAAACGAGGTATGCTACGCATTTTGACAATAGAACAGATAAAAGTTCAAATGCATACCCTGCTAACTATAGTTTAAAAAAAATGTGGTACAGTTTCAACACCAAAGAAACCAAAAACTGGACATACAGTCTGAACAGATAGGGAATCCAACTACATAAGAACAAATGTGGTACGTTCAACTACAACTTAGTCAAAATAACACCTTAGCGCATATTTTACAAAGGTACGAGATCAACAGTCTAAAACTAGGTATGCTACGCATATTTGACAATAGAAGAACATAGAAGTTCAAATGCATACCTGCTAATTATATTTTAAAAACAAAACGTGGTACAGTTCAAACACCAAAAGAACCAAAACTGGACAACAGTCGAACAGATAGGGAATCCAACTACATGAAGAACAAATGTGGTACAGTTCAACTACAACTCAGGAAACATAACACCTTTACGCATATTTACAAAGGTACGAGATCACACAATCTAAACTAGGTATGCTACGCATATTTGACAATAGAAGAACAGATAGGAAGTTCAAATGCATACCCTTACGGAAAAGAACACATTCCTAATTAGGAACAATAAATTTTCAAAGAAGCAAAGAAATTGTATAAGGGGTGTATCACTAGGTGACATAAAATTGCATATGCAATCTAATTTTATGGTTATAGTGTATCCACAAGTAAACTCAGAATCTAACACATAAGCAATGATAGTTTGATGAAAAGATCACATGTAACTGAATGTATATAGCTTGAAACCTGGCGTGGCGAAAGTGTTGCACATATATATCCAATCTCTTTGTTAATCTCCAGTTCAGAGGGTGGTTCGAGGCCAAAGCTTCCTCTGACCACTAAGGTTTTGAATCTTTTGGTATGCTTTATGAATTTTGTGCCTATGCCTGTTATATGGATTCCTCATTATTTTCTTGATTGCTTCCTCTGGTGTCTCTCCAGTGCGAGACTTGATGGTAAAGTAGTCCTGGTTGAGAAAAAACTGATTAGCTGGGAGTTATAATTGACATTAAAACATCATAATTATTACTTTAACAAAAACTATTATTTTGGAATAACACAATGACTTCTAATACATACATAGAGATTATGATCACCCGCTGAATTTTTCCAGGAGGAATATCATCAAATGCATCGTAATTCAAAGGACAGTTCTGACTTTGCCTAGTCCACATGTAGACTGAATTGATGCGACTTCGTTTTTATAATCCACATAGTCTACCTTCATAGAGATCCAACTGAAGTATTTGTCCCTGAATTTGGCAGTTCCTTCATACGTTGCGCCCTCTTTTTTTCTTAATGGTACAGTGTTTAATATTAAAAAATGAACATACAAGTGAACTCGCGCAAACAAATAAAATGAAGTGGTCTGCATCTTTTTTTCACATATGCATATATTTATACTTACCTGTTGTTTCTGCAGTACCACATTCTTCATTTGACTGGGGAGAATTAGATGTTGAACGTGAAGGATGCTGCGCTGGAGGTGTTGATCTTCAGGAGTATCATTTTGTTGTGGCTCAGAGCGTGAAGGATTCTGATGCGAGATGTTTCTATTTCCAAGAGGACGCCATTTGATGGTGTTTGAGATTGTCGTTGGGAAGATGAACTTCGACTACCCTGATGTTGTAAACTTCATAGTTTTGTTGCCGAGAAGAACTTGATACTTGAGTGTTTAAAGTTGATCTGATTGATTTGACATGATGATGTCTTTGCATATGTCCGGCATTTGAAACATTGTACTTTGCCTCAAGCGATCTTTGTACCCGATTATTGCCGAGTCCCCTTGGAGATCTCCTTAACAAAATAAAATCATTAGACCTTGGTTAGTACTCGGTTACTGCCAAGTCCTCTAGGAGATCTTCTCGGAGAATCAAGAAAATCATCATCAATTAGAGGTAACCTGCTTGGTGTTATAGGAACTTTGTCCACCCCTGTCTCGCGGTGGTGTGAACGTGTTGGCAAGGGAGTGTTACGAGTTCTTCATGATCTTTCTTCTGGTGGTTTTGAAGGTATTCTTCCTCCCTTGTTCATGGTCTTCGATTTGAGATGAGATTGTTGATTCATTGGTTGTTGTTGCCTTCTACAAACTTGTTGGAATATTGATCCTCTTCTTGATTTTCCTGAACGCGATGGTGGTTCAACTAAATCCTCCAATGAATGGCGCACTGATTGTTGACGACCGAGTTTACTAGCCCTTCCTCCTCTATTATTTACGCTACCTGTAGGACAAAAATGAATTAACAAATTAACACATGCTACACACTTCATTATATACCGTCATCTGACAATATAATTCTTACCATAATTTGACCTCAACTGTCCAGGGGCTATGCTTGCTCCATCGGAGCTCCCAATTTTGTTCTTGGAAAGTTGTTTTTTGGTTTGAGACATCTGGAATAAGAAAAGATCAGTCACGAAACCAAATCTGAATAACAAGAATGATATTACAAAACTATAACAATCCTGTAGAGACAAGCATAGGATTAAGCAGGATAGCATACACCCAACTATTCTGCACAACCTGATGAATCATGTAGAGACAAGTATAGAAAAAGGTTAACATACAAAGGTTCAATTCAATCTACTTAGTACTACTACTATTACTACTGTTACTACCTTACACCTCTACCGATGGCGGTAGTGGTGTGTTTTTTGCATTGACTAGCCTAGGCAAAGAGGGCGGAATTTGTCTTGGTGCGGGTGTCATTGCGATACTCATAGTTTTTATTGTTGGTGGGTTGTGGGTCGTATGTCATATGGAAACACATATTGCTGTCACAACTATAGATGCATTATTTTCTGTTTTGAACTATAGGTGCGGGTGTCATTGCGATACTCTGTAGATGCATTATTTTATGTTTTGAACTATTCTCCACAACCTGATGCAAAGGAACACCTAACTTAAGCAGGATAGCATACACCCAACTATTCTGCACAACTTGATGAATCCTATGTAACCCCAATTTTTTTTTTTTGAGGAAAAAGGTTAAATGTACTAGAGAAGCTCTAAAGAGCTACAGACAAGGCCAAATTTGGACCAAAACACTAGCCATCAAAATATGTAACCCCAATTTCAGATTCAGTTGAACAGGCGTAATATCAATTTATGAACTCATGAATCAAATTAAAAATATGTAACCCCAATTTCAGATTCAATCAAATAGCCTAATATCAATTTATGAACTCATGAATCAAATTAAAAATATGTAACCCCAATTTCAGATTCAATCAAATAGCCCAATATCAATTTATGAACTCATGAATCAAATTAAAAATCGTAAGTTATGTACCTTGCTGTTTTTGATCTCTGATAATTCCCCAAAAAAAAAAAATTCTTTAACATCTCTGGAATGATTTTAGGGTTGAGATTTATAGCTTTTCCAAAACACCAAGCGGGAATAATCCCCGCCCAAAAGGATTTTCTTTTGATTTTCATCCCGCCCAAAATTGTTAGGGTTAAAATCGAAAGTTTTTGGACCGACATTATTACCACTTGATATCTTCTTCCAATCCTTATTAATATAATCAACACAATCATCCCACGGCGATGCAGATATATTTCCAAAACTGTAGAACAATAATCCCTAATTTTATGCCAAAATTTCCTCTCGAGGAGAAATTTTCTACCTAAGATAGAGATGGGGAGAAATACGCTGGATCTGGAAGAAACTAGGAGAAAACTATGTTTTCATTGTGAAACTATGATTATACATATCTGTCGCCTACTTGATAGGTTGAGGAAGATCTAATGGTTATTTTACAGCCACGTGTACACACATCAATACAGTTCACTGAGACGTGCCATGGGCATGGACACATGGTAAATTCACAGAACATTCCTCCTCACCCTCTAGTGGACATGGTAACATTATATGGAGTCTTTATAAAAAATAATTAAGGATTTTTTCTTTCTATTGTAAAAGTTCAACTTTCAATCTGACAGTGGCTCATTGGTAAAGTTATTGGGGAACGGTACTATAACATATCATTCATGTTAGACCAAAATCTCGACTGTAACCTATGATTCGATAATTGAGAAGGAATCTTGGAAAAAATAATGAACTCGAGAATTGTTAGCAACATTTGACTCATCAAAATTTTGAATAATTATAGTATGGGAATTAAAACGACCTCAATGTTGGTCGACCTCACTCATTTTCACCTGGACTTTAATAACAACATTAGTCAACATTGGTCGAACTCACTCAGGGGGATACATGTGTGCACTTTGGTGATCTAAGTCAAATAGTGAATCCATGTTTCTTGTATTTCTTATCGGTCTAAGTTTCGTTATTAGTTTGATGACTTTAGACAGGGGAAAAAATAATGTTGAGTTAGCGTCCTTTATTTCTCATTTTTAGTTTTTTTGAGTGAGGTTAAGGGAAAAACATATACTAGGATGAGAGGATAAAAAAAACAGAAAGAAGTATAGTTAGGTATTCTCTTTATTTCTCAAATTATATGATAGATATTTCAATAATAGAGTTTCATAGTTCTTTTTTTAAATTTACTTATGTAAATTTTTATGTACATATAGTGAGATTAAACAGATTATATAGAGTTGTATAATCTTTCCTTGGAATCGATTTATGTAAATATCTAAGCGTATCCAATGAGATCTAAAGAATTCTTGAGTTGGGTGAATATTTCAACAAATTATAAAGACGCCTAACTAAATTACACTCGAATTTTATTGGTTTCTTCGGATATCCACCCATTTCAGAGTTAGGATTAATAGAAATCTATGTAAATCTTCTTCTTCCTTTTTTTGTTTTCTACATCTTTATGGATTTTTGAATTAGGGCTTTTTTAATCTCCAGTGAGTTTTTTTTCCTTAGCAAAATAAGATGTTGGTTTTATTAATCAATAATTCATTTTCTTCGTCTAACCCCGTTGTTCAATTCTATCTTTTCAATCTGCAGATGCCTAAGAAACAATCTTCCATCACCTACAAAATCAGGTTTCCTTTTGCGTTAGCAGGTACAAAGTTATTTGTCTTAACCGTCGAGCTAGTGCCAACCCAATTTAGTGTACACAATTAACATATATCTTCGAACTTGGTTACAATAAGTATGCGCTCTTAAGCCATGGCATCCTGTTTAAGCTTAGTCCTCTTGAGTTGGGTTGGGGTGCTAACTCCACCAATACTTTACAAAAAAATAAATTTGAAGTTCGAATCATGGTATTTACCATTAACCTTTAACGAAAAAGAAAAAAAAATCTAAAGTCAAATGATTTTTTCATAACCTATTAGGCTCCAAAGTATTTTACCAAATTTTATCGGGATTCCGTCCTTTTTCTCGTCTATCTGTTTATTTCACCTAATGTCCATCGATTTTAGTCAATTTTATCCTACGTCACTTGTATTTCTTCAATTTCTTTGGTATTCATCAATATAACCCAATATCGCTCGATTTTGCTGAATTTCACTCGGATTCTTTTAAATTTTCCCTTAAGTGCATCAAATTTCACCTAATATATCCACCATCTTCATTTATTTTTCAATGTTTGGATATGATACCATAATATATCAAAATTCATCAAGTGATCCAAAATTCGCATTAGAAACCATAATATTAGCAATTATTGAACGAAAATCTTCCATTTTACCAGACTTTTATTGTAACTTGAAATCTCACCCGTGAATCAAATAGGTATACAGTCTAAAACTAGGTATGTTACGCATATTTGACAATAGAAGAACAGATAGGAAGTTCAAATGCATACCCTTAGAGCGTCCGCAGTGGGCGACTAAACCCAAATATTTGGTAAGTTGAACAGGCGTAGTGGGACGTACTATCGATCAAATTTTGATCATCGACTAAATCTCAGAGTATATTTGGTCTAGGACCAAGATTAAACCCAAATATAGTCGGTATAGTCCACGCTCAACCATCAGGCGAACATATAGTCCCGACCCACACCAGGCGTTGGTATAGTCCACGCCCCACACCAGGCGAACGTATAGTGCACGCCCCATTTTTTTTTTGTGTGTGGGGCGCGTGGTTTATACCAACTCCCCACTCTTTTCCCAATTCAAATTGCATGGGGCGGGCTTTATACCTCCGCCTCATTTTTTTAAAAAATCCTTTTTTTTTAATTTTTTTTTTAATTTTTTTTTTTGAATCTCCATGCACCGGGAGAACGTATATTGCACCCCCCACATCAGACGAACATATAGTGTACGCCTGACCAAATTTAGTATTTCCACCATAGCGTCACACGCCAGACTAAACCCAAAATTTGGTCTTTTTTTCCCCTCTTTGGTCTTTGGTTATACTCGCACCACTGCAGAGTATATCGAAAACCATAATATTTGCCATTATTTTCAGCAGCCGGTTTTCACCATAAGATCTTGGGTCTCAAGATTTGCTCATCAGATCTCTTTGATGGTGATAGGTGGCTTCCATCTATGGCAGTGAGGTACTCCTATCTTATAGTCCAGCTACACAAAATAATACGTTGGGCGAAACATAGATTACTCAGTCCCGATCTTTCTTTCTCATCTTCATCATATACCCCGGTCACCTCGTTGATATTTCTCTCAACAACTACTTCCTTCGGTTCCCCATCTTCTTTCTCTTCAATTTCACAGGTATTTATCTTTTCTTCTTCATTGACTTCGAGATTTCTCTTTTTTTCTTCATTGACTTCGATTGGATGAAGAAGTTGTTGAAACTTGAAAATCAAAGGATTCCATCAAAAGTTAGGGCAAAAAGTAACTGTCTTCTGTAATTTTTTCTTATAACTATGATTTCGATTTCGGTAATGGTTTTCTTTTTAATCAATTGTTGAATAGAACCCTCTGGTGGTTGATTTCTGGGTGTGGGTTGTGATTTTGGTTCAAATTTATGTTATTGTTGAAGATTTTAAAAGCTAACTCCCTCAAGACTCTCTATAACTATAAAATGATTCAGAGTTTAGAGATAACTCTCATAGTCTCATAGGGAATTATGTCTTATACGTAATCATCTTGAGTAGATCTTAATATTTGTATCCAGTAAAATCTAATGAGAACAAACTCTGATGAACTTGTTAGGAACCGACTTCAATATATCCTCAAGCATGTCCCGTAAGAACGAATACGTTACAGATTGATATAAATCTTTCTTGGACTCAACTTATGTAAATATCTAAGATTGTCCAAAAGCATTTAACGAATTCCAGTGTCAGTTGATTTTTTTTTTCTTTGAATATCGATTTATATAAGTATCTAAATAACATTGAACGAACTACAGATTCGAATGAATCTTCCATGAGATTAACCGATGCTAAGCCCTCTTTTAGGCTTTAATTCATGTTATCCCTATAAATATTTTTTATTTTTGTTATTTTTTATTATTGTGCTAAATAAGGATTAAACCTAAGAAAAAATCGGAAATAAAAATGAGAAATAACCAAAATCAAAACTAGACAAAACATTTGATGAAAAAAATCATTAACCAGTCAGACATCGTGAGATTTTGGGTCTAAATAAGATAATACCGGTCGGTATCTAGATTGCTAATGGGCCCGATTTAAGGACCCATAACCAGACAAATCAATCAATGTCAGTTATGTTTCTGGTAATAGGGTACCCACTGACAACCCTAATTGAGTTAGATGGACTTAGTTCACCAGTGAATCTGAACTTGGTATGAAAATCCAAATCTGCTACGCTAGACTAATAGTATTGCAACCTAAATCATATACGTTTTTGGCTAATATAACGACTTTCCGATCTTGAAATAAATATTATTTGATGGATCCTCAAAACGTTCTTGAGGGTCGCCAAATTTCTCGAGAGGATACATATTTATGTACACTTTGGTGGTCTAAGTATCAAATTGAATTCATATTTCTTGTTTTTCTTCTGATTCCAAGTTTCCTTATTAATTTTATGAGTTTAGACGGGGGAAAAATACTGACGAGTTACGGTTCTTTATTTTTTAGTCTTAGTTTTTTTTTTAGTGGGGTTAAGGGAGAAGCATATACCCGGATGAGAGGATAAGAGAAAGACGAAAATAAAGATAACTATTTAGGTTTTCTCTTTCTTTTTCGAGATTAAACAGATTGTAAAGTCGTATAATCCGGCTTGGGAATCGACTTATGAAAATATCCAAGCATATTCAATGAGAATGAACGAACTCTTGAGTTGGGTGAATGTTTCGGTGAATCATAGAGATGAATTGCACTCGCATTTTATTGATTTCTCTGGTTATCTACCAAATTCCTTTAATGTTCAATGACCTCACTCATTTTACCTTTACCCATCATGCTTACGCAATATGGCTTGACCTTACTTGTTTTCATCGGTGTTCCATCCATTTCCTCGACATTTAAAATAATTTTACTGATCAATTTCACCGACTTCACATGGATTTCATCAATTTCTTAATTTGCTTATTCATGAATCTCATCTAGTGTCACTCGACTTTTGCTCAACTTCACCCAGATTCCTTCGACTTTTTCTGTTATCCATTAATTTCACCTAATATCCACCGACTTCATTTAGTTATATCAATTTTATCCAGTAGTGTAACAATCCGACTTACATTTTTTCTAAGCAAACAAATTTTACTGATTACAAAATTCTCCTCACCAACCCATACATTCGTGCTAGTTTCTACCATAGATCCCACTATGGTTATTGTACAAAAGCATTGTTGAATAGTTTCTAGGCTCTTAGACTTTCTCTCTAACCATACTTGAACATTTCTTCTTGCTACTTCAAATGGATCTTAAGATTTATGCACAGATGTTGGTGGAGTTTGTATGATTTTCCAACACAGATTAAAATGTTTGAGAAGTTTTACTGGATTTATTGATACATCTACTTTTTCTGTCCTAGATGTCATCTGTTTTAGTGAAATATTGATGTAGTGCAAGATATGGCAGAATCTTACTTGGAAGGGAGAGATCAACGAAAGAATATTCGTTAACCATGCAGGAATATCTGCATGTTTGTTATTTTTGTTAAGAAATAAGAGATATCTTGCATGATATCGTATTTGGGTAGATTTCCTTTTATTTGCATTAATCTTATAATATATTGTCATTAAGACTAATAAGGCCTATATATGTCCTCGTCTAAGAAAAAAGAAGACAGACTTTGAATAATCATATTCTTCCTTTGAGAAGTTTTATCTATGTGTGGTTTCTTCCGTTTCCAGTACTAACATCCTACACCATTTGGTATTCAGAATCTGGGTATCGATCCTTCCAACATGGTTCGTGGTAAAGGTCAGGGTGGTCCTCGCGAATCTCTAGTTGATGAGGTGATGGAGAGGACTAGATACGTTGAATTGTCACGCACGGTTGAGCAGCTCGCCGGTCAAGTAGAAACATTGTTACAACGACATGAGCGCCGTCGTCCTCCTACGAATGAATCCAATTCGGATGGAACAGATGACGATAATGATACTGAAAAACCCTTTGCTGGGCGTGAGCGTGATTCTAGGAGTTGGTAATCGTCATTCCGCATAGAGATTCCTGAGTTTCATGGTAGTGGTTTATCACCGGAAGATTGTATCGACTGGTTCTCTACTATGGAGGAAGTTCTGGAATTTAAGAGGGTTCCTGATGATCGAGTGTTTCCGCTTGTGGATACGCGCTTTCGCGGAAGGGCTGCTGTTTGGTGGCGTCAGTTGAAAGCATCTCAAATTCAAAAAGGTAAAACTCCTATTTCGTCTTGGATTAGGCTTGAAAAGTGCATGCGTTCGGCCTTTTTACCGTTTAACTATACGAGGGAACTCTATATTCATTTACAAAATCTTCGTCAGGGTTTTCGGTCAATTGATGATTATACGAAAGAGTTCTATGATTTGGTCACACGTTCAGGTATTACAGACACCGAAGAAAAACTTGTCTATCGATACTTAGGGGGCTTGCGTGAGACTTTTCAAGATACCCTTAATCTGTTTGACTATTATTCTGTGTCTGAGGTTCATCAGCGTGCTTTGCGATTGTAGAAACAACTATCTCGTAAGTAGATTCGGGCAGCAAATGGACGTCCTCCGACTTCGTCTTCTCATACTGCTTCCGCTCAACAGGTTGTTAGTACGCCTACAAAGTCTGGTCCTAAGTGCTATCGTTATGGATATCCGAATCACTTGGAAAACGAGTGTCGCAAGATTGGAAGACCGGGTAAGGCTTTGCTTGCAGAAGTGGATACTACTGCTGATGTCTTTGCTGATGCGAAAGAGTCCGCAGCTGAGTTCGATGAGGTGTTCCTGCCAGGTGACCAAGGTGAATGTTTAATGATCTACCGACGTTCTTTTCTTACTCCTAAAGCTGACGCTGACGAGTCATGGCTAAGAAAGAACATCTTCCAGACAACGTGTACCATTGCAGGCAAGGTGTGCCGTTTGATCGTGGATTCTGGCAGCTATGAAAACGTGGTTTCGGACGAGGCTGTTCGGAAACTCAAGCTTCCCACGGAAAAAAATACTAGACCATATTCCCTTCACTGTCTTAGTAAGGGATCCGAGGTAACTATTTCCAGACGTTTTCTTGTGAAGTTTTCCATTGGTGCTGTCTATGAAGATGCCGTGTGGTGTGATGTTGTGGTGATGGATGCATGTCATCTGCTGTTGGGTCGACCATGGAAATACGATAGGGCAGTGACTCATGATGGTAATATGAACACATACTCTTTCATTTTTAAGCATACTCGTGTTACGTTGGTTCCTGCCAATATGACAGTACACGAACCTGCTTCTCCCGTGGCTTCCAATTTTCTTTCTTGGCGTCTGTTTGAGAACGAGATGCTCACTGAGGGGATGGTGTTCCTCTTGTGTGTTCTCTCTCGTGAGGCTACAGCTGCTATGGAATTTCCGACATGTGTGCAGGAGATATTATCGGACTTTGAGGATATCTTCCCAGTTAATCTTACAGAGGGTTTGCCTCCTTCTCGAGCTATTCAGCACCGAATAGACTTGGTTCCTGGTTCAGTGCTTCCTAATCGACCTCATTATCGCATGAGTCCAAAAGAATATATGGAACTACAACGTCAAGTGGGGAGTTATTAGCCAAAGGCCTTATCAGGGAGAGTCTCAGCCCTTGCGCAGTTCCGGCGTTGCTCATTCCTAAGAAGGATGATACATGGCGCATGTGCGTGGATAGTCGTGATATTAATAAGATTACGGTAAAGTATCGTTTTCCTATTCCTCGATTAAACGATATACTTGACCAGCTTCATGGTGCTACGGTTTTTAGCAAATTGGATTTGCGTAGTGGCTACCATCAGATTCGTATACGGCCAGGAGATGAATGGAAGACCGCTTTTAAAACGAGGGAAGGACTGTATGAATGGTTGGTGATGCAGTTTGGTCTCTCCAATGCTCCTAGTACATTTATGCGCACAATGAACGAAGTATTAAAACCATTTTTGCTTTTACGCCAGCAACATTTCTTTGCTGCTCCAAAGAAGTGTGTTTTTTGTATGGATCGTATTCTGTTTCTCGGCTACGTCATATCCAAGGATGGCATCTCGGTGGATGAGTCTAAGGTTGATGCTGTACGTACTTGGCCTTTCCCCCAAACAATCCATGAGGCTCGGATTTTTCACGGGTTTGCGTCTTTTTATAGGAGATTTATTCCCCATTTTAGCACGATAGCAGCGGCAATCACTGACTGCATGAAGAATGGTAAATTTGCATGGACAGAAGAGGCGACAACAAGCTTCATCTTGCTTAAATAAAAGCTCTGTTCGGCTCTTATATTAGCTTTACCCAATTTTTCTTTGTCGTTCGAAGTTCACACAGACGCCTCTAAGGTTGGTATTGGTGCCGTCTTAAGCCAAACAGGTAATCCGGTCTCCTTTTTCAGTGAAAAGTTGAATGGAGTCAAACGTAATTATAGCACGTAAGAATTGGAATTTTATGCCATCATACAGACTCTTAAGCACTGGCGTCATTATTTGATTCATTCCGACTTTGTTTTGTTTACTGACCACGACGCTCTCAAGCACATTGGTAATCAAGACAAGATGAGTGCCCTACAGGTTAAGTGGGATAGTTATCTGCAGGATTTCACGTTCGTCCTCAAACACAAAGAGGGTACTCAAAACCGTGTGGCTGATGGTCTGAGTCGTCGTCGAAGCCTCTTAACTTCCCTGCGGAC
Organism: Papaver somniferum; assembly: GCF_003573695.1. NCBI lineage: Eukaryota > Viridiplantae > Streptophyta > Magnoliopsida > Ranunculales > Papaveraceae > Papaver > Papaver somniferum. The sequence continues at coordinate 1,289,667 of NC_039362.1, forward strand.
TGAAGTATTGGGGTTTGACTCGTTTGCGACATTATACCAATCAGACCCATATTTTTCTGTCATATTAGAAGCTGTACGTGCAGGCAACAGTGCACAATTCTCCTTGCTGGACGGATTTATCTTCAAAGGCACTCGACTGTGCATCCCGTCCTGTAGCTTGCGGTTGAAGATCATCCAAGAGATACATAACGAAGGTCACTTTGGTCGTGACAAAACATTCCAACTGGTCTCTTTCTCCTATTTTTGGCCTCGTCTGTTTAAGGAGGTACAACGATTTGTCTCCCGTTGTCACGTCTGTCAGATCTCTAAAGGGTCCGCTACGAATGCAGGTCTGTATATGTCGTTACCAATTCCTTCGAAGCCATGTACTGATATTAGTATGGACTTTGTCGTCGGTTTGCCGCGCACTCAACAATGAATGGATTCTGTTTTTGTTATAGTTGACAGATTTTCCAAGATGTCACATTTTGTAGCATGCAAGAAGACTACGGACGCGGTTAATGTGGCGCTATTATTTTTCAGAAATGTGTACCGTCTGCATGGTCTTCCAGAATCCATCGTATCTGACCGTGATTCTAAATTTCTTAGTCATTTTTGGAGATGTCTTTGGAAATTGTTACGTACGGAGCTAAAATTCAGCAGCGCTTATCACCCACAAACGGATGGGCAGACAGAGGTAGTGAACCGGTCTCTTGGGAATTTACTTCGTAGTCTGGGTGGGTATCACACTAAGCAATGGGATCAACATCTGTTTCAAGCTGAATTCGCTTTCAGTAGAGCAATTCATAGGAGCACATGGTTTAGTCCTTTTCAAGTGGTTTGTGGGTTTAACCCGCGTTCCTCACTCGACCTAGCACCGGTTCCAGACCTACAACGTGTGCATACCACTGCGGATGTGTTAGTGGAGAATCTTCAACACATTCATGAGATTGCTGCTCAAAATTTGGTAGCTTCTTCTGCCAAATATAAAACGGCCGCTGATAAGCATCGTCGTCATGTTGAATTTGAGGTGGGTGATTTCGTTTGGGCTGTGCTTATTAAGGAACGTTTTTCGGCGGGTACATACAACAAGTTGGGTCCTCGCAAGATTGGTCCATTTGAAATTATTGAGAAACTCAACCCCAATGCTTACCGTCTGAAGCTTCCCAGTCACATTCATACGGCTGATGTGTTCAATGTGCATCATTTATTTCCCTACTATGGCGACTCGTCCGATGATGATCTTCCTAACCTACATAATTCGAGGGCGAATTTCCTCTTTCCCGGGGAGAATGATGTAGTGCAAGATATGGCAGAATCTTATTTGGAAGGGAGAGATCAACGAAAGAATATTCGTTAACCATGTAGGAATATCTGCATGTTTGTTATTTTTGTTAAGAAATAAGAGATATCTTGCATGATATCGTATTTGGGTAGATTTCCTTTTATTTGCATTAATCTTAGAATATATTGTCATTAAGCCTAATAAGGCCTATATATGTCCTCGTCTAAGAAAAAAGAAGACAGACTTTGAATAATCATATTCTTCCTTTGAGAAGTTTTATCTATGTGTGGTTTCTTCCGTTTCCAGTACTAACATCCTACACTCATAAAATATGAATGGTAAGAGGGAAATAGAGAACACACAGAAGATTAAAGTGGTTCAGTCCATCTGACCTACATCCACTAATAAAACCCATAAGGGTGAATTGTATTAGAGATCTCTAGAACTCAGAGAGATGATTTACATTTACATGATAATTCCTATTTATAGAATTATAGGATAAAACAGTAACCCTAGATAATAACAAACTATCTTGACTAGGTAAACTAAAGTTATCTAACTTGAATAGAGGATTCATTAGCTAGACTTAGTCTGTGATGCTAACTAACCACCTCGGTGGATAACATCTATGGCATATATTCCAACACCCCCCCTCAAGTTGAACACGGAAATTTTTGAAGTGTGCAACTTGAACTAGGACCGGAGGCAATAACTACTTGGCAAAGATGAATGCTGGAACTATCTTGGACAGCAAACACCATAACGCTGCAACTTGATTACCTGAACTAGTACTTGAGGGAACAAATACTTGGCAAAAGATGATTGCAGGAACTCTGTTGGACAGCGAACACCATAACGCTGCAACAGCAACACAAAAAGCAAAAAAACGGGAACAACCAGTAAAATAACAACAGCTGATGATGTAGCGGAAAACGGTCTTCAGTGTGATTGTAATCATATAACTTCAACTCCATTATAATAGTCAACTTGAGAAACCCCGTTACTATACTGCTGTATAAAACCAATATTGAATGTTCATTGTAGCAAGGCCTTCAGTCCCGCCATATGATCTTGAAAGAAGAAAAACAGAAGTATCAATACGTAGATGACTTGTAGTATCAATCCCGAAATGGTACTGCACTTGTACCACTGTTTGCATCTCCCCTTTACACGGAAAATAACAGCTAATTCAAATCCTAAACTAACTGGATTTTTTTTTTTTTTTTTTGTTTACAGCCATACCATGAGAAATATTAAAGAGACATAAAAGTAAAAAGAACATATATCTATCCCTGATGCATTAGACACACAAAATCTAGATGCGCCAAAGTGAACCACAATAACAAGATAGCAAACACGATATGAGCCGTTGAACACCGAGAAGAAAGAAACCAGACAAAGAACTAGCTTAATATTGAAATGGGTATTGATAGAATTGAAATGGATATAGGTTTATTTTGGGTTATGCGAAGAATATTCGCGGACTTGACTAATATGTAAACAGAAAACCCAAATATGTTTGTGTGAAAATAAAAATAGAAAAGATGATTGAAACCCTTGATATGAAAACATGGATCTTGAAACAGTGGTTTAGAGAAAAATGCAACGGGTGATTATATTGCATCGAAGAAAATCAAATTGAAATGGAAGCAGTAACGATTGATCTTGGTGATAGAAAAAAAAAATGATGATGCTAAGAAAGAAAAAAAACGGTGAAAAATTCATCTAAATATGTAGACTCTTCTAGTATTTAGGTGAGATCGAGAAAACATCATCGACAGAAGCGGAAGCAGACGGATCTTTTCCTGCTCTGTACCATATTAGATTTATGATAAGAGTTAGGATCAGTGACAAATAAGAGAGACAAGAGATTAAAGTGGTTCGGTCACTTGACCTACGTCCACTGATAAAACCCATAAGGGTGAATTGTATTAGAGATCTCTAGAACTCAGAGAGATGATTTACATTTACATGATAATTCTTATTTATAGAATTATAGGATAAAACAGTAACCCTAGATAATAACAAACTATCTTGACTAGGTAAACTAAAGTTATCTAACTTGAATAGAGGATTCATTAGCTAGACTTAGTCTGTGATGCTAACTAACCACCTCGGTGGATAACATCTATGGCATATATTCCAACATACACCAAATACAAACACTTTGTTAAGCTACGATTGAATGTATTTGAAACGCTGATATCGTCTCATCTAATACTTAGGGGCCCTTTGTATGATTCAGGAAAAAAAAAAGCAAGTGAGAAGCTAAAGGCAGGACCCAGCTGAGAAGACATGCGCTCTGACAGCGAGAGATATACCGAAAGAAATGGATGTTAATACCGTGAGTAGTTTTCGCACTGGGCTTTCTCGTTATTTATGTTTTTCTAAGACAATACATACGACCTACCATTTATCCTGAGCATGAAATGGATTTATTATTGTATCTATGCTCTGCTAGAGTTGATTTTGTTTTGGGTTGCTTCTAGAGCAGATGACAGATCTTCCAAAATTGTCAGAGTCAAATATATGATCACAACCGAAAAACAAAAGTCGCACTAGTTAGAATTTAGAAATACCATGTCAAAATGCTTGGATAAAAATGTCCCATGAAAAGTGAAAGACCTTGATTTAAATAGTTTCTCAAGATGTATACATTTACAGTTTTACTCTATAATTCGCTGAAGGGTTTAAAAATACTTGTTGATTTAAGTAACACTGATACTTAGGATAATAGTTTAAGAATCACATATTTAAGGATGAAAGGTTAGGTATTGATTGTATGACTTGAGGGACCTTGAACGTAGAATTTCTTAAGGGACATTGGATTCGAAATGGATTGTGTGAGTTGAAAAATGATATAGTGGGTACTGAATATCTAAGAAACATTTTTGACAAATTGTTATATCTAACTACTGCTTGTTTATGTTCGTTTGAGGCAATTTGTTTTCAAGTTGATGGTTACTAAGTCGATGTTGATCAATTTATTTTTTTATGCACAGGGATATTCAGTTTGGGAGAACGGCAGGTCTGATATTGGTGGAGTACATTGGATTATATTAGCAGCAGTTTTATGGCGAAGACTACCATGTTGAGTTCCCCTTTTGAAGCTCTAGCCCATATGACATGTCTCTTTTGAGATGCCTTTACTGCTTACCGGCTCACTTGTTAGAACCGATGCTGGATATGCATCCTATCAAAGACTAGGACAGTACAAGGATGCCATAAAAATACTGGAAATCTTTGGCTGAGAACATGATAAATCTGGTAAACTGAAGCTTGCAGAGCTGTTGCGGACTGTTATACTGAAATTGAACAAGCTGGGAGATTCTGTGATAAACACATTACTCCAAGACTAATGTTTTACATTTAGTGTTTCGACATGTAGAGATCTTTCAACATTGTTAGAGGCTCTAATTTTCTTGAACTTTGAAAACATTTTGTTTAACTCAGAAATGTTTGGGCTATTAGAAAAAAGTTTTGGAGAACGATAAGGACAATGCACTTTGTGACATCTCATGGCAACGATTTAAGAAAAACTTTATATATGCACGTAGATATAGTTAGTCTTAACTAAAGACATTAAGGTAGACATTAGAATAAGTTGTTCTTGTATGTATTACTTGTCTACCTGTCTACCTGTCTACCTTAATAAGTTGTTCTTGTATCAATCTAATTGTATCTTTCAGTTCATGAGTTTGCACTGGATGTATTCTCAAACATAATATTAAAATTTACACATGGAAGCTTTCTTAATGCGTTAGAACTTTGATTAATGCTCTCCATATTTTTTCTTTTGGCAATTGTAGTTGTTTTTAGTTCCCGATGAACCACCTAAACATTGGGTGCTCTATACTTTAAACTGTAAAATGGATGTTTTAATTAGGTGTATTGTGGTTTTGAATGAGATGTGCTATAGTTGTTCAGTGAAAAGAAGGGGATGCAATTTGCAGTACTTATTCCAAAACTCAACAAGTTAAGTTCAATGACGAAGTACAAAACTTAAAATATCGGGACACCCACAAACCTTTTTACTAATGTTTTAAAGTTCAGTTACTGCATATGGTAATAAATTTTATCAACAATTAACATATTGTAGTTGGTGCTATGTGGTTGCTCAAACCTATGGCAATGGCGGTTGCTGGCTCTGGTTTCCAAAGGCTTAAGCAAATAGCCAATCGGTTAGTTTTCGTAGATTTGTTGCTGGAGAGCGGTTTACGCAACTTAAGAGGAGTTAGTTGGTGGTTTTTGGTTGCTCATATATGAGGCTACTAGAGCATTTTATTTAGTTGCCATACGTTTGTTGCTGACGAGTTTGGAAACTAATGAAAACGGTAATTGCGATTAACGTGTTGCCGAAGTAAATAAGAACTAGTTGTTGCCTTTTCCTAGTTTCGAAAGCATTACGCTACCAACATATTTCATGTTGTTGGCATATGTTTGTTTCTAAAGAATTCAGAAACTAATAAAAATAGTAGTTGCGAACAACATGTTGCCGAAGTATATAGGAACTACTAGTTGCCTTTGACTAGTTACGGAAGCATTTGGCAACTAATTTTTTGTGGCAGTTGCAAGATTTTAGTGGCCTTTGCTAGGATTTTTTGTAGTGAATGTTTACATGTTTGTACACCGATGTAAACTAAGTTTTTTAAAAGTGAGAATTAGATAGTCATATGGGTACTCTTTTTGTAGCTCTCAGAAAGAGCTTTCCGAATATATAAAGTTTGCGAATTTTGGACAAATGGTTATAAAGATAAATTGATTTTAATTTTTTTTATATTATTTAAAACTGCTGACATCATCATGAGTCACTTTGGACTAAACTGCAAATATTTGTACTAAATTGTAAACCAGAAAGGTTATTTATGTACTTTCCATGAAAATGGACTAATTTGTACCTAGTTAAATGGGTTATGACTAACTAGTATATTTGGATGGGATTTTGGACTAAACCGTAAATTGAAGTTTAGTCCCAAAGTTAGTGGGCTTTGGACAATATAGTCATGTCCCTTCAAGCCTAGTACTAGGAGATCCAAATTTACCAAATCATGAACGAGTTAATCCATAAGCGAACGATTTAGTCCAAAAACGCTTCTTTTGTATGACAAAAGTGCCCACTCATACGTTATACGATTCGTTGGTAGTCAAATTTCTATTCTTCATTTTCATTTCATGGAATCAGGGAGCGGAGAGAAAATTGAGAAATCTAATCTCATCGTGTCAACGAAAGTTCAATCTCGAAACCTAAATATGATAATCAAACAACCACTCAGTTCAGCTTGAAAGATTAAATCGGCATCACCAACTCATCTTCCTGAAGATTAACTTAAAATTGAGAGGAAAAAGTTGATGAGATTTAGTTTCTGCAGATGCGGTTTGAAAGATAAGTTGAATTTATTCTTATTATTTGATATGATCATCATTGTTTGATTTATCGATTTTGAAATCGATCTCAGTTTTATTTTAATGGTTTCAAATCCCTAATTACTTCAAGTTAGTACCAGATCAATGATAAAAAAATTGTATGGATCAGATATAAAGGAGATGATACAAAACTTTTGCATGTGACAATTACTTTTCATTTGATTTATTTTTGTTATTGATATCAATTATAGTTGGTTAAGCGAGATAATTCATGGAAAAATAATAATCTATTTTCATAAAATTCGTTTCATAAGAATTCATCCAAGAAATTTCTCATAGATTTCTAAATTTTGGATTAACTTTATCAATATCTCCTAACTATGCAATTTTCGAATTGTATTTGTAGAAACCTGGAGCGATTGTTATCAAGCGATATGACAGTTTCAGTGGCATAACAGTATGACTATGAAAAAAGAGATCTTTATACCCAAAGAAATAGGAAACGTTGGGATGTCTCAGGCATTTTTTCAATTAGAAACATCATTCAGCTTATCTCCCTCAGTAATATGGTTTTTGCATACTATTTGATATGAAATTTGTCCTATTTAGTTGATGTTAAATGTGATGTTTCCTTTGATTGTTTTGACAGTGGAATCATAAGACTTATGTACTCCTATTTCATGTAGGTGAACATGTTACCAAACGAGGATTATTATGAAGGATTTTTCTTGACGTTCTCCATCCGTAAGAATTTTCATTTCTATTCTAACTTGTAACGATGATAAATTAAAGCTTAATGGTGATGTAACTATACATAACTAAGGAAATGCTTGGTTAAATTCGTTTATATTTGAAATATATTTACCTTGTAAAATTTCTCCTTACCATTACTTTAAACTACTGTGGATCGTTATACGTCCTTCTAGACAGATTGGAAATGCTCGAATAGAAATGTAGTATCGAGCGAGTAGGTTCTAAACAATCACTAAGTGATGGCTACATAAACTATAACTAGGGTGTAAAATTTGGTGAACATGTGAAAAAATGACTCCATAAGCGTATTCTTTCTTAAGTAACTAGGGTGTACAAATTGGTGCATATGGGAAAAAGATTGACTTGATAATCTTATGCTGCATTGATGCTTCCTTTTAGATTTATTTACAAATTTGAATTATATATTTATGATTCGTAGGCATCAAATCTTATTAACATAAACCCGCTTGGGTTGGTCTTGTTGTATTCCTTATTTTTCTAATTAACCATTTTAACTTGAAATTATTGGAAAAAATACTTGTGATCCAAGTCATTGGCATGAATTTGGTTTTGAGGATTTATAAAGTATACTGCATCATGACGAACGTGGCTTGTTGGAGACCTTGTGATGAGTCTAGTTCTGAGAAGGGAGTTGCAGTCAATCTTGGGAGAACTGGGATTGACCTTAACAGTTCCTACTCACTACCATTTCGTAGTATGTTTTTCAGGTTGTTGTTGCAGACAAAAAGGTAATAAATTTTTCTGCTAAATGTGAGTTTGACTAAAGAAGTTTCTAAAGATGATCATGAATTTACTTATGAACTCTCTTAAAATAAAATCTTTTGTCGGCGAGATAAATAAGGTCCACTTAACTATTAATTTGTATTGTTTTTTATTCCTTCGTAGTTGTATATTACATCTTAAACACTCTTTTTATCGGCATCTAAGATGACATATGCTGAAATATATATCGGAAATGTCCCTTTTAAATCATTTCTCCTTCACGTCTATGCAACTTTATGACCATTTACTTGGTCAATTTGGGGGAGAATATACAGATTCGAATATATCAGTATATACTTTACTTAGGTTTGAACTTTACGCTAGGAGTATATTTTATCTTTTGTACTTTGACGTTTTAACTTTAACAAATTTATCCATTATGCCGTTTAAAATCATTATAGCCTATTTCTTATGATTAACATTTTATTATGCCTGATAAATGAATCCTAAGTGCAGATTCGGTCGGTGGCTATTAGGTAGATCATTCTGTTTAGTTGTTGTAATTGTTAAGTGAAGACAATGCTTAATAATTTTAGGTTATACAAGAAATAAAACTTAATGAATTATGATACCTTACTGGCTTTTTTTGGCTGCTAAAGATTTATATTATCTTACCTACTCATAAATGTTTGATCAACTTGGTGTACATAATTGTACACAGATGTAGTTTTTACAGTGGTAGGAAAGGGTTTGATTCTCGGACTTGTGAAGTTGTTGATTTTAGACTTAAATAAAATTAATTTTGCAAATAAAAGAAAAGATAATGACAAGATTGAGAGACACTAGGACTCGGGATTCCACCAAAATTCATGTTCATGTGGTTCGGATATCAATTATTAGACAATTATAGCTCCAAAAATAACAATTATTGACTATGATTTTTGCCAGGGTAGATTTTGTAAAACATTAATTGTAAACGGTAAGCATGGATTATAAAAACACTTAAGCTAAGCATAACCCATCAAACTAAATCACAACTAATTAATAAAAATCATGATCCAATTTAAATTAGTGCCAAAAGTCATAACAAGAATCGATGGAATTACCACAGTGATGAAAACTGGCTTCCTCCATCGTACCAGTGTGGGGTTTAGATCCTCATATCAAAAACAGGTTCAAAATAATAAATCATAGCTCAAAAGGTGTTTTTATTGAAGAGAATATATAACACAGCAGATCTGCAACGATGTATAGATGTTACAGAAATCACCATTACCATTGGTGTTGCAATACTGAAGATGTACGTTACTAACAACTGTTACAGGATCAGAAATTTAGACCCTAGAATACGACTGTCCTGCAACTCCACCTGCTGCGTGATTCTCTGCCTCTAAACCTACCCCAAACTCTCGATAGACCTTCCAGGGACTCAAAACACACTATTTATACACCACAAAATAAATCTTCGCCGTTTCTTTCTTGCCAAGCACGAGATATCTTTCCCTCTTTATCTCTTATACGCGTCTTCTTCCGGAATTATTTCCTACTCTTTCCAACTAAGATAGAGTAAAATATAGCAGAGAATATTCCCTTCACGCAACTGCCAAATCCATCAAGCAATTCTCGGTAATATTCTCCACCACTGATTTACTGAGATTCCTAGTATACCTCCGTTATTTTCAACTTTGCAGCACGTACCAACCCTGTTCTGATGTAACAGATCATAACCCATCCATATCCAATAGAAAGTCCACGAAAATATGGTCTCAATTCTTCCCAGAAAATCACGCAGAAATCCGTTAATATTATTCTCTTCCTGTTTCTTCAAAACTCGATTAGCTAGCCCAACTCTGTTGATTTAAAGGCCCACTGAAACCAATTCCGGCTATTGAATCTCCTCCAAAATCCGAACCTTAATCTGCACTGTAAAGAACACTATTTCCCGCCAATTTTGAACTTTAAACGATGAAGAAGGGTGGCCCCCTAATCCGCTGTTGGGGTGTGAATAGCACTTGAGGTGTCCGAGGGTGTAAATAACAAGTAGGTGCCCCTTAGTAATTGATTGCCCCTTATCCAAATAAGGGGTGTATTTAGTGATTTCCTCCTACAATCGCAAATACCACTTTTCGAGCCAATTTTTCCGCAAAAGCTTATTTCTCCAAAAACACCTACAAAAACATAAAATTATCAAATAAGTATAAAATCGAGCACGAACAATACACATAATTGAGATCAAAATAGACACATAAATGCGTCTATCTAATACCTCCAAACTTATTATTTGCTAGTCCTCGAGCAAATCAAATCTAGAAAATAAAATCCTAACTCACTGTCGCAGGCATCGTCATTTGCATTTAGCGTATGAAACAAGCCTTTAAACCCCTAGGTGTCCCTAGTGGCCGAGTTATAGTCTCGAGAGGGCTTACAAGAGATATACCCATAAAACCTTTATTCCAGACCCTAGATTTCTACGTAGAACCTTGGAAGGAACTAAAGAATCTCCTTGGTTGGCATACTTATTGACTACAGGAGGAAGTACCCTGATGCGAAATTCTAATTGTTGTACGCGAGTTTGCACTCAAGCATACTAAAATTCATATATAAGTGACAGAGCTCTACTCAGATAGTCGCACTATGGACATCAATATCCGGAGTCAACAAATCACATGGTTAGATTAAGAGATGGATATAGAGAAAAACATAGATGGATTTGATGTTGACTAGGTGAACGGTGTTTCTCATATCTGTCTGAAGGCCACTATCAAAATGAACCTATCCTAATGTACTGAGATACTGGTCTGACTAATATCAGCACAACTGGCATATACAAAGGAACCAGTGGCCGATAGTCCTAATTCTATATCAACTCAGCTGGCATATACAAGGGAACCAGTGGTCGATTTTATTGAACAATTTATTCTGTTTGGTCTGGTCTAAATTCTTTTTTTTTTCCTTTTTGTATCTCAATCACTCTATTTCATCCTAGAAGTGGTAACAACTTGATTCGTGAGCCCCACCTAATCAGTTAGAGAAACATATTTTAAAAAGAAAACAAAATAAAAACAGAAGTAAAAAGGACTCTACGAGATATGGAGAAACTACCATGTTATTTCTAACATCTGAGCTCTGTGCTTTTATGAATAGACTCTTTAGATGTTGCCATCTAATCAGATTGGTTCCTCAACTCCTATAACCAAGATGCTTCCATCCACTTAGATTAGTTAGTGCAATCCTTAATAGACATAAACTTCTAGGCTCTGGAGTTTATTTATTGCAACTAAAAAGTTGCTCCCATACCCCAAACTTAAATCTAACATTGTTCTCAATATTCTAAAGATAAAATTTAAAGCATGAACAAGGACAAACTGTTACCATTTGAAGCAAAAGAGTTCAGGAAAGATATTACCGTGTTGCATGAGCATGGGTTACCTCCCAAGAAGTGCTAAGTTTAAATTCTTCAGCCAGATGTCATGTATCACAAAATGGATAATTACCTTTCAAATCATATAACAATAGTTGAAACAACTGTGGGTCAACAAAATCAAATAAAATTTCCACAATTATGAGACAACTGCACCAAATCAGAAAAATGAACAGACGGAGCACAACCTGATCTAAAATTTCTTGCAAGACAATTGGGTTATCTGCGGCGCCCAATTGGTCTTCATATGAGTGTCTTGACAAATATATTTGTTCGAACAACGGGTCTCTAATAGATGAATTTCCTTCTGGACAGTATCAGGAGGATCAGGTTGCGGAGTCGGAAGTGACTCAAGTAATACCTCAGGTACACTAGGCTCGAGTCCCAAGTTAGGGACTTCTAATGGGGATACTTTACCATAACTACCCCCAAACTTAGGGTAGTCCATATTCTCGGACAAACCTCTAACTATTGCTTGAATTTCCGGATCCTCAGAGTCTTTAAAATACTCAAGAGCTTCTTTTAGATCATTACCCCCAAACTTAGGGTCAACACTACTCTCCGTATGGCCTAGCACTATGGCTTGAATTTTAGGTTCCGTAGAGTCTTTAAAATACTCGAGAGCTTCTTCTAGTTCAACATTTTGGTCACCTAACTGACTTAAGAGAATCTCATCAAATTCATCCAAAGAATCATCCAATAAAGTTTCGTCCCAATTATCATGAACTAGATCCTGAACTAAAGTGCTAATCATATTCACTTTCTCTAAATCATTAGAAGGTTGTCTAGTAACATTAAATACATTTAGTGCGGTGGTCATATTACCAAAGGATATGTTCATAAGCCCGGTCCTACAGTTGATGATAACATTAGATGTGGCTAAAAATGGGAGACCTAAAATCACCGGTATTTGAGCACTAGGGTCATGAACAGGCTGGGTATCTAGAACAACGAAATCTACTGGATAAATAAACTTATCGACCTCAATTAGAACATCCTCTATGACACCACAAGGTACTTTGACAGACCTATCAACTAATTGTAGTGTTATTTTATCGGTTTCAACTCTCCAAGACATAGTTGGATATACACATGGTAAGGAAGCAAGTTAACACTAGCTCCTAATTAGTCAAGTAATGCCTTATCAACCATGTGATTACCAATCGTACAAGATATGGTGGGTCATCCAGGGTCTTTATACTTAGGAGCTATTTGGTTCAGAAGGATTGAACTTACTTGACCAGCTAAAAAGGCTTCCTTATGGACATTAAGCTAACGCTTTCGTGTACAAAGGTCCTTAAGGAACTTTGCATAAGCAGGCATTTTCCTAATTGCTTCTAATAATAGGATGTTAACGTTTACCTGCTTAAATATCTTCAGTATTTCGTTGAAAGTCGACTCTCTCTTTGTTGGAGCTAACAACTGTGGATATGGGGATCTAGGCACAAAACGAGACCTATGGAGAACCACATTGGCATCACTAGAAACTTTGTCGGTCACTTCAGCTAGTGGTTCCTCCTGGGGCTCCTCTTGGGCACTAGAGGGAGGTTCCACAGTATTCCTACTATTAGGCATGGCAACCTTATTGTCTACAGTTTTACCACTTCTAAGGGTTGTTACAGAGTTTACATGATTGAACTTATTCTATCTAGAGGATACTTCATGAATTCCGCTAGAATTGGGTAGTGGATGACTTGGTAACTTTCCTTTCCCTCTCTCTTTCAAAGACTCAGCAATTAGACTAACCTGAGTTTTTATCTCGGATATAGCCTCAAAGTTTTCCTGTAAACCTTTCTCAACCGATTGCTTAAACACTGCATTGTTATAAGATAAGATGGTTAGAGACTATTCTAAACTCATGATTTTCTTATCTGATAGGATCTGAAATTGTGTTGGTCCTAAAGGATTCTTAGTATAGACAAACCCTGAGAGAGCCTGAGAATTACTAGATTGGTCTTGATTCGGTCCCTTAGACCATGAAAAATTAGGATGGTCTCTCCATCTAGGGTTATAAGTCTCAAAATATGGATCAAATCTTTGACGGTTTTCAAACCTAGAGTTGTTATAAAGAGCACGGGCTTGCTCTTCGTATCTGGCATGGTGTGACCCTTGATTTATTTCTAAGGCCTCTAGACGCCTAAGAATATCTGACCCATAGTCAACTCTATCGACCATATGGATAGGATTTCTAGGTATTTCTGGTTCTCTCATTGAAGCCCATTGCCTAGTTTTCTCATCTAACTCGATGAACTCATAAAAACATTCATCGGGGTCTTGATGGGTAAACTCTCCACCACTAATTGTTTCTACCTGCATACGGGTTTCACAATCAAGGTACTCATATAAAATTTGGACCATGTGGGCTTTTTCAAAGCCATGATGTGGACACTGGTATAACAATTCACTAAACCTTTCTACATAATCATGAAGTTTTTCACCTAATTTTTGCTTAAAGGTTTGGATAGGCTGCAGAACAGCAACAATCTTATGGTGTGGGTAAAATTTCCTAACAAATGCCTCTACAAGACCATCCCATGTGGTAATTGTTTTAGAAGGAATAAAATGATACCACTCATTGGCTTTCCCATCGAGAAAGAAGTGAAACAAACGTAACCTAAGCACATCTTTGGAGACATTCGGATAGTTCATTGTGTCACAAATCATTTCAAAGTCTCTTATGTGGGTATACGGGTTCTCATTCTCTAACCCCCTAAAGGTACGAAGCATGCCAATAGTCTCAGGTCTAATATCAAATTGGACCGTAGAAGCTGGTATAACTACACCTGGGTCACGCACTATTCTAGACGGGTTCAAACGATCCCTAAGGGTTTTTACCGGGACCTCAACATCCTTTTCATCAACCATTTCGGGAAAAATAGAATTACCACCTAAATCGGTAATGGGTCGGACTCAAATTAAAAAGATTTTTTCCCTCAAGTCTATCTCCTACCCGTTTCCAACGACGCATACACAAGCAAGAATACTAGTGAAGCAAGAAAATCGTGCACATGCAAATGCAGGGTTTACTAAATTAGGTAAGCTTGGGCTACCTCAGCAAAATTTACCTAAAGGTACGAGGCTGAGGCTTCTGGAATTTCGGATGGTAACTCTTTTAAGGCCCAAGGCACGGGTTCAGCGTACTTTTCCACAGGTTTCCTAAATTCGGTAATTCTGACGATGCAATTGGTGTGTGCAACGTGTTTTTTTTTTAAAAAAAAATACTAAAAAAAAATAAACAAACAATATATACAAGTCCAAAAATAAAGAAAATAAAAACTAACAAAAATAAATAAAAATCTTGGATTTTCTGTACTGATTTAGGCAAGTCCAACCTTCCACTTTTAGCTTCCAGCAAACCTGCACACCAAAAACAAAAATACCCAAAGTAAAATCTAACAAAAGAAAAAAAAAATAAACCTAAAAAAAAATATAAAACCTAACTTAAAGTCCTCGGCACTTGCACCAAAAACTGATGTAGTTTTTACAGTGGTAAGAAAGGGTTTGATTCTCGGATTTGTGAAGTTATTGATTTTAGACTTAAATAAAATTAATTTTGCAAATAAAAGAAAAGATAATGACAATATTGAGAGATACTGAGACTCGGGATTCCACCAAAATTCATGTTCATGTGGTTCAGATATCAATTCTTAGACAATTATAGCTCCGAAAATAACAATTATTGACTCTGAATTTTTTCCAAGGTAGATTTTGTCAAACATTAATTGTAAAAGGTAAGCATGGACTATCAAAAAACTTAAGCTAAGCATAACCCATCAAACTAAATCAAAACTAATTAATAAAAATCATGATCCAATTTAAATTAGTGCAAAAAGTCATAACAAGAATCGATAGAATCACCACAGTGACGAAAATTGGCTTCCTCCATTGTCCCAGTGATGGGGTTTAGATCCTCATATAAAAAACAGATTCAAAATAATACATCATGGCTCAAAAGGTGTTTTTATTGAAGAGAATATATAACACAGCAGATCTGCAACGATGTACAGATGTTACAAAAGTCACTGTTACAATTGGTGTTGCAATACTGAAGATATACGTTACTAACAACTGTTCAGGATCAAAAATTTAGACCCTAGAATACGA
Organism: Papaver somniferum; assembly: GCF_003573695.1. NCBI lineage: Eukaryota > Viridiplantae > Streptophyta > Magnoliopsida > Ranunculales > Papaveraceae > Papaver > Papaver somniferum. The sequence continues at coordinate 1,305,296 of NC_039362.1, forward strand.
CTGTCCTGCACAGCTTAATGTTCTTCAGCTTAGGGTTCTTGAGAACGACACTTTATATATGTCGTTTGTAACTCTTCTTCTTCCTCTTCTCTGCTGCTGCCGCAACTCCACCTGCAGCGTGATTCTCTGCCTCTAAACCTACCCCAAACTCTCGACAGACCTTCCAGGGACTCAAAACACACTATTTATACACCACAGATCCATATCTTTGCGAATAAATCTTCTCCATTTCTTTCTTGCCAAGCATGGGATTTCTTTCCCTCTTTATCTCTTCTACGCGTGTTCTTTCCGGAATTATTTCCTACTCTTTCCAACTTAGATAGAGTTAAATATAGCAGAGAATCTTCCCTTCACTCAACTGCCAAATCCATCAAACAATTCTCGGTAATATTCTCCACCACTGATTTACTGAGATTCCGAGTATACCTCTGATATTTTCAACTTTGCAGCACGTATCAACCCTGTTCTGATGTAACAAATCATAACCCATCCATATCCAATAGAAAGTCAAAATATGGTCTCAATTCTTCCCACAAAATCACGCAGAAACCCGTTAATATTATCCTTTTCCTGTTTCTTCAAAACTCGATTAGCTAGCCCAACTATGTTGATTTAAAGGCCTATACCAGCCCTGTTAATCCCAAACAGGCCTACTGAAACCAATTCCGGCGATTGAATCTCCTCCAGAACTTCCTAAAATCCGAACCCTAATCTGCACCGTAAAGAACATTTTTTCCCGCCAATTTTGAACTTTAAACGATGAAGAAGGGTGTCTCCTTAATCGACTGTTGAGGTGTGAATAGCACTTGAGGTGTCCTGGGGTGTAAATAACAAGTATGCACCCCTTAGTAATTGAGTGCCCCATATCCAAATAAGGGGTGTCTTTAGTGATTTCCTCCTAAGAGCGCATATACCACTTTTCGAGCCAATTTTCCCGCAAAAGCTTATTTCTCCAAAAACACCTACAAAAACGTAAAATAATCAAATAAGTATAAAATCGAGCACGAACAATACATATAATTGAGATCAAAATAGACACATAAATGCGTTTATCATACACATGTTGATTTTGAATGTTTACACAATTGTACACAAGTTGATTTTTAGTGTGTACATAGTTGTACACCTGTTTATTGGTAATGTCTACATAGATATACAAAGATTGTACACAACCTTTGATTTTCTTGTTTTGTTATTTTATATCTTTTAGAGATATTCATCTATGTTCGCTATATTTTGATTTTATATACTTAGTTGAGAAGTGTTCATTTGTTTCCACACCGAATTCAAATACCAATTCTATTTTTTTAACTAGTGCACCAAACAAGCATACCACTTGTTTTGTGGATGTTAAAACCTATATATTTGTGTAACTTAAATTAGGTGATACATTTTCTGTCCACTTACACTAGTTCACATGTCTGAGAATCTGAGCTTCTTGCATTATGGATTTGAAAACAGCGATATTACATGGATCAATATATGAAGTTGTGACTTGATATGAATGTTTAAATGTGAAAACAATTCTTTTTTTTTCAAATTAAATTGGTTGTCGAGTTAAGGAACCATGAAATGTTTATCTTTGTAGTGATTTCTTTGAAGGGATGATTTCTAAAAATTAAAGTGTTGATATATCTTTTTTTTATGACAGACTACAACAAGATCGAGTCTGTAGTTTCAATGCTTAATCACTGGGGAGGGTCAACTAGTAAGCTTGATGTTTATTGGGGGATGACCAACTGGTGTAGACTTGTTGGTAAGCTTGCAGTATCTAAAAATATGTGTATTTTCTTGTACACCATTTGTATGCGTTTCACGTTAAAGCGCATTGTTTTTATTGTGCTTGTTATACGAGGTGTATATGCTTGTACACCAGTTATGTTATAAGAAATGCACTATATCTTATTTAATTTGTGGTTCTTATCCAAGGATAGCATTTGATTCTATTGAAAAGCAATACATGGAAACCAGGGTGTATAAACTAGTGTACATGTGAAAAAATAACTCCATAAACTTATACTTGACTAGGGTGTGCAAACTGATGCAAACTTATAGTTGAAAGGATGTTTTTTATTTGTGTAATGAAAAGCATTACGTGGTTTCTTACACCTAAACTTATACTTGTAAGCATGCTCTTATAGGATACTGTGAAGGTCTCACGTAAAATCTGACTTTCAACTATTTTTATATATTGAATTGTTAATGCGCACATAGTTGTTCACATGTTGATTCTTAATGTGTACATAATTGTACATATGTGGACTTTTATGTACTCACTGTTATACACATGTTTGTTAATGTGTACATAATTATACACCTATTTATTGTTATTGTGCAAGTAATTTCAAACTTGTTGATTTTTTATGTGCACATAGTTGTACACCTTTATTGAGTTATAGTATGTATCAATTTGGTTTGTGACAGGTGACATATTTGTTAGGAAGGAAAACTATGATTCTTATTTTTGGTATGAATTTGTTTTAGCTAATTATTTCACAATTTTGCTTGATTTTGAAAAAGTGGGGGTCTAACAACACCACCCAATATTTCGCTTAGCAATCTGTATGGACAAACTCGAATATACTTTTAAGAGAATCAACAAGACTCAATCAGTTAAAAGTATATCAACGATTTTATATATCTCTTCTTGATTTGATTTACTCAACCAGAAACTGCGAGTTCTAATCAAATGCAAGGAATAACTTGGATGGTACCAAAGACCAATATCCAAGGATCAATAAATGACAATCAACAACCAAAGGTTGGATTACTCTAATTGATGATCTAACGCACAACCTGTATTATTTAAATTATAAAGATAAAACAAATAATGTGGAAATTGAAATAACACAGACACCAGAAATTTTGTTAACGAGGAAACCGCAAATGCAGAAAAACCTCGGGACCTAGTCCAGATTGAACACACACTGTATTAAGCCGCAACAGACACTAGCCTAATCCAAGCTAACTTCGGACTGGACTGTAGTTGAACTCCAATCAATCTCCAACTGATCCAAGGTACAGTTATCCTCCTACGCCTATGATCCCATCAGGATACTGCGCACTTGATTCCCTTAGCTAATCTCACATACAACTAAGAGTTGTTACGACCCAAAATTACAGGCTTTGACAATAAACAAATATGTCTCACATAGACAAGTCTATCAAAGGATCAATCTGTCTCCCACAGATAAACCCTAAAGCTTTTGTTCCGTCTTTTGATAATAACCAAGGTGAACAGGAACCAATTGATAATCCGGTCTTATATTCCCGAAGAACAGCCTAGAGTTATCAATCACCTCACAACAATCTTAATCATATGGTAGCGAAACAAGATGTTGCGGAATCACAAACAATGAGAGGAAGATGTTTGTGATTACTTTTTATATCTTGCCTATCGGGGATATAAATCTCAAGCCAATCAAACTGATTGAAATCGTACAATAAAAGATGCAAGATTAGATCACACAACTACGATAAAAGTAGTATCGGTCTGGCTTCACAATCCCAATGAAGTTTTTAAGTCGTTAACCTGGTTTTAGAAGAAGAAAACCAAAGGTTAAAGGAGAATCGACTCTAGCACGCAAACTAGTATCACACGTAAGGTGTGGGGATTAGTTTTGCACAATACTAGATGTCTCATTTATATAGTCTTTCAAATCAGGGTTTGCAATCAATGTTAGCTTAGTAACAAAGCATTCAATATTCACCGTTAGATGAAAACCTGATTTGGATTCAAGCTGATATTTCTCAACGGTTAGATCAAAAACTTAGCTTGTTACACACACTTGACAATGCACGCTTCTAGGTTTGTTAACCGTACCCAAACATATGCACTTATTGGTTCTACAATAGTTAACTAAAAGGTTATCTATATGAGCATTTCATATCAACCATGTTCTTCTTCACCATAACTAGTTCAGATGACTTCTAATGAACTAGTTAGAGATTTTTTCAATTGCAAGGAAATTTTATGTACTACATAAGACACAATTGAACCAAAGATGATTTGATTCACTTGAATCGATTTATGAACTTTTATAGCCACTGTTTGCAAACTACATATTCCTCAGTATTTTTAAGTTTAAGTTCAGAAATCATCTTCAGATATATAACCTTCTCAAGTTCGTAGACTAGCTTCGCGGACTTAAGTTACGAGCAGAGTTTACAACCTCCAGCAGAAATTCTCGGGTTTGAGAACTTCGGCAGTTCGCGGACTTGGCTCACGCCATTCTTCCGATTCTCATGATCAACAAAGTTCGCAAACTTTGGTTGAAAGAATAGGACTTATACATAAATGTGTTTCCACAACAATGCTTATGTCCATCATTGGTTATGTAATCTAAACTCTCATTTCAATCATTGAAACATTCTTAGAGGACGCTATATAGTTGTTACACCATTTCTCGTCAAAGCAATTTTCAAGATGATTGAAACATATCATGACTTTCGTCACATGGTAAAGATAAACTTGATCGAAACGAAAAGATTACCAACACATATTTCGAGATATAGATAGGCGAGGCATACTCGGCTCGAAATACCAAATGTGTATAATCCATGTCTATATATATAGCATACGACTTCTTGTCTCAAAGAGTAGGAGATAGAGTAGATAGACTTTTGAGTGATAGATAAGTTCAAGTCTTCACATACCTTTTTGTCGAGAAGTTCCATCGCTTGCTTTAGTAGTTTTTCTACTTGTATGATGAATCGCCATGAAGTACTTGAGCTCAACTACATTTTATATCCTAGTCCGAGACTTATCTATAATAGACTAGAAATCAAGACTATAGTTTTGATTACAAACATTGACAAACATGCTTGAGATAGCAATGCATGCGAGTTCGACCGAGCAATGTTCTAACAATCTCCCCCTTTGTCAATTTTAATGACAAAATTATCAATACATATGGAATACAAAAAAAGATAAAGAAACTTTAGTAGCTCCTATTCCATATGTCTAATCTTCAACATTCCTCGAAATCTTCGTCACTTCCAAGTACTCCAATGATCCCAAAGGTTGTAAGTTTAGCATTACCGTTGTTGAAGATCCGCAGCTATAACAATGAGAAAACATAGTTCTCGATCATTGTTATACAGTGTCATAGTATTATTACACAGCATCAAAGTTCAATTGTATCACAACTTCAACAATAATACTATGGTGATATGTATCGCTCCCCCTTAGTCAATACTCCATCTCACATGGAAACCACTCCCCCTTACATAATGATCCGAAAACCATATGTATTTGCAGTATGAACTACATATTAATTTCCCCCCTTTTTGTCAATAAAATTGACAAAGGTACAAGAACGGATCATAATGAAATTTCCGAGAGAGACATTTCTAGACAAAAGGAAAAAATACTTACCAACTAATTTAGATGCAATCATAAGGCCGAAGATAAATGCATTCATCAAGGAGTTTAAAGATACAAGATAACCCCTCTAAAATTCCACAGCCGCACACCCTTCAAGATATGACCATTAAGCATAAGTTCAAAAAAACTCTCCCCCATTTGATGTCATTCCCGAAAGAACAACACGAGCGACCTTAATTTCAAACGAAAAAAAGGATTTTTATTGGACACCAAAAACCATCAGAATGATTTTCTATATCCAAAAACTCAATCAAATTAATCACAAGTAAACCCATGATTAATTTAATCGGAATACACAATCAAATTAAATACAAGAGGTGATCAATTCAATTGATTATGCTCAACATAAGAGAACCTATGGAGACACGAAAATACTCAACTAGATTAATTACAAGAGAACCCATAATTAATCTAGTTGGAATACACAACCAAACTAATCACAAAAGTAATCAATTTAATTGTCATTTGTTTTGCTCGACATAAGAAAACTTACGGATCAATAACTAAATAACCAAACAAGATGATTAAATTTAGTTCAATATGCTCGACATAACATACTTCACGGAACACCAACTAAGCTAAAAAATTCAACTTGGTTGTATAGTGCTCAACATAAGATACATTACGGAGCCTCACAGTAATACATAAAATATGGATCAGGGATGATCAATACTGCAGAATACACAAGGATTCATTTTATCTTCAATCACTATTTGCATAACGACAATTAATAGACATAATCCTTGACAACAAAATATTTTATCCTATCTTCCATCAAATGTTTGACATTATAGGCTTAAGTTTTGTATCTGTCAAAAGTCTATTCATTCTTTTACCAGTATGTGAATACGGATCACGAACGACTTTACTTTTTACAAAGTGTGGGACAAACATAGTTCACAGACGTAAACACCAATATCCCATAACAAATTGCAATATAACAAATCATAAAGATTAATACTGCAACAACATCATCTTCCAAATAGTTTTTAGAATTTAAACCAAAAAACCTAAAAAAGAACAAGAAGATGAAACATAATAGCTACGCGTAGTCACAATCATTGCTATTCAAGCACTAGTTATTCTTCCAACTAAATCAAAAAGAAGACTTACTAGGCATTGTAGATATTTCTCAGAGCATCTATAGAAAATTCCCATTGATTATGGGATCGTTTAATTCCTCTAGATCTTCAGAAATATCAGTTAACTCACTAAGTTCTCTTTTTAGATCACGCAGCGTATTCTTGGTCAGAGACAACCTTTGTTCATAGTGAGTTATCTCTTCCAAAGAGGAAATTAGGCCTGTCAATGGATACGGATTATCCTAAATCCGATACCGATAATCCGTTAGCCATTACTGTTACCATCCGACATAGCGGTAAACGGATATCCGATACCAATAAGCTAACGGATAATCCCTTATTAATGTAACAGTAGTGGAACCGTGTATTTATGTTAGGTTTAGTTCCGTTATTTGGTAACGTGCGTACTGTACGTGTAAATTCTTATACCTAGGGTGTATTCGTCGAATGAATCTCATTCTTCTCTTCAGTTTTATCGACACAACAGAGAGAAAACTAGGGATGAATCAATCATCGTATTCTCTGCCTTAGAAATCATCGTCTTCTCTATAGAAATCATGTGTGATTACTGATTAGAAACTAGGATTTTCTTCTTCAATTTCCTTTGAGTTTAATTTCAATCTTCAAAACTCAATTTTCAATTTAGGGTTTCTGAAATTAGGGTTCACAATTTCAGATTTGTGAAATTAATCATGTCCCAAAGTGAAAGACGAGCATCAAACCATGTTGGTTCTTCACAGAATCTCTCATTTTCAGTTGCATCACATTTACCTGCTGCTGCATCAAACCAAGTTCAAGGTTCTGGAATTAATGCAACACCTGCTTCTGTTACACTTGCAACTGCAATTCGTCCTAGAAAAGAAGAAAAAGAAGATGTAGAAGTAGATGAAGATTCAGTTATAGCCAAAGAGAAGAAAAAACTACACTCAGTAAGGTATGATGTGTGGAATGATTTTGATAGGGAGATTGGAAAGAAGGTTGTAAAAGGGAAGGAGGTTGGGATACTAATGGCTGAATGCAAACATTGTCACAAAAAGATACCTGCACCCAGTAACCAAAGAACCAACCGCTTGCATTACCATGTTTCTATCTGCAAAGAAAAGCCTGAGAATAAAAAAGGACAAAGACAGATTACTACAGTAAAAACAGGTAATGCTCAAACCAGGTTAGCTAATTGGAAGTATGATGTTGTTTCTACTAGGATACTAGTTGCCAAAATTATATCTAAACATGGTTATCCAATCACTATTGTTGAGCATCCTTATTTTAGAGAGTTTGTCAAGTCTCTTAATCCTACTGCTAAGCTTTACACTAGGAACACAGTTAGGGAAGACATCATGAGAATAGAAACTGAGTTCAAACTGCAATTACAAGAACAATTTGACAATATTACATCTAAATGTAGTTTAACAACAGATATGTGGTCATGTAAGCATACAAAAGATGGTTATTGTTGTGTGACTTTGCATTAAATTGATGATGAGTGGAAGCTGATTAAGAAAACACTAGCATATACTTTAGTGTTATCACCACACTCTGGGGAAGTTCTAGCATCTGTAGTGAAATCAATGTGTCTAGATTTGAACATAGACAATAAGATTTTTGTTGTAGCTGCTGACAATGCTAGCTCCAACAATGTTATGATGGAAAATCTTAAGAAATATCTTGATAGCAAAGATTGTTTAGTTCTTAATGGGGATATGTTCCAAATGAGGTGCAGTAATCATGTATTGCACTTGATTGTTGGGTGGGGAATGAGAGTAGCTGCTCCATTTATAGATGCAGTTAGAGAGTGTGTAAAATATGTCAAGTCAAGTCAGGATAGAAAAGAGAGATTTGAATGTGCAATTTCCCAAGTTAAGCTTCCTGCTTCAAGGTCTATGGGTTTAGATGTGGATACCAGGTGGAACTCCACCTTTAAGATGCTAAGGGATGCAATCTTTTTGAGACGAGCTTTTGTTAGGCTAGCTGATTTGGATAATGACTTCAAGATACTACCATCTTTTCAGGAGTGGCAACAAGGAATACATATATGTGAATGTTTGAAATTTCTTGATGTCATTTCAACCAAATTTGCTGGGATTAAGTATCCCACAACAAATTTGTATTATAATAGGGTGCAAGAAGTTAATAGATGGATTAAGATCTGGGAATCAAGTGAGCATGAGTACATCAGAGACATGTCCAAGAATATGAGGATGAAATTTGATAGCTACTGTAAAGACAGTAACACTTTGATGGGCATTGGAGTTGTTTTAGATCCTAGGTATAAGGCTAGATGGGTGGAGTTTATTATGAAGAGAGTATATGGTGTCAATCACTATCAAAGTCACTATAACAAATTTGATCTTGCACTCCATGTTCTTTACTGTGCTTATGAAACAAACACAACAGTTCCAGATTATTATGATAGTGGAATGAGTTCAGCTGGAAAGGAGATCTCAGCAGCTACAACATCATCATATGAATTTGGTTATGATGATTTTATTATGGAAAACAATGTCTTTGAGGTTCAGAAGTCAGAACTCGAGACTTACTTAGCAGAACCAGTTCTTCCTAAAGGCACGACCACTGAAGAAATGAGGTTTGATATCTTAAGTTGGTGGAAGAATCATGCTCCAAAGTATCCAACTCTCTCAAGGATTGCAAGAGATGTTTTGGAAGTTCCAATGACAAGTGTAGCTTCAGAATCTATGTTTAGTATTGGTGGAAGGGTTCTCACATCTCACAGGAGTTCATTAGCTCCAGAACTTTTTGAAGCATTACTTTGTTTGGGTGATTGGCTGCCAGATCTCACTCTAGGTGAAAGTGATAGTTGTGTTACTGGTAAGTTTCCTTACATATTAATCTTTTATTTGCAATTTATTGTCTTATTGTACTGACAATGACATTTCCAGCTTAAAATGTCTAACACTTTTGATTTTCCTTTCAAAATGCAGAAGTTCAGGACTAAGGAGTAAGGTGGAATGCATTTGCAGAAGCAGTTGGCACTTGGCAGTGGAGAATATGGAGATGGAGGAGGAATGCATTTGCAGTTGTTGCAGCAAATGGAGATGGAGATGTCTTTTTTTTTTGCAAAAAACATGTTTTTTTCTTTTGCTAGAACATCTGAAGATTCTGAACTTGTTTTCTTGTGTGGCATGAACATCTGTATGTCTTTTTTTTGGTGCATCATGGATTTAGAACCTGTTTTCTTGGATTTTAAATTTGTTTTGTGTATTTGTTTTGTGTTTTTAGCCTGTTTTGTGTTTGTCCTGCGACATACCAGATGGTAACGGAAAAATACCCGTTATCCGGTAAGTCCAACGTAACGATAATGTTTTTGAATTTCCTATTTCCGCCGGATATTAACGGACAACGGATATCCACTAACTTTTAATGGCAACGGCAGCGGCAGAGCCTATATCCATTACGTTGGCATCCATTGACAGCCCTAGAGGAAATGATTCGAGATTTTAAATCATTTTGCTTGTTGATGAAAACTTTCACCATGTCTCTAGCACGACAAACAAGAAAGAGACAGTTAGAGGAAGAACCTTCTCCATTGGTTGTTGACTTTTTCTTTATCATTCTCGAGGAAGTGATTCCTTTGCACAGATGTACATTGACTACTTCTACTGCATATCTTTTGGTAGTACCTCTAGTTACATGAGCCATGAAAACGTAATTGAAAGAAGGAGAAAACAAACAATAAAAGGAGATTTATAAGTGTCAAACCCTAGATCATTTTGACACAGTCTTCAAAGAATCTAAAAATAAGATTACCTACACAGATATTCACGAACATTGACTTGAGCCATTTCTCAGACACTTCTCATCTTTTCCAAGTTAAATATGAAACGGCAAACGTCACCATTCAGTTGGTGACCGGACGGGCCAAATGCCCACTTCCCTTGTTTTTTCGTGGCTTGTCACTGTTGGTTGTGCTAACAGATTTCTTACTTCTTCTGGAATATTAACCTTGATTGTCTTTATCCAGACTCACTCGTTGCATGTTCTTTTGAAGTTTGGTGACTCTTGTGTTGCTTTTATTGAATCTCCAATAGGTATCTTTATCATTACTTGAGTGTCCACAGAAGGAGCAGATCAATGTGGATTTTTCGTCTCCATGTAATTTTTCCTGTTTGAAACAACACCCAACCATTGTTTCCTGATTTTCACAATCCATCACTTTTGTTGTTTTGCTTTTGAATCTTAAACCATGATTGTTTCCAAAGGATCTCTGACCAAACAACATTGTTGCAATTTTGTCAGAGCTTCCAGACCGCGTTTGCAGGTCATCTCTGAGATCATTAATCTCTTCTTCTTTTAGAGACATGGTTTTGACGAATTTAATATGAAGATGCTCTATCTCAATATTTTTCCTCTAGAGTGATGATTCAACATTCCTCAAGGAGGCTTTAAGACGAAGGTTCTCTTGAAGAATCTCTTTATTTAGGAGATCAACCAACTCAGTGTCAAATTCAAGTTCTGAATCAGAATTTGAAGTTGAATGAGAATTTGAAGTAAGCGCAGTAAATCCATTGCACCAGTTAGGCTCATCTGAGTTATATTGAGAAGTATTGTCTTCTGTTGAATTATCTTCAGCAACCAGAAAACATGGAAAACCTGCAAATCTATTCTTCCTTTTCATTTGACCTCTTTGACTATTAGTGAATGATCACATTCATCAGCCCATGATAAGTGAGAGCAAGACATCTCAGTTTTGTTCACATCGTTGAGTGCGAACTTTCTCCCTGTATCTTCATCAAGAATTCTTAACTTTCCCATTAGTGAAGTCTTGGAAAGTGTTTCAGGGTTATTTCCCTCAAACATGGCATGCTTCTTAGAATCGTATCTTGATGGCAGCGACCTAAGGATTTTCATCACAATGTCCTTTTCAGGAATGGTCTTACCCAATGCAAGTGATGCATTAACAATTTCAGACACTTTGTGGTAAAAATCATCAATCGATTCACTATCTGCCATCCGAAGGTTCTCCCAATCGGAATTAAGGTTTTAAAGCCTAGCTTCCTTTTCACTGGAGTTACCTTAAAATACGGTTTCTAAGATATCCCAAGCATCTTTATACCTAGTGCAATTAGACACATGGTTTTGAAAATTTGGGGTCATGGCATGTATGATGGCATTCAAACCGTTGGAATTTTGCTTTGCAGCAAGTATCTCGGCAGGACTGTATTCACCAATATTCTTGGGAACGTTTACATCTCCAACTGCCACAACGGGAGCATCATAGCCATTAACAACATATACCCATGATTGAAAATCACGTGCTTGAAGAAAATCTCGCATAACAATTTTCCACCATAAGTAATTAGAGCCATCGAAGACTGGTGGTACGTTAATAGAGATAACACCTCTGTCCATAGATTCAGATCACTATAAGCACATACTTGTAAGGTCTTAAACGTGTTTGCCTGCTCTAATACCAATTTAAAAAGCGGGGATCTAATAACACCACCTAATATTTCGCTTAGCAATCTGTATGGACAAACTCGAATATACTTTTAAGAGAATCAACAAGACTCAATCAATTAAAAGTACATTAACGAGTTTATATCTCTCTTCTTGATTTGATTTACTCAATCAGGAACTGCGAGTTCTAATCAAATGCAAGGAATAACTTGGATGGTACCAAAGACCAATATCCAAGGATCAATCAATGACAATCAACCAAAGGTTAGATTACTCTAATTGATTATCTAACACACAACCTGTATTATTTCAATTATAAAGATAAAACAATATAATGCGGAAATTAAAATAACACAAACACTAGAAATTTTGTTAACGAAGAAACCGCATATGCAGAAAAACCCCGGGACCTAGTCCAGTTTGAAAACAACTGTATTAAACCGCTAAAGACACTAGCCTACTCCAAGCTAACTTCGGAATGGACTGTAGTTGAACCCCAATCAATCTCCCACTGATCCAAGGTACAGTTATGCTCCTACGCCTCTGATCCCACTAGGATACTGCGCACTTGATTCCCTTAGCTGATCTCACCCACAACTAAGAGTTGCTACGACCCAAAATCGCAGGCTTTGACAATAAACAAATCTGTCTCGCACAGACAAGTCTATCAAAGGATCAATCTGTCTCCCCCAGATAAACCCTAAAGGTTTTGTTCCGTCTTTTGATAATAACCAAGGTGAACAGAAACCAATTGATAATCCGGTCTTATATTTCCGAAGAACAACATAGAGTTATCAATCACCTTGCAACAATCTTAATAGTATGGTAGCGAAACAAGATGTTGCGGAATCACAAACAATGAGAGGAAGATGTTTGTGATTACTTTTTCCTATCGGAGATATCAATCTCAAGCCAATCAATCTGATTGTACTTGTACAATAGAAGATGCAAGATCATATCACACAACTACGATAAAAGTAGTATCGGTCTGGCTTCACAATCCCAATGAAGTCTTTAAGTCGTTAACCTAGTTTTAGAAGAAGAAAACTAAAGGTTAAAGGAGAATCGACTCTAGCACGCAAACTAGTATCACACGTAAGGTGTAGGGATTAGTTTTGCACAATACTAGATGTCTTCTTTATATAGTCTTTCAAATCAGGGTTTGCAATCAATGTTAGCTTAGTAATACAACATTAAGTATTCACCGTTAGATGAAAACCTGATTTAGATTCAAGATAATATTTCTCAACCGTTAGATCAAAAACTTAGCTTGTTACACACACTTGACAACGCAAGATTCTAGGTTTGTTAACCGTACCCAAACATATGCACTTATTGGTTCAACAATAGTTAACTAAAAGGTTATCCATATGAGCATTTCATATCAACCATGTTCTTCTTCACCATAACTAGTTCAAATGACTTTAAATGAACTAGTTAGAGAGTTTTTCAATGCAAGGAAATATTATGTACTACACAAGACACAATTGAAGCAAAGATGATTTGATTCACTTGAATCGGTTCATGAACTTTTATAGCAACGGTTTGCAAACTGCATTCCTAAGTATTTTTAAGTTTAAGTTCAGAAATCATCTTCAGATATATAACCTTCTCAAGTTCGCATACTAGGTTCGCGGACTTAAGTTACCGGGCAGAGTTTACAAACTCCAGCAGAAATTTCCGGGTTTGAGAACTTCGGCAGTTCGCGGACTTGGCTCACGCCATTCTTCTGGTTCTCTTGATCAACAAAGTTCGCAAACTTTGGTTCAAGGAATAAGACTTATACATAAATGTGTTTTCGCAACAATGCTTATGTCCACCATTGGTTGTGTAATCTAAACTCTCATTTCAATCTTTGAAACATTCTTAGAGGACGTTATATAGTTGTTACACCATTTATCGTCAAAGCAATTTTCAAGATGATTGAAACACATCATGACTTTCGTCACATGATAAAGATAAACTTTATTGAAGCGAAAAGCTTACCAACACATATTCGAGATATAGATATGCGAGGTATACTCGTCTCAAAATACCAAATGTGTACAATCCAAGTCAATATATATAGCATACAACTTCTTGTCTCAAAGTGTATAAGATAGAGTAGATAAAATTTTGAGTGATATATAAGTTCAAGTCTTCACATACCTTTTTATCGAGAAGTTCCACCAGTTCCTTGAGTAGTTCTTCTACTTGTATGATGAATCGCCATGAAGTCCTTGAGCTCAACTACACTTTTTATCCTAGTCCGAGACTTAGCTATAATAGACTAGAAATCAAGACTTATAGTTTTGATTACTAACATTGACAAACATGCTTGAGATAGCAACACATGCGAGTTCGACCGAGCAATGCTCTAACAGATTTATCTAGTAGTTTTGAGTACTATGCATGTAGTTATGTTTATGCTGTTATTATGAGATATATGTTCACCCAGGAATGTTTGAGCCTTGTTTCTATGCCTGTCCTTTGCTTATATCATATGTTAAAACTTTTGATATGGATGGGTATCAAATGATTGTTTAGGCATTAGATCATTAGTAAAATGTGTGTCTCAAACTCTCAACCTTTTTATTTCTCTCAATTGCAGGGGAATGAAGGTCAAAGATGATAAAGATGGGTCCTCTACTCATGCTTCTATGGTTGCAACCTTAGATGTTGCAACTGGGTGACAGGTATTTGGTTTAATTGTATACTTGGTTCCCTTTTTGATACCCACCTTAATGTTGGTCTCAGCTGATAATAGGATTTTGTGCATTAGGATATCTTAGTTGAACAAGTAGGTTTTATACATATTTTGGATGGGTGTACATATTGGTGCACTAGCGCAATTCCCAAGAAAAAGTAGGTTTGTGTGTGGTTATGAATGATCGTCTTTATGCATGTTTGCAGTGGTGTGCATATTGGTGCACCTATGTATTTTTCATGAAAAAGGTTTGTGTGCAGTGGTTATAAGTGGTCGACTTTTGTGCATGTGTTGGCAGGGGTGTACACATTGGTGCACCTGTGTATTTTCTATTGAAAAGTAGGTTTCTCGTGTTTTGCAGCGGTGTACTTGTGTTTTATTTTTAACCTTTTCTTTGCTTTGTTTCTTATGTGGTTGTTAGTGAAAGGTTATCACTTTTTCCTCTGTGGTTTCTTATGTTTTTTTTTTATTCAGGTTAACTGCTAAACCATCCTATGAAAATCATACCATTATTCAGCAAGAGCTTGGCGTGTTTGATATTTTTGTCAGTCTGTGTAGACTAGAGTCGCGGGCTGACTATCATGAATATTGAATGGTTAAATGGTTGAGGTGATGCAGCTGGCTATGAAGCAATTGCATGTGATGCTATGGGAAATTTGGAAGAATGGGTTTGCTTGTATGTTGCATTTCAAGGGATGGTGTAGCTGAGTAAGTAATGGTAGAACTCTGAAGTGGTGATATAGTGAATAAATATGAAATTGCAAAGATGAAATCTGAAATGTGTGATGTTGGTGGTACTGAGGAGCATGAATTTATGTTGTTGTTAGATGGGTAGTGAAAAAACTAATTTGTACCTAGTTAAATGGGTTAGGACTAACTAGTATATTTGGATGAGATTTTGGACTAAACCGTATTTTTTCCCTTATAATTTGAGCGATGCGACCATGAATATCATATCTCATGGGATTTCTTTGTCCTTGTGTAACTGTATCACGAGCCACAACTACTATCTCTTTATAAATCGTGTTAGTTTTTTAGATTAGAATTATTGATTATATGGTTGTCTGTCTTTTTTGAAAATCTGAAAACTCGAATTAGTATCCTTAATATGCACCCAGCACCCTACTGCTAAAAAGAAAAGAAAAAAAAAACTAGGCAGATGCACTGCCTAGGGTCCAAAACTTAAGTCTGGCTTTTGTCCACGGCCCGTAACTGTTATCGATAACTAGGAATGACGGGTTACTTTTTGTTGGTCAGAGTTGATTAATTATTTCCACCTGGACTATGAAACAGCTTGTTGCCGATGTTAAGAAAATGTGGAAAAACGGAAGTGACAAAGAGTAATTGACAATACACAAATAAAATTGCTTAAAAAAATCAAAATTAACAAATCCTAGATGAAAATGACATTTAGATTTTGATATTGTTTGAATGGATAAAAATGTAAAAGTAGTCGGGATGTAAACAGTTTCATCCTACCCATATTTAAATATTTTTTTTTTATTTTTAATTTACATCAGGATGCATCCAGTTTCATCCTTACTACTTTTTAAGTTTAAGTCAAGATGATTCATCCTTGCTATTCTTTTGGTGTCCATTTCATCCATAATAATTTTTACTTGTCCATTTGAACCATGTTTTAAAAATATTTGGACAAATGCCCATTTTCCGTTGACAATATGCAATATAGAGAATCATTTATTACAACAACAGGAAAAAGATAACCCAACAAAAACACCTAGAAAAGACATAACTAAACAAGATGCATTCTTTTTTCCTAAAGAACACAAAAAAAAAAAATGAAATTAAAAATCATTTCATCATTTCTTTTCATCATTCATTCCCATTGTGTTCTTCACAGCGTCCACTGCACCTTGTGCTGATTTCGTCACAGTATCAGCTGCAGCTTGTGCTGTGTTCATCACATTTGTTCCAGTCTGCATAATATTTACCAAAAATCAAAATCAATCAACAAGAATATATTAATTAACTTGTATGTTGACTGTTAATATGACCCTAATTAATTTACCTGTTGAAGGAATCCAGGGGTCTCTTCCTTTTTCGGTGCACCGACTACATAGTCTTTGGTTGTTTGAGCTGCACCGGCGACATGTCCCCCAGCTGTGCTAGCTGTGTTCTTAGCTGATTCAAGGAATCCAGGGGTTTCTTCCTTTTTCGGCTGGCCTGCACCGGTTACGAAGTCTCTAGTTGCTTGAGCTGCATTGCCGATATGTCCCCCAGCTGCGTTAGCTGTGTTCTTAGCTGATTGAACCCATCCGTCTGTGTTGGGACTCTGATCAGCAGACATCTTCGAACTCTTAAAATGAAAGGAAATGAGAGATATTTGAACTTCGAACTGGTAGTAGAGATATAATGTGTTTATTTTCTTGTTATCTTTAATCCCTCTTCTTGTATGAGTATTTATGGATTTTTTTGGTGGTAACACATGCCGATTGCTTTGTGGTTGAAATGGGTGTTGATTTTCTTGTAACACGTCGCGGTAAAAACAAAACAAAAATGGAAGGGTAGTTGGCTCATCATCTAATACAGTTGGATGATTTTCTACCTATGTGACCATGTCGACCTAAAAATAAAATAATATCCTAGCAAGAGATATGAGTTATGACTCAGTATATCTAACACAGTTGGATAAGTTTGGGACCACACGATATTTTAGTTCGCTGTTGTCGGCCTGTCCGGGCAGGGAAGCAATTGTTTCCATGGCTAGCAGATGAAGTGCCGTTTTGGGTGGCCTTTTGCTAGGGCCACCAAAGCCCAGTTTAAGTAGGGACACTTAACTACACCACATGATTTTAATTATTTTTGTGTTACACATTTATCAGATTTACATGTAATAATTAAGTAATTTTCGTATTACTGTGGTATAATAGTAACATCACTGGGTGATGATATTGGTGACCTTCTGATCAAATCAAGTCCAGTAGCTTGATTCAGAAACTCAGTTGGGGTGGAGGAGTTTTTCTTTCTTTCGTTTTTTTCCTTGCTACATGGGCTTGCAGGTGATGGACCTGTTTGAAGTTTGAACCTTAGATATGTGATTATTTTTTTTCTTAAAATGGGTTAAAAGCCCAAAGATTATATTATATTTTTCATCATTAACGATTTTATTTGTAGATACCTTGTACCTGGAAGACAATTTACATGTCTAGTTAAAGACTCATTGTTATTGTGCATTGGGTTAGAGTTTTCAAAAGTTCTTACTTTACTAACATTATCACAATTAGAAGAAAAAAAGATTGGTGTAAGATTTTTCTTTTCGTAATTTTTACAAAAAGAAAAATTATCAATGTTTACTTCATCAAATTCATGCTTCAAAAAAAGAAATCAGGTGTTTTAGGAAATTAGGGCCAACGAATTTAGATTCGGTTTAGGTCACTGAAGCAAAGAACTGGGCCTGAAAATTTCTTATGCTACACCATCCTGGAAAAAAATAGAACAATTCTAAATTGATAGTGGAAAATTATGCAGCATGACCAAGGATTGGAATTTAAAAACAGAGTTTATAATCTTATGGGATTTTATTCGCAGAATTGTAACAACGTTTAAAAAAAAAGTGTTCTCCCAACTTAAAGTTAAAATTATTGGAATTCTAATTTCAAACGACATAGTGGATCCGATTAAGACCTAATACTTTTTGAAAACTGTCTTCCAATTTCAACATAAAAGATAACATGTCTAGAAAATAAGTCTTATGGCATCACAACCCAAGCCACAAACCTGTGAAGAGGTTGTGTTTTGCGGTTGTGTTTTCTTTCTTAAGAGAGAAGAAAGATTATGAAAAAATCATACTTATATAACTAAAAAACAACATATAAAATTGAAAAGTAGGAAAAAGTAATAAAGAAAAAAAAATTCTTAGCAATTTTCTTTTTTTTTTTTTGTGAAATTTCCAAGTTCATCCATATTTTTTGCGAAAGATATGCTTGTGAATAATAGTTTTAGGCGACAGTTTTCAATATTTCGAGGATTGCACACCTTATCCAGGGAAAAGCCGGCTCCAAAAATTTAATCTTCTTCCCAACGGTTCTTCACATGACGCGTAATTAGTACTGTTTTTTTATGTTGTCGAAAATATTATTAGAGTTGCTTATCTAGTAAGCGATTCGGCGAGTGACAAATGTTGGTTTGGGAAATGAGAATAATCGATCAGGTGAAATGTACGTTTGGGCAACTATTCATCCCCTTATTCGCGTTTCAGAAAAATAAGGAACACGTAAATTCGTGTTTAGTGCGTTTTTCTTATCACATTTCGGGACAGAAAAAATCGGTACATATATGTTAGAGAACTAGGTTAATCGGAGAATGAGAAACACATAGAAAATGATGGAGCACTGACTTCAAGGATTTTTCTATTGTTTTAGATAATAATTCAACCTTTCAGAGTTTCACGAGTATAATAGGTCAAAAATATTTTCCTTCAGGATTCAATGATTCCGTAATCGTATTCAAGGATTGTACTTTCTTGATCGATTGAGAAACGCATTTTAAGAGACTATGTTTATGTTATATAAGAGAAAGAGAGTCATAAGTTTTTTACGTGTTTGAATTATAGAACCTTATAACACGATTCATGTCCACTAGAGATACGTGTTCATCCCCAGCAGACATCTCCAAGAGACTTCCTATCGTCAAACAAAATACATACTTTTAGGAAATATGCAACAATGCACATCTAATAATTAATACCCTAGTGAATTTGGTTCATAAAAAATTGTATATAAAATTATAAATTCGTGGAATGATTTAAAGATACCAAAAATAAAGAAAAAGAATTGATTTTGTATAATAATTGAAATTAAGAATTTTTATATGAAAATTTCTATAAAAAAAATAACCCAAAAACTTTTATAAAGAACTTTAGGATCGTTCGTAAGATTCGAGAATAAATAATCAGTCCAAAATATTACGTTTTAAACCCGATGTTCAATAATTGCAAGAGTTAAATCGACTGTGACTAATTCACGTTTGTTCGTGAATTGTTGAGTTCAGTTGTTAACTAAGATCGAGATTATGAAATAGTTTGTTAGTTATAAAAATGTGAAGAAAAAAAAAGCTCAATAACGGCAAGAGTAATTGATCTGATCTAATTAAACATATTTCATTATGCATAGCTAATCGTTTATTACAATCACATAAGATACCATGGGAAAGATATATAACAAGAAAACACCTAAAAAGACATAATTAAAATGAAAATAATTCGCAAAATCAACACAAATTCATGGAGTGATGAAAGAAAGATATACCCACACAAAAGTACAACATATGTATTGTATTTTTATTTTCTTATTGGTAGGTGGAAATGGATCGATTGTTTATTAACAATCACTTCATTCCCACTACTTTCTTCACAGTCTTCACTGCATCTTTTGCCGTGTGCATAGCGGTTGTTGTTCCAGTCTGCACAACATTTACACCGTATTAGTTATATACTCCATACTCAACAAATCAAAATCAGTCAATAAGAAATTACATTAAGTTGTTGAATGTTAACATGACCCTAATTTATTTACCTGTTGATGGTGGTGAGTCTGGTGACCTTTGTTTTTCGGGTGGGAAGCATTGGATACAGTGTGAGCTGCATTGGCAACCTGTTCCACAACTTTGTGAGCTGTGCTCTTAGCTGATTGAGCCGGAGTCTTCTTAGCAAACATCTTCGCACTCTTTAAAAAAATAATTAAAGGAAATTTATATAAGTTTATTCAACTTGTGTGATACGATTATGTTAAGATGAAGAGATTGTCTTATTTTCTTGTTATCTTAGTCTCTCCTCTTCTTGCATGACTATTTATAGATTTTAATAATTGCTTTGTGGTTGAAATGTTTGTTGATTTTCACATAACACGTCATGTTAAATTAAATATAATAATGGAAGAATATGGATTTTTGGGAGTCAACGTAATTCTATCCATGCTATGTCGACCTAAACATCAAAATATTTCCTACCATGTTTAGAGTATTGTTAACCGGGGTACCACTTTTTTTAGGGGTGCACTAAAATTCATCTATGACAAGACATCTTTTATCATAGGATTAGTACACCCCCGGGCAAAAATGTGCCTCCGATTAGCATCCATGCATGTTCTAGGAAGTGATAGACGAAATCATTATCTCATACAGTTGAATGGGGTACTAGCCCTACCAGAGTCTTAAATCAGACTTTTGGATCACATGCATTTTTGGATATTACATGTTTAACTAGCTAACTGTTGTCGACGACCGACAGGGCTAGGGTAGCAATTGTTTCCAATAAATGTTGCAAACAAAGTTACAAAATCAACATGTAAATGCTCAAAGTTTGGGATGGGGTATTAATACTTTACTGAAAAAAAAGAAACCGAAAGGTCAAAGGAATCTGTGGTATCACTGGTATGTTTAAATTACTGGAAATAGTTGTTATCAGTTATTCCCTCTGTTTTCTGAAAAGAGTTATTTTTACTTTTTCAATTTTACGTATTTTAAGCTAAAATGAAAAAGTGAAAGTATTTTTTTTTCCAGAAATGGAGGTAGTATTTGTCTTAGACCTTGGTGCCAGTGCACCATCACCAATTGGTTGTGCCCAAGAATTCTCAATGGATGGTCAATTGCTTTAGCTAATTGGGTGGCTCTGTGTTCTATAGATCATGCTATGATATTATTGTTTTGATTTTGATTCAATTGTTATGTTTTTAGAGTGTCTGCGTTAAAATTGTCCATTGCAAATGATTTATCCTTTTCGGTTCTATTAAAATATTGGGCTTGGGTTCCTCACTTCCATCTATAGCAATAATAACGAGAAAGATTTTGAAACAAGTTTCATTTTAGTTTACACTTGGATAATTAAATCGGACTTTTATAAGTTATGATTTTTTTGTGATTATTTTCAAGTTGGAGAGAGAAAAGAATAAAATAAAGAAAAACATATAAAGAGAAAAGACATAATTATCTAGGATTTTGGTGTTTATTTCGCCCATTCCTGGTGTTTAATTGTCCATTTGAATCATGTTTTAAGAAAACTTGAGCAATAGACTCATTTTCTCAAAATAGATACATGTTGTCTAATCGAGATGTTGTATTTCCAACATTGAATTTCATAAAGGAATGTAACAGTAAGAAAATAGGTTTTTAGTTAGTCTTGAAATATGGAAATTTCATCGATAAGATTTATCGAGTCGAGGGGCAATATGAAAATTCCATTACATGAAATCAAAATTAGCCCTAAAAAACTCGATTTTCTTTATGTTTTGCGTTCTTTTCTTTTTTTCTTCCGAAGCATCTGTTTTGCGGATTGCATATCATTTTATGATAGAGATATTCAAATTAGTATAACATCCTTATATCTTCATCACCTGATTGATTAAGTGGTACAAAATTTGGAAACAAAAATTATAAGATTTCACCGAGATAAAGCTATCAAGGTGTCCTAGTCTCAACGGAGATCAAGATCCAAGATTTACCATATTAGACCACACATTATAACACTGTAGTTATTAAAAATAAAAATTATACATCCAATTTTTTCTTTGCTTCTTCCATTAAAAAAAGATACTATCACTTTTTCAATGTGGCCTATTTTTAAGCTAAAATTAAAAAAAATGACTATTTTTATCTAAAAAACGGAGGTAGTACTTCTCAGTTTACATCTTCGATAAGCTTAAAATGGATTGAAAATTGATTATATCCAGACTATGAAACAGTTCGATACTAAGGTTATGAAGTGTGAAAAATCTGAAGTGACAATGTTGAGATTATTAACCTATATTTTCTGGGTTATCAAAGATCATGCAATTTATAATATTGAGGACCACTCCACTCATTGTCAAGTGATTTTGAGTTGGATATTTTAACATGGTATCAGATCAGGCTATTTATGACGATTTGACTGCGGCTTTACTCCGCGTCATCCGATTTATTATCCATATACGTGTTAGAGGATTATTAATCCCATATTGGACATATAGTCCGGGTTATCTTAGATTTAGATCCTTTGATTTATAATATTGAGAGTCACTCCATTTATTGCCAATCAATATAAAGTTGAATACCCACAACGGATAAGAGTAACTGACCGAATGAAACATTTCATTATGCATATCTTGAGAATTATGTATTACAATCCCATAAAAGATGTGCTAGGACTACAGTGGTACATCGAAACTAGCAAAAAAAAAGAACACAAATACGTACATAGATAAAAGGAAGATCCATTATCCATACATCGACATACTGTATTTTTATTGGTTGGTAGAAGGCTAGAAGCGAATGTATTGTTTAACATTAACAAATTCCCACAGTCTTCTTCACAGTCTCCACTGCATCATGTGTTGTTTTCGTCACAGTGTCCGCTGCACCTTGTGCCGTGTTGATCACTGTTGTTCCTGCCTGCACATATGTACACCAATAGTTATATATAGCTCATGCATTTTCAACAAGTCAAAATCAATCAAAAAGAATACACCACACATGACTTAATTTGAACTTCTATATGATGACTGTTGATATGTTTACCTGTTGAAGAACGTTCTCCTGTTTCGGCTGGGCAGCTTTAGTTACAGAATGAGCTGCATTGGAAACCTGATCCGCGGCTTTGTCAACCGGACTCGGCTGGACAGTTTTGGATACAGAATGAGCTGCATTGGAAACCTGATCCGCAGCTTTGTCAACCGGACTCTGCTTAGAAAACATCTTCGCACTCTTAAAATGAAAGGAAGTAAGTTTATTCAAACTGATAGAAGCTGTATGATAAGATGAAGGGATTGTTTTTCTTTTACTTGTTATCTTTGTCTCTCTACTTGTATGGTTATTTATAGAGATTTTAATGGGAGTGTTTTTATTCCTCAATTGTGTGGCAACACATGTCGATTGCTTTGTGGTAGAAACTTTCGTTGTTGATTTTCTAGTACCACGTCATGTTAAAATCATTAGTAGCACTGCGCACTATACAGAGGATTTTATCTATGTTGTCGACCTAAATATATAGCAAAATATCTTACCAGATGACTCTTATAATCTAGTACAGTTGGATGGGGCAAGTGCCCTACCAGAGTCTTAAATCAGATTTTAGGACCACGGGCCGGGCGTATGTAGATATTACTACTTCGCTAGCCAACTGTTGTCGGCCGGGCCGCGGTAGCAATTGTTTGCGATTGATGGACATTGCAAACTGCACACTTTTGATTAAAAAAATTGAAAATTTCTAGATTGATAGTAAGATATTCTATGATTTGAAGGTCAGACATTAGGAATTCTGGAAGTTAGAATCAAGTTAGACGATCGATACGCTGTAATATTCTAGTAGTATTCGGTTACTGTGATTTTTATTTTTACTTTCAATTTTTTAAAACATAAAATAGGGATCTCTTGATTATGCAGTTAATTTATTTTTTGTTTTTCAAAATGGATTAAAAATTGACGAGCTAGGTAAGCTTTATATACATGGGAAGGATCCAATGACACAGTTAGAATGATTTGATATCATTTTTCTTATAAAATCCAATTGACAATGAATTTGAAGCTAATATTTTGGTGACATATTCCCCTTATAAAGCTATACATTCATACTAAAAATGAACGTATTTCGAAATACGAAACTTCACCATCCACAAATTTTAATTTCAACCGTTAATCTTTAATCGTTGATATATAAAATGGAAAATGGTGGTCTTATACATATCAGGATGCACTCATTTTTGGTTGGAGTGTAGATCTTTATAAAAGGAACATGTCACAAAAAAAATTAGCTCTAAATTTATTGTAGGTTGGATTTTATAAGAAAAATGCCGTCAAAATGTCAAAATAATGTCACCATGTCATCTAATCCTGCCGCTTACATATATGACTACCATTACAATTTTATTTTACTTGCATCAATTTTTATTCCTTAAAATCTTTCATAATTGATTCATTCATTCATAGTCTTGATCCACTAAAAAGCACTAATGGAGCACGAGTGATACCAATAATACCGATAGTGGTAAGAATAAAAACCTTGTTGGAGCCCTTTCTGCAAATTTCCAATCCCTGGGAAATATTGGAATGCCAAAACCCTGCAATCAACAAATAATAACAGATGCAGGTTGGGTTCCTCTTAATGGACCACCATTTTTTTCGTTTGATAGGAATATGAACC
Source organism: Papaver somniferum (assembly GCF_003573695.1). NCBI lineage: Eukaryota > Viridiplantae > Streptophyta > Magnoliopsida > Ranunculales > Papaveraceae > Papaver > Papaver somniferum. Next base: position 1,329,994 of record NC_039362.1, read on the forward strand.
TGTGTAGTATTTTATAATAATCAAAAGATGCAGAAAAATAAAAAGCACATACAAGAATTTTGTTAAACGAGGAAGATTTCTCGGGAGCTCGTCCAGCTTTGAGCACCAAACTTTACTAAGCCGCTACAGACTCTAGCCTACTATCATACTTAGGACTGGAATGTAACTGAGAAAGAATTAACCCTCCAAGCAATTCAGTTGCATTCGTGCTCCTTACGTCTCTTGAACCTTTAAGACTCTACATAATTGATTCATATAACTGACGTCTTTTAAAGCCTAAGAGTTGTTTCAACTTAACTGGAGATTTTCTTTTATACCAATATGCCTCTAACAGATAAGCCTATTTCATTTTCCTTTATCAATGATTGGAAATATGTTTGCAATAGACAAAGCTAACACACCTTATGAATTATGCACACTTACACTTCGTTAGGTGAGAAGCCTGGATTACAAACCACCTCTAAAGGACAATCTTAAACCAATCAACAAATACATGAGTTTTATAAAATCTATCTTGAGGAATCACAAGGTCTGAGACGAATAAAACTTTGCGATTTCTATTTTTCTCGTTCTTGATTGGAGATTGACGAAAACCTCGGCAATCAATAAGAACAAGATCAAGATACAAACTATCAAGGTAGAGATCCGACCTGGATTTACAAATCCCTAAGTAAAGTGTTTAAGTTGTAAACTTGATAATGTTTCTCATAAGAAACCTAGGTTCATAAGGAAGACTCTAGCGTACAACTAGACACATAGTTGTTAGGGATTGGAATTCTTGGTTGTTTGAGTCTCTCTATTTATAGAATTTCAAGACTATAGGTATCTCTGAATTCAATCTAAGTTAAGTTGATATTCAAGTAAACACTTTCTTAGTTCAGTTTAAATTATTTTTATGAATTCATATGTAAGCATAGACGAATATACATTATAGTCCAGGATACAGGAACCGTGTACGATGATATCTCATGGCAAATGTGTCATATGAACATATAAGCATAATCGTGTTTATTTAACACTCGAGACTGAAACCTTGATTCACAAATACAAGGTGACTTAGTAACCAACGTTATCTTAGAAGTGTTTATGAGATTTATAACAATGCCAAACATATTTGCGAAAATAGTTTTTGAGCATCTGCTTTTATTCGTATTATAGGTAGCTATTTGTAGGGGGCACACGTACCTATGGACCAGTTTGTGAATTCAGGATGCTAGGGTAGGTACGCATACTGGGTACCTACCTTGTTCCAGAACTCAGTTGACTAGGGTACGCATACTGGGTAAGCGTACCTACCTTGTGTCAAGAATCTCAGTACATCTGAAACTCTCTTTCAATGATTTGAAACATTCCCAATTGTCATAGATATAGAATATCATTGCTTGGGAAATTTCCAAATGATTAACTTGAATAAAAAATAGTTCTTGACAAATAAATTGTTCTTGACTAAGATTGCTAAGGATATATGAACATTCATTGCTTGAATCATATTTCGAGATATTTAACAAGGCAAGCTTGACTCGAAATTTCTTCTTTGCAATATTAAATCTAATTAAAATCATACAACATAGTCTCATAAAGAGAAAATGGTAAATGTCGTGAGTAAATAGGATGGTTCAGTATTCACATACCTCTTTTTTGATGAAGTACTTCAAATGTCTTCTCTTGATCTTCAGTCTTCAGTTTTCAAGGGTTATACAGTAATGTATGATACTTTACTACCATACTCTAATCCTAGTCCGAGACCGACTTTAGTAGACTAGAAATCAAGATATATTTTTTGTGCATCTAACATAGGCAACAAGCTTGAGATAGATAAACTTGTGAGTTCGACGGAGTAGTGCTTTAACATGATATATGTTTTGTTTTTTTTTCCAAAAAAGAGGCAATCCTCAGATATAACTCTGATTCAAGATCAATAATGATTATAATACTGACTCGCGAGTATCCAACAGTTACATGGGTTTCAAAATTTTCATACAGACTATATATCCAAACCACTTAACACCATAGTCCCGTGACTATAAAACTTTGCGATTTCTATCTTTCTCGTTCTTGATTGGAGATTGACGAAAACCTCGACAATCAATAAGAACAAGATTAAGATACAAACTATCAAGGTAGAGATACGACCTGGATTTACAAATCCCTAAGTAAAGTATTTAAGTTGTAAACTTGATAATGTTTCTCATAAGAAACCTAGGTTCATAAGGAAGACTCTAGCGTACAACTAGACACATAGTTGTTAGGGATTGGAATTCTTGGTTGTTTGAGTCTCTCTATTTATAGAATTTCAAGACTATAGGTATCTCTGAATTCAATCTAAGTTAAGTTGATATTCAAGTAAACACTTTCTTAGTTCAGTTTAAATTATTTTTTAGGAATTCATATGTAAGCATAGACGAATATACATTATGGTCCAGGATACTGGAACCGTGTACGATGATATCTCATGGCAAATGTGTCATATGAACATATAAGCATAATCGTGTTTATTTAACACTCGAGACTGAAACCTTGATTCACAAATACAAGGTGACTTAGTAACCAACGTTATCTTAGAAGTGTTTATGAGATTTATAGCAATGCCAAACATATTTGCGAAAATAGTTTTTGAGCATCTGCTTTAATTCGTATTATAGGTAGATATTTGTAGGGGGAACACGTACCTATGGACCAGTTTGTGAATTCAGGATGCTAGGGTAGGTACGCATACTGGGTACCTACCTTGTTCCAGAACTCAGTTTACTAGGGTACGCATACTGGGAAAGCGTACCTACCTTGTATCAAGAATCTCAGTACATATGAAACTCTCTTTTAATGATTTGAAACATTCCCAATTGTCATAGATACAGAATATCATTGCTTGGGAAATTTCCAAATGATTAACTTGAATAAAAAATAGTTCTTGACTAAGATTGCTAAGGATATATGAACATTCATTGCTTGAATCATATTTCGAGATATTTAACATGGCAATCTTGACTCGAAATTTCTTCTTTGCAAGATTAAATATAATTAAAATCATACAACATAGTCTCATAAAGAGAAAATGGTAAATGTCGTGAGTAAATAGGATGGTTCAGTATTCACATACCTCTTTGTTGATGAAGTACTTCAAATGTCTTCTCTTGATCTTCAGTCTTCAGTTTTCAAGGGTTATACAGTAATGTATGATACTTTACTACCATACTCTAATCCTAGTCCGAGACCGACTTTAGTAGACTAGAAATCAAGATATAGTTTTTGTGCATCTAACATAGGCAACAAGCTTGAGATAGATAAACTTGTGAGTTCGACGGAGTAGTGCTTTAACATGATATATGTTTTGTTTTTTTTTTTTCCAAAAAAGAGGCAATCCTCAGATATAACTCTGATTCAAGATCAATAGTGATTATAATACTGACTCGCGAGTATCCAACAGTTTCATGGGTTTCAAAAGTTTCATACAGACTATATATCCAAACCACTTAACACCATAGTCCCGTGACTATAAAACTTTGCGATTTCTATTTTTCTCGTTCTTGATTGGAGATTGACGAAAACCTTGACTATCAATAAGAACAAGATCAAGATACAAACTATCAAGGTAGAGATCCTACCTGGATTTACAAATCCCTAAGTAAAGTATTTAAGTTGTAAACTTGATAATGTTTCTCATAAGAAACCTAGGTTCTTAAGGACGACTCTAGCGTACAACTAGACACATAGTTGTTAGGGATTGGAATTCTTGGTTGTTTGAGTCTCTCTATTTATAGAATTTCAAGACTATATATATCTCTGAATTCAATCTAAGTTAAGTTTATATTCAAGTAAACACTTTCTCAGTTCAGTTTAAATTATTTTTAGGAATTCATATGTAAGCATAGACGAATATACATTATGGTCCAGGATACTGGAACCGTGTACGATGATATCTCATGGAAAATGTGTCATATGAACATATAAGCATAATCGTGTTTATTTAACACTCGAGACTGAAACCTTGATTCACAAATACAAGGTGACTTAGTAACCAACGTTATCTTAGAAGTGTTTATGAGATTTATAGCAATGCCAAACATATTTGCGAAAATAGTTTTTGAGCATCTGCTTTAATTCGTATTATAGGTAGCTATTTGTAGGGGGCACACGTACCTATGGACCAGTTTGTGAATTCAGGCTGCTAGGGTAGGTACGCATACTGGGTACCTACCTTGTTCCAGAACTCAGTTGACTAGGGTACGCATACTGGGTAAGCGTACCTACCTTGTGTCAAGAATCTCAGTACATCTGAAACTCTCTTTCAATGATTTGAAACATTCCCAATTGTCATAGATATAGAATATCATTGCTTGGGAAATTTCCAAATGATTAACTTGAATAAAAAATAGTTCTTGACAAATAAATTGTTCTTGACTAAGATTGCTAAGGATATATGAACATTCATTGCTTGAATCATATTTCGAGATATTTAACAAGGCAAGCTTGACTCGAAATTTCTTCTTTGCAATATTAAATCTAATTAAAATCATACAACATAGTCTCATAAAGAGAAAATGGTAAATGTCGTGAGTAAATAGGATGGTTCAGTATTCACATACCTCTTTTTTGATGAAGTACTTCAAATGTCTTCTCTTGATCTTCAGTCTTCAGTTTTCAAGGGTTATACAGTAATGTATGATACTTTACTACCATACTCTAATCCTAGTCCGAGACCGACTTTAGTAGACTAGAAATCAAGATATATTTTTTGTGCATCTAACATAGGCAACAAGCTTGAGATAGATAAACTTGTGAGTTCGACGGAGTAGTGCTTTAACATGATATATGTTTTGTTTTTTTTTCCAAAAAAGAGGCAATCCTCAGATATAACTCTGATTCAAGATCAATAATGATTATAATACTGACTCGCGAGTATCCAACAGTTACATGGGTTTCAAAATTTTCATACAGACTATATATCCAAACCACTTAACACCATAGTCCCGTGACTATAAAACTTTGCGATTTCTATCTTTCTCGTTCTTGATTGGAGATTGACGAAAACCTCGACAATCAATAAGAACAAGATTAAGATACAAACTATCAAGGTAGAGATACGACCTGGATTTACAAATCCCTAAGTAAAGTATTTAAGTTGTAAACTTGATAATGTTTCTCATAAGAAACCTAGGTTCATAAGGAAGACTCTAGCGTACAACTAGACACATAGTTGTTAGGGATTGGAATTCTTGGTTGTTTGAGTCTCTCTATTTATAGAATTTCAAGACTATAGGTATCTCTGAATTCAATCTAAGTTAAGTTGATATTCAAGTAAACACTTTCTTAGTTCAGTTTAAATTATTTTTTAGGAATTCATATGTAAGCATAGACGAATATACATTATGGTCCAGGATACTGGAACCGTGTACGATGATATCTCATGGCAAATGTGTCATATGAACATATAAGCATAATCGTGTTTATTTAACACTCGAGACTGAAACCTTGATTCACAAATACAAGGTGACTTAGTAACCAACGTTATCTTAGAAGTGTTTATGAGATTTATAGCAATGCCAAACATATTTGCGAAAATAGTTTTTGAGCATCTGCTTTAATTCGTATTATAGGTAGATATTTGTAGGGGGAACACGTACCTATGGACCAGTTTGTGAATTCAGGATGCTAGGGTAGGTACGCATACTGGGTACCTACCTTGTTCCAGAACTCAGTTTACTAGGGTACGCATACTGGGAAAGCGTACCTACCTTGTATCAAGAATCTCAGTACATATGAAACTCTCTTTTAATGATTTGAAACATTCCCAATTGTCATAGATACAGAATATCATTGCTTGGGAAATTTCCAAATGATTAACTTGAATAAAAAATAGTTCTTGACTAAGATTGCTAAGGATATATGAACATTCATTGCTTGAATCATATTTCGAGATATTTAACATGGCAATCTTGACTCGAAATTTCTTCTTTGCAAGATTAAATATAATTAAAATCATACAACATAGTCTCATAAAGAGAAAATGGTAAATGTCGTGAGTAAATAGGATGGTTCAGTATTCACATACCTCTTTGTTGATGAAGTACTTCAAATGTCTTCTCTTGATCTTCAGTCTTCAGTTTTCAAGGGTTATACAGTAATGTATGATACTTTACTACCATACTCTAATCCTAGTCCGAGACCGACTTTAGTAGACTAGAAATCAAGATATAGTTTTTGTGCATCTAACATAGGCAACAAGCTTGAGATAGATAAACTTGTGAGTTCGACGGAGTAGTGCTTTAACATGATATATGTTTTGTTTTTTTTTTTTCCAAAAAAGAGGCAATCCTCAGATATAACTCTGATTCAAGATCAATAGTGATTATAATACTGACTCGCGAGTATCCAACAGTTTCATGGGTTTCAAAAGTTTCATACAGACTATATATCCAAACCACTTAACACCATAGTCCCGTGACTATAAAACTTTGCGATTTCTATTTTTCTCGTTCTTGATTGGAGATTGACGAAAACCTTGACTATCAATAAGAACAAGATCAAGATACAAACTATCAAGGTAGAGATCCTACCTGGATTTACAAATCCCTAAGTAAAGTATTTAAGTTGTAAACTTGATAATGTTTCTCATAAGAAACCTAGGTTCTTAAGGACGACTCTAGCGTACAACTAGACACATAGTTGTTAGGGATTGGAATTCTTGGTTGTTTGAGTCTCTCTATTTATAGAATTTCAAGACTATATATATCTCTGAATTCAATCTAAGTTAAGTTTATATTCAAGTAAACACTTTCTCAGTTCAGTTTAAATTATTTTTAGGAATTCATATGTAAGCATAGACGAATATACATTATGGTCCAGGATACTGGAACCGTGTACGATGATATCTCATGGAAAATGTGTCATATGAACATATAAGCATAATCGTGTTTATTTAACACTCGAGACTGAAACCTTGATTCACAAATACAAGGTGACTTAGTAACCAACGTTATCTTAGAAGTGTTTATGAGATTTATAGCAATGCCAAACATATTTGCGAAAATAGTTTTTGAGCATCTGCTTTAATTCGTATTATAGGTAGCTATTTGTAGGGGGCACACGTACCTATGGACCAGTTTGTGAATTCAGGCTGCTAGGGTAGGTACGCATACTGGGTACCTACCTTGTTCCAGAACTCAGTTGACTAGGGTACGCATACTGGGTAAGCGTACCTACCTTGTGTCAAGAATCTCAGTACATCTGAAACTCTCTTTCAATGATTTGAAACATTCCCAATTGTCATAGATATAGAATATCATTGCTTGGGAAATTTCCAAATGATTAACTTGAATAAAAAATAGTTCTTGACAAATAAATTGTTCTTGACTAAGATTGCTAAGGATATATGAACATTCATTGCTTGAATCATATTTCGAGATATTTAACAAGGCAAGCTTGACTCGAAATTTCTTCTTTGCAATATTAAATCTAATTAAAATCATACAACATAGTCTCATAAAGAGAAAATGGTAAATGTCGTGAGTAAATAGGATGGTTCAGTATTCACATACCTCTTTTTTGATGAAGTACTTCAAATGTCTTCTCTTGATCTTCAGTCTTCAGTTTTCAAGGGTTATACAGTAATGTATGATACTTTACTACCATACTCTAATCCTAGTCCGAGACCGACTTTAGTAGACTAGAAATCAAGATATATTTTTTGTGCATCTAACATAGGCAACAAGCTTGAGATAGATAAACTTGTGAGTTCGACGGAGTAGTGCTTTAACATGATATATGTTTTGTTTTTTTTTCCAAAAAAGAGGCAATCCTCAGATATAACTCTGATTCAAGATCAATAATGATTATAATACTGACTCGCGAGTATCCAACAGTTACATGGGTTTCAAAATTTTCATACAGACTATATATCCAAACCACTTAACACCATAGTCCCGTGACTATAAAACTTTGCGATTTCTATCTTTCTCGTTCTTGATTGGAGATTGACGAAAACCTCGACAATCAATAAGAACAAGATTAAGATACAAACTATCAAGGTAGAGATACGACCTGGATTTACAAATCCCTAAGTAAAGTATTTAAGTTGTAAACTTGATAATGTTTCTCATAAGAAACCTAGGTTCATAAGGAAGACTCTAGCGTACAACTAGACACATAGTTGTTAGGGATTGGAATTCTTGGTTGTTTGAGTCTCTCTATTTATAGAATTTCAAGACTATAGGTATCTCTGAATTCAATCTAAGTTAAGTTGATATTCAAGTAAACACTTTCTTAGTTCAGTTTAAATTATTTTTTAGGAATTCATATGTAAGCATAGACGAATATACATTATGGTCCAGGATACTGGAACCGTGTACGATGATATCTCATGGCAAATGTGTCATATGAACATATAAGCATAATCGTGTTTATTTAACACTCGAGACTGAAACCTTGATTCACAAATACAAGGTGACTTAGTAACCAACGTTATCTTAGAAGTGTTTATGAGATTTATAGCAATGCCAAACATATTTGCGAAAATAGTTTTTGAGCATCTGCTTTAATTCGTATTATAGGTAGATATTTGTAGGGGGAACACGTACCTATGGACCAGTTTGTGAATTCAGGATGCTAGGGTAGGTACGCATACTGGGTACCTACCTTGTTCCAGAACTCAGTTTACTAGGGTACGCATACTGGGAAAGCGTACCTACCTTGTATCAAGAATCTCAGTACATATGAAACTCTCTTTTAATGATTTGAAACATTCCCAATTGTCATAGATACAGAATATCATTGCTTGGGAAATTTCCAAATGATTAACTTGAATAAAAAATAGTTCTTGACTAAGATTGCTAAGGATATATGAACATTCATTGCTTGAATCATATTTCGAGATATTTAACATGGCAATCTTGACTCGAAATTTCTTCTTTGCAAGATTAAATATAATTAAAATCATACAACATAGTCTCATAAAGAGAAAATGGTAAATGTCGTGAGTAAATAGGATGGTTCAGTATTCACATACCTCTTTGTTGATGAAGTACTTCAAATGTCTTCTCTTGATCTTCAGTCTTCAGTTTTCAAGGGTTATACAGTAATGTATGATACTTTACTACCATACTCTAATCCTAGTCCGAGACCGACTTTAGTAGACTAGAAATCAAGATATAGTTTTTGTGCATCTAACATAGGCAACAAGCTTGAGATAGATAAACTTGTGAGTTCGACGGAGTAGTGCTTTAACATGATATATGTTTTGTTTTTTTTTTTTCCAAAAAAGAGGCAATCCTCAGATATAACTCTGATTCAAGATCAATAGTGATTATAATACTGACTCGCGAGTATCCAACAGTTTCATGGGTTTCAAAAGTTTCATACAGACTATATATCCAAACCACTTAACACCATAGTCCCGTGACTATAAAACTTTGCGATTTCTATTTTTCTCGTTCTTGATTGGAGATTGACGAAAACCTTGACTATCAATAAGAACAAGATCAAGATACAAACTATCAAGGTAGAGATCCTACCTGGATTTACAAATCCCTAAGTAAAGTATTTAAGTTGTAAACTTGATAATGTTTCTCATAAGAAACCTAGGTTCTTAAGGACGACTCTAGCGTACAACTAGACACATAGTTGTTAGGGATTGGAATTCTTGGTTGTTTGAGTCTCTCTATTTATAGAATTTCAAGACTATATATATCTCTGAATTCAATCTAAGTTAAGTTTATATTCAAGTAAACACTTTCTCAGTTCAGTTTAAATTATTTTTAGGAATTCATATGTAAGCATAGACGAATATACATTATGGTCCAGGATACTGGAACCGTGTACGATGATATCTCATGGAAAATGTGTCATATGAACATATAAGCATAATCGTGTTTATTTAACACTCGAGACTGAAACCTTGATTCACAAATACAAGGTGACTTAGTAACCAACGTTATCTTAGAAGTGTTTATGAGATTTATAGCAATGCCAAACATATTTGCGAAAATAGTTTTTGAGCATCTGCTTTAATTCGTATTATAGGTAGCTATTTGTAGGGGGCACACGTACCTATGGACCAGTTTGTGAATTCAGGCTGCTAGGGTAGGTACGCATACTGGGTACCTACCTTGTTCCAGAACTCAGTTGACTAGGGTACGCATACTGGGTAAGCGTACCTACCTTGTGTCAAGAATCTCAGTACATCTGAAACTCTCTTTCAATGATTTGAAACATTCCCAACTGTCATAGATACAGAATATCATTGCTTGGGAAATTTCCAAATGATTAACTTGGATAAAAAATAGTTCTTGAACAATAAATTGTTCTTGACTAAGATTGCTAAGGATATATGAACATTCATTGCTTGAATCATATTTCGAGATATTTAACAAGGCAAGCTTGACTCGAAATTTCTTCTTTGCAAGATTAAATCTAATTAAAATCATACAACATAGTCTCATAAAGAGAAAATGGTAAATGTCGTGAGTAAATAGGATGGTTCAGTATTCACATACCTCTTTGTTGATGAAGTACTTCAAATGTCTTCTCTTGATCTTCAGTCTTCAGTTTTCAAGGGTTATACAGTAATGTATGATACTTTACTACCATACTCTAATCCTAGTCCGAGACCGACTTTAGTAGACTAGAAATCAAGATATAGTTTTTGTGCATCTAACATAGGCAACAAGCTTGAGATAGATAAACTTGTGAGTTCGACGGAGTAGTGCTTTAACATGATATATGTTTTGTTTTTTTTTCCAAAAAGAGGCAATCCTCAGATATAACTCTGATTCAAGATCAATATGATTATAATACTGACTCGCGAGTATCCAACAGTTACATGGGTTTCAAAAGTTTCATACAGACTATATATCCAAACCACTTAACACCATAGTCCCGTGACTATAAAACTTTGCGATTTCTATCTTTCTCGTTCTTGATTGGAGATTGACGAAAACCTCGACAATCAATAAGAACAAGATAAGATACAAACTATCAAGGTAGAGATCCGACCTGGATTTACAAATCCCTAAGTAAAGTATTTAAGTTGTAAACTTGATAATGTTTCTCATAAGAAACCTAGGTTCATAAGGACGACTCTAGCGTACAACTAGACATAGTTGTTAGGGATTGGAATTCTTGGTTGTTTGAGTCTCTCTATTTATAGAATTTCAAGACTATAGGTATCTCTGAATTCAATCTAAGTTAAGTTGATATTCAAGTAAACACTTTCTAGTTCAGTTTAAATTATTTTTTAGGAATTCATATGTAAGCATAGACGAATATACATTATGGTCCAGGATACTGGAACCGTGTACGATGATATCTCATGGCAAATGTGTCATATGAACATATAAGCATAATCGTGTTTATTTAACACTCGAGACTGAAACCTTGATTCACAAATACAAGGTGACTTAGTAACCAACGTTATCTTAGAAGTGTTTATGAGATTTATAGCAATGCCAAACATATTTGCGAAAATAGTTTTTGAGCATCTGCTTTAATTCGTATTATAGGTAGATATTTGTAGGGGGAACACGTACCTATGGACCAGTTTGTGAATTCAGGATGCTAGGGTAGGTACGCATACTGGGTACCTACCTTGTTCCAGAACTCAGTTTACTAGGGTACGCATACTGGGAAAGCGTACCTACCTTGTATCAAGAATCTCAGTACATGAAACTCTCTTTAATGATTTGAAACATTCCCAATTGTCATAGATACAGAATATCATTGCTTGGGAAATTTCCAAATGATTAACTTGAATAAAAATAGTTCTTGACTAAGATTGCTAAGGATATATGAACATTCATTGCTTGAATCATATTTCGAGATATTTAACATGGCAATCTTGACTCGAAATTTCTTCTTTGCAAGATTAAATATAATTAAAATCATACAACATAGTCTCATAAAGAAAATGGTAAATGTCGTGAGTAAATAGGATGGTTCAGTATTCACATACCTCTTTGTTGATGAAGTACTTCAAATGTCTTCTCTTGATCTTCAGTCTTCAGTTTTCAAGGGTTATACAGTAATGTATGATACTTTACTACCATACTCTAATCCTAGTCCGAGACCGACTTTAGTAGACTAGAAATCAAGATATAGTTTTTGTGCATCTAACATAGGCAACAAGCTTGAGATAGATAAACTTGTGAGTTCGACGGAGTAGTGCTTTAACATGATATATGTTTTGTTTTTTTTTCCAAAAAAGAGGCAATCCTCAGATATAACTCTGATTCAAGATCAATAGTGATTATAATACTGACTCGCGAGTATCCAACAGTTCATGGGTTTCAAAAGTTTCATACAGACTATATATCCAAACCACTTAACACCATAGTCCCGTGACTATAAAACTTTGCGATTTCTATTTTTCTCGTTCTTGATTGGAGATTGACGAAAACCTGACTATCAATAAGAACAAGATCAAGATACAAACTATCAAGGTAGAGATCCTACCTGGATTTACAAATCCCTAAGTAAAGTATTTAAGTTGTAAACTTGATAATGTTTCTCATAAGAAACCTAGGTTCTTAAGGACGACTCTAGCGTACAACTAGACACATTAGTGGAGAGATTGGAGTGGTGTTTGAGTCTCTCTATTTATAGAATTTCAAGACTATATATATCTCTGAATTCAATCTAAGTTAAGTTTATATTCAAGTAAACACTTTCTCAGTTCAGTTTAAATTATTTTTAGGAATTCATATGTAAGCATAGACGAATATACATTATGGTCCAGGATACTGGAACCGTGTACGATGATATCTCATGGAAAATGTGTCATATGAACATATAAGCATAATCGTGTTTATTTAACACTCGAGACTGAAACCTTGATTCACAAATACAAGGTGACTTAGTAACCAACGTTATCTTAGAAGTGTTTATGAGATTTATAGCAATGCCAAACATATTTGCGAAAATAGTTTTTGAGCATCTGCTTTAATTCGTATTATAGGTAGCTATTTGTAGGGGGCACACGTACCTATGGACCAGTTTGTGAATTCAGGCTGCTAGGGTAGGTACGCATACTGGGTACCTACCTTGTTCCAGAACTCAGTTGACTAGGGTACGCATACTGGGTAAGCGTACCTACCTTGTGTCAAGAATCTCAGTACATCTGAAACTCTCTTTCAATGATTTGAAACATTCCCAACTGTCATAGATACAGAATATCATTGCTTGGGAAATTTCCAAATGATTAACTTGGATAAAAATAGTTCTTGAACAATAAATTGTTCTTGACTAAGATTGCTAAGGATATATGAACATTCATTGCTTGAATCATATTTCGAGATATTTAACAAGGCAAGCTTGACTCGAAATTTCTTCTTTGCAAGATTAAATCTAATTAAAATCATACAACATAGTCTCATAAAGAGAAAATGGTAAATGTCGTGAGTAAATAGGATGGTTCAGTATTCACATACCTCTTTGTTGATGAAGTACTTCAAATGTCTTCTCTTGATCTTCAGTCTTCAGTTTTCAAGGGTTATACAGTAATGTATGATACTTTACTACCATACTCTAATCCTAGTCCGAGACCGACTTTAGTAGACTAGAAATCAAGATATAGCTTTTGTGCATCTAACATAGGAAACAAGCTTGAGATAGATAAACTTGTGAGTTCGACGGAGTAGTACTTTAACATGATAGATGTTTTGTTTTTTTTTCCAAAAAGAGGCAATCCTCAGATATAACTCTGATTCAAGATCAATAGTGATTATAATACTGACTCGCGAGTATCCAACAGTTACATGGGTTTGAAAAGTTTCATACAGACTATATATCCAAACCACTTAACACCATAGTCCCGTGAATATAAAAGTTCTATTCCTAACCAATTTAGATGTAACAAGACAAGTTTAAACGATGTTGGTTGGATCAAAAGAAATGCATCGAAACCATATAAAAATATAAAAATAATGAGGATGTTAGGATCCATAAAATCCAACCAATTCTCAAGGTTTTCTTCTAAGTCACACTAGAACATGTGACATGGACATAATATAATCCATAGATACAACCATATGCCATTGATTTTATTCAAAGTAACAGTAACCTTAGTAATAGGTATAAAACCGGTTATCATTTTGTTGAATTGGAATGGATTGATAAGGGTCTGTATCGAAAGCGGTCTAGGTGTCGTTAGTATGGTAAAAAATTGTACACGTGTCTTTAGAAACCTTGTTGCTGCTACAATGTGAATTTGCATCAAATTATAGTGCCTATTAATGTTGTTGCCGAGGTAATCTTTATTGATGTTGCTTCCTGAAAATTTGTTGAGGACATGAGGTTGGTGTGTGGACTCCTTTGATATATAACTGGTGCTAGTTGATTGAAAAGTCAGCAAGATCTTTTATAAGAAATTGATTAAAAAAATCTCAGCATTAACCGGAAACCAATTCAATCAACCATAAAACTCTTGCAAGATTTAGAATTAGCAACAATAAAATACCCAAATATATAATCATTGAAAATAAGTAATGAAATTACACAAATAAAAAAAGACTTAAGTAAAAACTAGATCGATTCAAGCAGAGAGGAAGACTAAGAAAAGTTGTTGAAGAATATAACCAAGTAAAAGTATTCATATCTTAACTAAATAGCAACCAAAATCCTAGAAAAAAGAAGGACTTGGAGAAAACAGCGGAGAAAAAATACGGGTTGAGAAAGGAGCCGATCTGAGAAGGAAAAGCCCAAAATGGTTAAGGATTCGTTTGGTATTTGGAGGAGAAAGTCTTTTGAGTTTTTTTTTTCCAAATCCAAAAAAACATACAGAAGAAAAAATATTATATAACAACATATTTCACTATGAATACATAGTGGATCATTTTTTACAATCCCATAAAAGATATACAAAATAAATGAAAAACACCTAGAAGAGATATTTAAAAATGAAGCAAAAACAACACAAATACGTACAAAAATGAAAGAAAAATCCATAGATACATAGTACATTCACATATTGGTAGGTGGAAGCGGATGGATTGTTAAGATTAACAATTACTTCATCCCCACTGTCTTCTTCACAGTCTTCACCGCATCTTGTGTTGTTTTCGTCACAGTGTCCGCTGCACCTTGTGCCGTGTTCATCATTGTTGTTCCGGCCTGCATAAGATTTACAACATAAAGTTATACTCCCACGCATTATCAACAAATCAAAATCAGTCAAAAAGATTAATTACATACAATACACACTTGAGTTTATTAACTTCTACATGACTATATGATAACCGTTGATATGTTTTAATGTATACCTGCTGAAAGACGTTCTCCTGTTTCGGCTGGGCAGCTTTGGATAATGAATGAGCTGCATTGGAAACCTGATCCGCAGCTTTGTCAACCGGACTCTTCTTAGAAAACATCTTGGCACTCTTAAAATAGAAGGAAATAAGTTTATTCAAATTGTGTTTCTTGTTATCTTTTCTCTTCTTTGTATGGGTGTATTTATAGAGATTTTAATGGTAGTTTACTTCTTTATACTATAACTTTGCTGCAAGACATGTCGATTGCTGTGTGGTGGAAACGATCGTTGATTTTCTAATAACACGCCATGTCAAAATCAATAATAGAAGAACAGTAACACATTATAGAGATGATGTTTCTATCTATGTGGTCGACCTAAAATTTAAAATATCTTGCAAAGTTTCATGAAGAGATAGACTAAATGGTCATTATCTAGTACAGTTGGATGAGGCACTTGCCCTACATAAATCAGATTTTAGGACCACAGACAATTGTGGCCTTGTGGGCAGGGGTGGCAATTGTTCTTGAAGAAACATTGCAAATCACTTGGCAACAAAAATAAATTATAAAATTATCCGACTCGTCTTAGATCTAATTAAAATTACCCGATTCACATGTTTTCTGAGTCGGATCTGATCCAAAAATATGTGAGTCAATGACTTTGATTTTATTCGTCATGGATATTTTATTTCCCGATTCGAATCAAAAATTAGGTCCGAATCAAATTACGAGTTAGTTCTAACTCAAACTGAAAGGTAAAATGCCTGACATCTGATTTGGCACGAATTGAGAGCCGAGACAGAGCCAGACTCAGCAAGGAAACAAACACCTTCCATTAAAATTTCATGAGTTTTGCGCATGTGAGATTAATCAATAAATTTGATAAACGACTAAGATTGAATAACATTTACTCATATTGACTTTTATTATGCATTAGAAATTTTGAAAGTTAGAACTTTGTACTGGTATATCCTTGGTTCGCGGTATTACAAACATGACATCTATCATTAGGCATTACATATCCTAATATACCTGTATTACAAATTCAAAAGATTACACACAGTCCCAATTTTCTTCCTAAAATCTGTTTCATCATGGATTCATCCACCCATTCATAATTTCGATCCAATCAAAATCATCAACGGAGCAAGATTGATACAAATAATACAAACAGTAGCAAGAATAGAACCTTGCTGAAACCCTTTCTTTAAAATTTCAATCCCCATCCCTGAGAAATGGATAAACGCCAAAAAGCCTGCAATCAACAAAGAAACTATAGAACCAGTCTGGGTTCCTCTCAATTTAACTACTTGTTGAGGAGAAGCAATTACGAACAACATCGCATAAAGGGGTAATTCCAATTCTTTTGGAAATATGTAGAACAGTTTAAAGGCAAGGGCCAAGAAAACTGCCCAAACACCATTTTCACCCTTGATCCAAGTGAAAATCTCTTCAGGTGCTTGTAAAATGAACAGAGGAACAAGAAATGATTTATGAATTGAAGTTCCATTCGCAATTATTAAAACTGCTGAAGCAGTGACACAGACCCATTGGAGGTTTTGAGGTGACAACAATGAACCAGCTCCATTTATTTTTCCCATGATCTGATTATTTTTTATGGGTGTTTAATTTTAATGGGGACTTTTTGGGTTGTAATAGAGTGAAAATGGAGAAGGAGAAACTGTGGGTTTGAGTTGCACAAAGCAAAGAGACAACATTTCTACTACTTGTAAAAATTTGGGGATGTCTCCTCTTTCTGAAAAAAAAAAACTTTAATGGCGGTGGGTGGAGATTAGATTACTGTTAAAAGAATTGGGGGGAAGTCGGTAAGACAAGGTGACTCACAATGCACTTAGCTGATCAAGGAGGTAACGTAGTCGTAGTGACTAGTGAGAGATGTTTTGATTTTTGAGTTCCTTGACAAGAGATATTTTGTCACCTGATTTGTTTCTTTTGGCAAAGAGATATTTTGTGTCATGATTCTTCATCAAGTCTTATATTTGTTTTTTCTGTCGACCTAGTGTTCGGATCTGATTTGGTCCGTAACGCTATGTCCTCTGGTTTTCCAATCTAGCATCTAGATTGAATTGATATGTCAGCTAGAATAACTTCCTAAGTCTTATGGTAGTTTCAATCTAATATCAAAATGCGTTGAATCATCTTTTGCGGCCGGGATGAATGGAATAGTGTAACCATCTCAGCCGTTGGATCAGAAAATAAATCAATATGCACTAAACCAAACAACGAGAAGTTGATTTTCTCTGTGTTGAACCATTTAGCGAAGCTATTTGACTACTAATTCACATACGAGATATATCTGGAGAGAGAAATAGTGTCAAAGAATAGGAAACACTTTTTTATCTAATCTAGCAGTTAAATCTAGCTCACGGGACTTCGCTTAACTCGGCATGAGTCGTTTGTGTTTCGGTTTGAGTTAGTTCTTATTCGTGATCTGAGGAAAACATCACTCTTTATTTGGACTCGCTTGAATTAGGGAATACGATACTCATGATTCATTGTGTCAAGCCACTGACTCACGTAATTTTAAGTTAAACGGTCATTATCTAGTACAATTGGATGGGGCACTTGCCCTACCAGAGTCATAAATCAGATTTCAGGACCACATGCATTTCGCTAGCTAACTGTTGTGGCCTTGTGGGCCTGGGAGGCAATTGTTCTTGATGAAACATTGCAAAACACTCCGGCAACAAAAAAATAAACTGTAAAATTGTATGACTTATCTGGATCTGATTAAAATTACCTGACTTATTTGAATCCGACTCACTATGTTCGTTTATTTTAGAGAATTTTGATAAAGTACCCGCTTTTTGTATACCCACTAAAAAAATGCCCCTTCTTTTTTTTAGGTTTCTCGAGTCCGGTTCAGGATCGTTACACCGCTTTCAGGTTTTTTTACATTAGTTCCCAAGAAGGGTTCATCATTTCAAGTGTTTTGGTTGGAAGAAAACGATCTTCTACAACATTTTTTTTTAGGTTCGTCGAGCTCGGTTCAAGATCGTGACAACGCTTTCAGGTTCGTCGAGCCCAGTTCAGGATTGTTACACCGTTTTCAGGATCGTAGGACACTCTCCCCACCAAGGAGATGTAGTTCGGAGGTAAATAGGACTTTTAATTGGAAAGATAACTGTCACCTAGCACTTAACTGGATGAAATTTTACTTTTGAATAAAACGGGATACTTTAACAAAATTTTAAAAAACGGGGGCACTTTTTTAGGAGTGATGCTACAGGGGTTGGGAACCGTGAAAATCACCGCGTCTCATAGCCCCTGGGACCCGCCGGAGCTTGCAGGGGGTGGGTTATGGGTCCCCCATTTTTTTGTGAGGTGCGGTGACATTCAGGACATTTGATCCGGTGAATGTAGCATTATTGATTTTTTTAGTGTAACATGAAAAGTAAGGGTACTTTATCAAAAATCCTTTTTTATTGAGTCAAGGCTCATTCATCCGACTTTAAAATATGTGAATCACTAACTTGATTCTATTCATCAAAGATATTTTATTTCCTGATCCAAACGAATCTGAATCAAAAGTCAGGTCTGAACCAAATTACGAGTTAGATCTAGCTCAAACTAAAAGACAAACATACATCTGATTCGGTACGAATTAGGAGGGGAGTCAGATCCAAACATGGACTCAAGAAAACAAACACCCACAGCCTACCCTTTGAAATTTCATGAGTTTTGCGCATGTGAGACTAAATGTTATCTGCTCATAAAGGAGTTTGATTCAATAACGTTTATCATCTGGATTTTTATTATGCATTAGAAATTTGGAAGTTAGAATTTGGTTCGCCGTATTACAAACATGACAAATCCTAATATACATGTATTACAAAAAGAAAATCACATAAAAAAGATTACACAAAGTCCCAATTTTCTTCCTAAAATCTGTTTCATCACAGATTCATCCATCCGTTCATAATTTGGATCCAATCAAGAGCATTAATGGAGCAAGAGTGATACCAATAACACCAACAGTAGCAACAATAGAACCTGGCTGAAACCCTTTCAGCAAATTTCCAAACCCGATCCCTGAGAAATGTTGAAAAGCCAAAAACCCTGCAATCAACAAAGAAATAAGAGAACCAGTTTGGGTTCCTCTCAATTTAACCACTTGTTGAGGAGAAGCAATTACGAACAACATCGCATAAAGAGGTAACTCCAGTTCTTTTGGAAAGATGTAAAACAGTTTAAAGGCAAGGGCCAAGAAAACCGCCCAAACACCATTTTCACCCTTGATCCAAGTAAAAATCTCTTCCGGTGCTTGTAAAATGAACAGAGGAACAAGAAATGATTTATTGCAATTATTAAAACTGCTGAAGCAGTGACACAGACCCATTGGAGGTTTGAGGTGACAACAATGAGCCAGCTCCATTTATTTTTCCCATGATCTGATAATTTTTATGGGTGTTAAATTTTCAAGGGGATATTGGTTGTGATTGAGTGAAAATGAAGAAGAAGGAATTGTGGGTTTGAGTTATACAGAAGCAAAGATACAACATTTGTACTACTTGTAAAAATCTGTTCTCTTCAAAAACTTTTATGACAGTGGGTGGAGATTAAAGAATTGGGGGACAAGGTTGTGACTCACCAAGGCACATGCACTTAGGTCGATCAAGGTAACGGAGTGACTAGTGAGAGATGTCTTGACTTAACACATTGAGATTAGTAGTGGGCTGGAGATGGAAACGATTAAACATTTGGATTTATTGGCACATATTTGGACAATAAAACTTGACCCATGTATAACGTGTTCGCTTGGCGAGAACTGGGGAGTGGAAGGCCATGAAAACGATGTTTGTATTCTTGAGGCAAAAACTAATTTCACAAAAACAATTTTATCTGAATCACAAAAAAATTATTTTCTTATTTATCTGAGTCATTATGAAATTGTGTATCAAAATGATTCTTGATCTTTTTGTTTCCAGGAGTCGAAAGATAATTTTATATTTTAGGTGGTATCAAAAAAGAATAGTATAAGTACTACTGGTTGTATTCGGGTTTGAGAAACGGGTGTGAGTTTTTTTTTGGGAAACCATGACATATCAAAAAAGGAGGCGTTTTTTAGCGTTATTTTATCAAAAAAAAATAATAATAAAAACAATTATGAATTCGAAATTTTTATCTTAATTAAAAGCTCTAATTAAAACCAGCCAAGTTGGGGTATCCAGATTTTGTTCCCAACCATAATAGCGAGCTAAGGGGTGTTTAATGAGTATGAAGTTACCTAATTACCCTTCCTCTAATAATAACTAAACTATTCCCTTTTTGGTTTTAGATCCAAACCTTATTCTTTTCCTCCTCCTTCCTCAGCAATCTAATGATCAATTCTTTTTTTCCTTCTTAACATTTCATCGTTTTCAAATGGAAAAAAAAATCGTCGATATAGTATTTTATTTCAATGTTGATTATTTCTTTCAAACTCTATCTAGTACTTTGTTTTGTTGTTTGGATGTCATATTAGATATCGGAAAAATCAAAATTGTTAAATTGCAGTTACGCATTCATCATGTATCTCTTCGTCGAGCACGACGACTTTTCATATTTATTTTTAGTCGTCAAGGTTATAGGATGAACAACGTGACGACTTTTCAGAGAGTTTTATTTCTGAAAGTAACATTTACAGGGTCGTCATGGTTTTCATCCCTAAACCTTGACAATTAATAACTCACAGAAACAATTTTTCATGTATCAAATTTTTTTGTTGGTCGTCATGGTTTTGTAAAAATAAGATGACGATCGTCCATTAGTCGTCACTGTGTTGCATTTTCGAGCAAGTCGACTATAAATGCGAAAAACTATTTTTGGTCGACATGCTTAGTTTCTTGTCAAGCGTGCCGACTAAGTTTGGTCAACATGCTTTGTAAGCGGAGTGTTCATGTACTAAGATCTGAAGGTACTTAGTCGGCATGCTTTTTCTCAGTCGAGCAGGCCGACTTTTCGCACCGTGGTTTATGAAAATGTTGATTTCTTCTGTAAACTATTAAATAATTGTACAATTCCCTTATTAAAAGTGTTTGGCTAGCGTGATATCATTTATGTTATGAAGAAAATTCTCAAAACAATTTTTGTTTATCAAAAATCTTCCAACAAAATCCATAATTTCTATCCAACCAAAACGAAATTATATAATTTCTAATTCAATTAATTAATCTGACATTATAAATTAAACTAAACAGGTTGATTAGTATTTATTAAATAAGGTCAGGTTAACAATTATCAACAGTAAATGGCTAAGAGGCTTTGGGATTTATTCCTAATGATCACTGAATTGGTCCGACGACCCTTTGTTTTTTTAAGTATGTAACACACAAGTTTCAAACATGAAAGTCCAAATAACGTCGTCCCTTCCTATTTAAGGGTGCTATACAGAGATGTGTATCGTCACTTTCAGATTTCTCAAACCTTGACTGAAGTATAAGACTAGAAGACCAAGAATTTTTGAAACTGGATTAAGCTTTGTTGGATGGTGGGTCAGCCGCATTATCTACTGGACCAAGAATTTTGAAATCTGGATTAAGCTGTGAAAATGGTAGATACTGGAGTGGCGAGAGTAATTGATGATATGATGAATCAAACATTTTTCATTATTGCATTGCTAACCATTAATTTATTACAAATTCGTAAAAGAGATGAAAGAAAGATCTACACAGAAAAAGTACAGCATATTGTGATCTTGTTCTTGGTAGGTGGAAATGGATGTTAAGATTAACAGCTACTTGTTCATTTCTTGTCATTCATTCCGATTGTGTTCTTCACAGCCTCCACTGCACCTTGCCCCGTGTTAACCACTGCTGTTCCAGTCTGCATAATATTGACGCCAGGTTTAGTTATACCCCATTCTTAACAAATCAAAATCAATAAATAAGAATGCAATAATACTTATGACCCTAATTTATTTACCTTTTCAAGGAATCCAGGGGTTTTTTCTTCTTCCGGTTTGGCAGCTTTGGATACAGAATCAGCTGCATTGGCAACATGCTCCCTGGCTTTTTGAGCTGTATCGGAAAGGACACCAGAGGTCTCTTCCTTTTTCTGCTGGGCAGTGTTTGTTGTAGTGTTAGCTGCATCGGATACATAGTCTCTAGTTGCTTTAGCTGCATCGGCAACGTGTTGCCCAGCCGTGTTAGCTGTGTTCGTAGCTGATTCAACCCATCCATTTGTGTTGGGACTAGCAGACATCTTCGAACTCTTAAAATGAAAGGAGAAGGAGATGAGTATAACAGATGAGAGATTGAACTGCGAGTTGGTAGTTTGTATGTTGAGACGAAGAGATTGTTTTGTTTTCTTTGTTAGCTATGTCTCTCTTCTTGTATGGATATATATTTATAGATTTTTGTTTGTTTTTCTGCGGTGACACACGTCAATCAATTGCTTTGTGGATGAAAAGATCGTTTGAAACACGTGATGTTTAAAAAAGGATGGGAAGGGTAGTTGGCATATATGATGACAAGGAGGATTCTATCACTGCCGACCTAAAATGCAAAATATCCTACTATAGTACCATATTCTAGGAAGAGATGTACTGGATGGGTTGTGACTACAGTTGATGATTTTGGGACCACATGCCTTTGAAGATATTATTACTAGTTCCGCAAACCACAGCTAACTCTTGTCGACAGGGCTGGGTGGAGAAATATTCTAAAATGACTGGAGAATCTTAGTGGGAGCCAACTTGAAACATGGACGAGAAATTGCATATGCAGTCCAGCTGGCTTTTTTCAGCCTAATTTTAGATATTTAAGCCAAATTTTAGTTATTTTTGTACACTTTAATTTGCTAATTAGTCAATTGTACATCCGTTTCTCGAAACCTGGCTCCGCCCCTTGATCGATGAGAAAGATGATAAAAAAATAATATATGGTAACTGATTGAGTGTTAAAAACTAGGTTTATAACAAAAAGTCTTCACGTACCGGCGACAGAGCCAGCTTTTAAGTTTAAGAGGGGCTAATAGCAAACTAGGTGGACTAAACCTAAAAAATCAGGGGACTAAATTCTAAAAACTAGAAGACTAAACCTAAAAATCTATAAAAACTAAGAGATGGTTATGGATTTTAGAAATTTTAGGGGGCTAAAGCCAAAGTTAGTCAACCCTTGGCTCCGCCCCTGTCACGTACTGAACGAAAAACAATAAACAACACCTCCGGACATAATACATGCGCCCCCTGCTAGACTCCTAAAAGGTTGGCACATTGGGGACCACAAATTCCGAGAATATGAGGGGACAATTTTGTTCATTGTTTCTCCGGCGGTTCTTCTAGAATTGCTCGGCGTATGATCGGGTGGTTTCCGTGTCAATAAATGTCCCTTGATAAAAAAAAATCTCCTAAGTTAAAGCTAAAAGTTATAGAATTTTATTTTTCAACGATATGATTGGAACTAGAGCCTAGAGTAGTGGAAGAAAATTTTGGTGAATGTCGGCGTCGTCTCAGTTGTCCGTTAATCAATTGATGAACCGCTTATTGCTCTTAACCAAAGATGAGAAAAATTTAATAATCGACGGGTTATATGGAGTTTCCCAATATAACTTTGTTTTCCGTAAAAATGTCCAACAAGAATTTGGAAAACCTCAAATGAACAAAACCTAATGGATTGATTTTTCCTCGGCAAAAAGTACATAATTTATTGTAAAAAAGTTTATAGGAAGTAAGAGAAGAATAAAGATCCCGACACAGTTAGTCGGAAAGAAACTCAAACCAAACTCTTCCGAACGTAAAAAAAAGGAATCAACCCAAAAATCTAACAACACATGAAGTTCTAAAAAATTGATACCCAATTGTTGGAGGGATTTGGGAAACCTAAAATGGACAAAACTAAGTTGTTTCATCTTTATTTGTTGTAGGTTTAAGAACAATCGGATAAACTTATAGTTAACAAGAAAAAACGGTTATACAACAAAAGAACAGACACCTAAATTGAGAATTACCGTTAATAACAAAAAAAAAAATCTTTTTAGTTCAGGACACCAGGTATTGGCAGAAATTTTCAACCCTGATAACTTAAAGTCGTGAATGATACACCTTCAGTGTTCTTTCGAAAATGGTGGTAGGAGATGGATGAGAAAAAGGTGGTTAAGATTTTAGATTTTGTTATGAGATAGGAGCAAATTTTGATGAGTATTACGGTAAGGGTAGTAATGTAAATTATCGTACTTTAGACACCCTTAACATACTGCGTTGATTGGGGATAAAAGTTTATAACCCTAATTAATCCAAATATACCGATTTGCATGATTGTGAAAGGACGGTATTGGGATCAGCAGGGATACCGTTTGAGTGATCCAACGATCAGAAGTGGTTTTAAAATTTTTGTCTCATGTGAAATAGAATCTTGCTAATCTTGATACCTGCGGATAGCTATATCTATAAGCATATAGAGACCATCAATCAACAAGAATATAATACACTTAGAGCAACCACAGTCGTGAGACAGACCAAATACCAAAAGCCAGACTAAAAGCCAAAAAAAATTGGTATCCTGTGTGTTCAAGCGTAGTGGGAGAAGACCAAAGTTTGGTGAAGCGTAACTTATACCCACGCTTGATGCGGGACGGAACTTATACCCACGTTTCCTGATGGAGCGTGTTTATAATATGCGTCTTAATGAAACGGAGGTATAATGCGCGCTTGATTGAGGCGTAGGTATAATTCACGCTGGACACGGGACGGAGATGGAAAGTGCGTTTGGTGGGACGGAGATAGAAATTGCGTCTGGGTGGAACGAAAATATAAAGTGCGTCTGGGTGGGACGGAAATACAAAGTGTGCTTGGTGAGCTGTGTTTAATTATTGGGTTTGATTAGTAATTGCTAAAGTGTTATTAGGTATAATCATGTAATGCCCCACAATTAAACATCAAAAAGACGTGTGGTCTTGTTGGTGGATAAAGCAGTGTATGGACCATGCACTGTACTTAATTGGTACTTAATTGCTAAAGTGTTGTTAGACACTACAAGTTAAACATCAAATAACCAGGCGCACATTAAAACAGCGCCCCAACCAGGCGCACATTAAAACAGCGCCCCATTGGGACGTATAAGACAATTACGCTTGGTCTGGGGCGTATGTATTACATCCGTTTGGTCCGGCGGTGTTTATAAATGCGCCTCACTCATACGCTAGTTTTACCTCCGCCCCAATATCATACGTTGATTATATAAACGCCCGGTGTGATGCGCTCACTATACTCTCGCCTGGATTCATACGCTCACAATACCTCCGCCCCACTATAACGTGATTTAGTCTGGGTTGGCGACCAGATTTGGTCCCAAACCCTAATTATCTCGACTAAATATAGTTTTAGTCCGTTCCATTACGGCTGGTTTTGAGACCAAATTTTGAGTATAGTCCCCAAATTTGGTCGTGACTGTGGATGCTCTTAAAAGAGAGTTAATTTGCATATGTTGATCCTAACTTTCTTTACCTGTTGAGGGAGGTTATCTTTCATTTTTCGGTTGGGCATCTTTGGATACAAAGTTTGCTGCATGGTCTCTCATTGCTTGAGCTTGCATTGACAACACATTCCCCAGCTGTGCTCTTAGGCTTAGCTGACTCAACCGGACTCTTCATTGCAAACATCTTCGTATCTCGAAATATCTTCCCATGTTGAAATGAAGATATCTTATAAAAATAAATAGTTTATTGCTTTGATTTTTTTTTATTTCTTTGAAGCAAACAATAGTTTATTGTTGTCTGTCCGTATGGGTATCTATAGATTTTACTGGGTGATTGTGGTAACAGATGTCGATTGCTTTGTGGTTGAAAGGATTGTTTTGATTGTTTTCTATTAAACGTCATGTTAAGAACAATGATGGAAGAATGGTGGAACATTATACGGATTATTCTATTTATGTCGACCTAAAAAGCAAAATATCTTACCGTGTTATCCACGTTGCTAACCGGGAGTACCACTTTAATTCTGGGGTGACCAAAATCTATACAAGAAAATATCTTTTACCATTGGATTGATACACCTATTATCCATGCATATTTTAGGGAGAGATAGACTAGATGGTCATGACTCATGATCTACTCCCTCCGTACCACATATATATAGACGGTGAAAGAAAATACTCTTAGATTAAGAACATTAGATTCATAATTTTTTTTATGTTTTTTCATGTTTTACTCCTTGTCTTATTAATAACCCAATTATGTACTCCCTCCATTTTTAAAAAATAAGCAAGTTTGGTTTTCATAAAAATTAAGAAAACCAATTATTGTAGCCACTTTTTCCTGTTTTTTCCTAAACTATCATTTGGTTTCCACTCATTTGTTACTAGAGAAAGAGCAGAGAGAAGTGGTCTCCTTTTTGTATTAGGAGAGAAAGAAAAGTGAGAGAAGTGGTCCCTCTATGGGTATAATAGTAAAATCATAACATTTGACTTTCCACATATGGAAACAAGCCTATTTTTTTGATACACCCAAATAAGAAAACTTGCCTATATTTTAGAAACGAATGGAGTATGTACCATTAATAAGGGCATGTATGGAAATATTCACCTTGGAAGTAGTAATCCGCCTATCTAGTGGTACAAGCAAAATTCAAAATCCCGCATGTATAATAGGTACGGAGGGAGTAATAAAGTTGAATGGGCTACTTGCCCGACCAGAAACCAGAGTCTTAAATCAGATTTTTGGACCACATGCTGTCGGTTGGGGAACGGTGACAATTGTTTCGGTGACAACGTCCTTCCTACTACCAAGCTAAAATGCTTTGAGTCATTTTTACCGAGGCAATACCATTCTCTCCATCCCTATTATATGGGAGGTTACAAATCTCTCACTTTTTTTTTCTCTAAGAAAAAAGATTTTAATGAATAGAGGAGATTACAGTTCCAGGAGAAAGGCAGGTTTGTCACACGTCCATTCATCTATTACATTGTTTCTTCTACATTATTTTGATGCCTTGTCAGCTATAGAAATAAAAACCTGGTTAACATAATCTACTCTTGAGAAAGAGAAACCATTCATAAGAAACCGACAATCATCAAACACAATGGTTATTTATATTCTTACAATAAGTGATTGCATTATTTGCATTATTGCGAATGCAGAATGAACTGATGCCTTTGTTTTTCATCTGTTTGATTCCTTCCAGTACGACAATACATTCTGCTTCCTCCGGTGATCTTGCTACTTCTTTGACAAGCTTGCATCCTTAGAAAATCCATGTTGTATCAGTTAGTACGAGTTCTGAAGCCGCATCAGTAGTGTTTGAATCAAAGCTAGCATCACAACATAGAATACTACAATTTACAGGCATACCATTGTTATCTGGAGTCTGTATAGGAGCAGGACATCTGACAAGTCGAGAATTTTGCTCATGCATGTTATCGTCTATCCCAGATAAAAGTTTCATTGCATAACTACTGGTGTAACAGTTTTGTTTTGAAAGATATTGGAACATCTATCTCTACATATACTTCATGCTGTTACAAAAATAAACTGCTTAACCGCAAGACTAACATAACTTTTTAACCATTTATCGAACCAATATTCTCTAATTGTTACGCTAGAAATATCTTCAGAAGTAACCAAATGAGGTATTTTCCCAAACATATTTTGCATACTCATAGTGCAGAAAAGATGTTCAGCAGATTCATCCAAATTAGTATTAAGCAACAAGGGAATTGATGGTTTATGTACTGGGATAATCTAACTCATGTAGGTAAGATATTTTCAATACACTTCCATAGAAAGAGATGAATCTTAGGAAGGGTGGAAAAGGTCCAAAGAGCTTGGTAAGTAGATTGACTAGGATGTGGGTTCTGCATAAAACTTAACTCACCACTGAGAGCTTTGTAGGCAATTTTATCTGAAAATACTCCATTCTTGGTATGCAACCATACCAATATATCTTCACCAGTAAGAGGGATTCTAATGTTGGTTATTTTTTTGGGAATTATCTTTAGTAAGGAAACTATTATCAAACTATATATTCCAAGTCTTAGTGTTATGGTCAATGAAATCAGACATAAGCATATTAAGATTAGGATAATGATGACAAAGGGGATAAAAAGCTTCTGGTATCCAGTTGTCAGTAAAAGCATATATACTAGCCCCATTCGTAACTTCCCAAATCGTTTTTTTCTAAATGATTTATAGACCGACAACAATACCTTTCCGTAACCAAGAGGATTCTAGAGGTTTCCTAGCATGCAAATGATGACAATTCAAGATTTTAACCTACAACTCAGTTGGGGAATGGTTAAAACCAAGACCCCCCTGAAGTTAAAATCAGACACAAGCTATGTTAATTCAATGGGTAAGCATATATACTAGCCCAAGCTAATTTTTCTAACATAGCTGTATTAAATATTTTAAGTTTTTAAAGCCAAGCCCCCTCTGAAGTTTATGAGTGCATATATTTTCCCACTTCTTTATATAGATACCACCTGGGATATTTCAAGATTTTAACCTACAACGCAGTTGGGGAATGGTTAAAGCCAAGACCCCCTTGAAGTTAAAATCAGACACAAGCTATGTTAATTCAATGGGTAAGCATATATACTATCCCAAGCTAATTTTTCTAACATAGCTGTATTAAATATTTTAAGTGTTTAAAGCCAAGGCCCCCTGAAGTTTATGAGTGCATATATTTTCCGACTTCTTTATATATATATCACCTGGGATATTCTTTCCCCACCAGAGATCCCTTTGGGATTCTTCCATATTTTCATGTATGTTGTCTGGATGAGGAAGGTACTCATGTGGTAAGAAGGAGAAGATTTCAGGACATTCTGCAAATTACGGATCTACCAGCTTGTGAAAGATGCTTTCATTTCCATTACGTAGATCTTTTACCAAAATGTTTAAGTAAGTGACTAAAAGATTCAGACTTATTCCTACCGATAAACAACAGAATTCCTAAATAATTTTCTTCAAGATTGATTTTGCTAGCGGCCAAATCATTAATAAGAGAGACGACCATATCAGGATGAACATCTTTACTGAAGAAACAACCAGATTTGTCTAAATTGATTACCTGATAAGAGATACTGCTAAAGTCTTTGATCAGATACATCAAGTTATTAGATTGTTCATGTGAGCCTTGACAAATATGAGGCAGTCATCCGTAAAAATCAAGTGTGAAACACTTGGTATCTCTTTGCCTATTCCTACCCCTTGAATTAACTGGTTGTTTTCGGCATGTAAAAGATATCTGGAAAAAGATTACATACATAAAATAAAAAAGTACAGAGATAATGGGTCTCCTTATCGTAATCCTCTTGTTAGCTTAAAAGAAGGACAAGGGGACCCGTTGAGAAAAATCAAAATGTTAGTAGTGCTAATACATTGGTAAATAAGAGAACACCAATTATTTGAAAATCCAAAGCGTTTAAGAATGTATATCATGAAAGACCACTCGACTCTGTCAAAGGCCTTAGACATATCAAGTTTAAGGCCCAGGAATCCATTATCAGAATTGTACTATCTCCTTTATATAATATGAACTATCTCCTGTGTTATGACTACATTATCAAAAATGTGTCTCTTAGGCACATAATCAGCTTGATAAGGAGAGATTAGTTTACCGAGAAGAGGTTTCATCCTATTTACAAGAAGTTTATAAAAAATCTTGTAATTAGTACTCCCTCCGTCCTAAATTAAGAGTCTGCTTTGACTTTGTCATGATATTAAGGAAATCCTATATAATATCATGACTAGCATATTTAATGTTATATTATTACCAAAACTAAATTATTAGCTTAAATTTGATAGTACTATTATTTTAGGAAATATTTTAAGAAAATAAAAGCAAATTTATATTGCTTTTATTATGGAATCCACAATTTAAGAAATATTTTTTCCTCCATTTGATTTTGGTTTTCCGCACTAAAACTTTAGAGTCTTTGGAATTTTTATTTGAGAGAGAAAAAAAAAATTGAAAATTGAAATTATAGATTATTTCCTCTTTAGATATACTCGTCTTTAAAAATACTCGACCATGCAAATTTGAGATTTTGTCATAAATCTTTTTCATCCTTTCCCATGTATATATCCATATTTAAAAAAAAAGAGGGAAAAAATTAATACAGATGAAAATATTAGGTAAGAATAAGTAGAAGTTTTATTAGGAATTTTATAGCTATCCATAAATGTTTTTATTTAAAAAGGGAATGACAATTAATAGAAATATATCGAGTAAGTTTTTTTTGCTTATATATGGTGATATTATTTAAGATTTTGATATTAAAAATGATTTTATGATTATTAAAAATAAAGGATATATTTGATAGTTTTAAGGGAAAAATATGTCTATAAACAGAGCGCACAGATAAAAAGGGACAGACCAAAGTAGAAATTAGGACAAATAAAAATGACAGAGGGAGTATTACATAAAAAATTGGCCTAAAATCAGCTGGAAATGAAGGGTTACCGACTTTAGGGATAAGAGATAAAAAAGTGTAGTTCATAGACTTAAGTAAATGCTTAGATTCGAAAAAGGATTTAGCAGTATTCTAAACATCATTTTCCAGTAACTCAAAATTATGTTTGTGGATCCCTGAAGGGAAACCATATGTCAAGGGATCTGTCCAAGAGGACATTAATTTGTTTGATGATTTCACGTATTTCCTCAAGCGTGATTGATCTAAGAAGAAATGTGTTGTCCTCTGCAGAGATACCGAGTTCGATATAATTCAGAAATTCATCATTACGAAATGGCTGAGATGTAGAACTTATTGAAAAAAGAGGGGGTATAACAACCACACTTAATAATTCGTTCGACAATCTGTATGAACTAAACTCCAATATAATTCCGAGACAACCAACTTAAAAGTGAGAGTCAATCAAAAAATATATCAAAGAGATTTATCTTTATTTCTCAAAACAATCAGCAAATCGAACAGATAGAAATCCGTGAGCCTTGTTGATATGAGAAATAAATTCGAAGGTTCCAAAGACCAATGTCCAAGTGTCAATCAAGTTATATCCAATAAACAAGGTCCGACTTATCAACTTATTGAACTGCGCACAACCTGTGATATTTCAATTATATAAACAAATATAATTCCGAAAAGAAATAACACACCAGAAATTTTATTAACGAGGAAACCGCAAATACATAAAAATCTCGGGACTTTGTACATCTTTGAAAACCACACTATATTAAACCGCTACAGATACTATCCTACTACTAGTTAACTTCGGACTAGAATGTAGTTGAGCCCTAACCGAGTCTCACACCGATTAAGGTATAGTCGTGTTCCTTACGCCTCTAGAACCACTCTGAATTCTGCGCAATTGATTCCCTTAGATAATCTCACCCACAACTAAGAGTTCTTACGACCCAAAATCGAAGACTTATAAACAAATACGTCTCCCACAAATATGTCTATCTTTCATTCTTTTTGTTCCATTTTTTGATAAAATCAAGGTGAACAAGAACCAATCGATAATCCGGTCTTATATTCCTGAAGAAAAACCTAGAACTATCGATCACCTCTCAATAACCTAACTGATTAACAGAAGAATTTATTGCGGAATTACAAGAGTCTGAGACGAAGAATTGTTGTACGTGATTACTTTTTATGTCTTATTGTTGATGGTGGTTTTTAGTTTAGGGTTAAAATCGTAAAACCGCATATCTGACATGACGTCACTATGACCATTAGCACATTTATTGAATCGATCAGCATGCCTACGCAAGAATTACCAGGGTACCTTTTTTTTTACATAGGTCATGTTCCACGGCAGAACCCTTAACATCGACTGACATCATCTATGCCAAACCCTAATTCTCATGCTACCGCGCCAAGGAATGCCAACCATGCCATCCGCACCACTGTGAGAATAGCAAACCATGCCAGCCACATCTTCGCGCCAAGGAATGCCAACCATTCCATCTGCACCACTGTGACAACGGAAAACCATGTCATCCACATCTTCGCGCCAAGGCATGTCAACCATCCCAGTCGCACCACTGTGCCAATGGAAAACCATGCCATCCACATCTTTGCGCCAAGGCATGCCAACCATGCCAGCCGCACCACTGTGCCAAAAACAAACCATGCCAGCCACACCTTTGCGCCAAGGCATGCCAACCATGCTAGCCACACCACTGTGCCAATGAAAAACCATGCCAGCCACGTTTACCGCGCCAAGGCATGCCAACCATGCTAGCCGCACCATGCGCCAATGACATGCCGAACCCTTGTCCCCACCATGCTAAGACAACCGCACCTTTCCCTGTCCCTAGCCATTCTAGCCGCACCATGTGCCAATGGCATGCCAAGCCCTTGGCCCCATCATGCCAAGCCAACCGCACCTTGCCTTGGCCCTAGCCATGCTAGCCGCACCATATGCCAATGGCATGCCAAACCCTTTGCCCCACAATGCCAAGCCAACCGCACTTTGCCTTGTCCATAACCATGCTAGTCGCACCATGCGCAATGACATGCCAATCCCTTGGCCCGACCATGCCAAGCCAACCACACCTTGACTTGGCCCTAGCCATGCTAACCGCACCATACGCCAACCCTTGGCCCCACCATTCCAAGCCAACCGCACATTGCCTTGGTCCTAGCCATGCTAGCCGCACAATGCGCCAACGACATGCCAAACCATTGGCCCCACCATGCCAAGCCAACCTCACCTTTCCTTGGCCCTAGCCATGCTATCCGCAAAATACGCCAATGACATGCCAAAACCTTGGCCTCTACATGCCAAGCCAACCGCACATTGCCTTGTCCCTAGCCATGCTAGTCGCACCATGCG